>NC_042619.1:155738827-156051297 GCF_901001135.1 Rhinatrema bivittatum
CATGTTTGGAACTAAGAGAAAACCAAGAAAATATGTAACAAGAACAGGAAAAAGCTAACCACAGACAGAAAAGGAATGGCAAATGTTTTATTTTAAATCTGAAGAGGATTGCATGCTTTTTACATGTGCCACTTAATTCATCTCAGTTTTGTTTTTGGTCCTTAGTGTTGTTGACTTCTTGGCCAAGCTCATCAACTTCTAGATCATAGGCATACTCTTGTGTCAGTTTGGGGCCTGAAGTTGCAAGCTTGCAATTCTGTGCAGGCAAAAAAAGAGGAGGAACAGAGGGAGGCACAGCTCAACTTCCTTAACCAACTGGATCCATTCATATTGCTCAGGTTGATTCCGGTCTGGTTTTTTACCCCACTGCATGCATGGACTTGTAGCTCTAGTTTCCCTAAGTGAAGTGCAAATCTATGTATGGAACCAAGGCTAGATCAGCCTGATGAGTAAAACTAGAGTCAGCTGGCAACTGTCAAAGCCTAGTGCTTGAAAAGAGAAATATATCATTCTTATAGTTTGTTCTATTTAGGAATCTTATTTTTGTTCTAGATTTTTTCTGAAAAATGTCCTCACTTAAACTTGCATCATCCAGTGATTCTACTACTCTGCCAGTCAGAGACCATTTTATAATGTCAGGGTCTTGTAGGAAGACAACTATATTTTAAGAGGGAAAAATCCAGCAATTCCCCTTCTGTTGGGACTTCCAGAACTTTTTCCAGAGCCTATGTTTAAATCCCTGTTCCAGCTCAAGTGCATAAGGCTGCTACAGTTTTCCTTAGTTTTGTGCTAGGGCTTTGTTTTTGGGTAGGAAGCTTAGCCAGTGCCCTGCACATATAGCTGGCATTTTGAATGAGGAGCCTTCCTGTCCTTACAGGGATTGTTGATTATCAGACTTTAACTGGAATTCAAATTCATAACTCATTTATGGCACAAATGAAGCCAAAGACTATGCTCATCTCTTTTTTCTACTGAATTTTTACACAGGCAAAAGAGCTGTCTAGAAATTGCAACAGCAGGTAATAAGTACCTGTGTACATTGAAGCACCATGTGAATTGCCCCTAAAGATTATTTCAGTCATTTAAGAAATGTAAAATGTCATTTGTGAATAAATCAGTGTGGTTTCCAATGTAACTATAGCACAAAAACTGTATTAGTTTTGGCGAATGACTTATCTGCTGAGGACCATTGGTTCTGGTAAAGCTGTCATTGCTATTTATCTAGATATATCCTCTGCATTTGATATGGTGAATCATGCAGTTTTGCTTTCTAGATGTAAGACATTGGGCATGACTGGTAAAGTTTCTCAATGATTTTTCTCCTTTTTGTCTATACAAAAACAGCAGGTCAAAGATGGGTCTCAGTGCTCTGATTGGATTCTGACTACTGTTGGTGTCACCCAGAGATCAGTTTTGTCATGTATTCTTTTTCATTTCTACTTACAATCATTATATCAGATTTTAGATTCTTTTAATATTTATTTTAAAGTGTATGCTGACCAATTTTCAGCTTTATTTTGAGGTAACAAACAATATACAGGATGCTTTAGAATAATCTCCACCTGTGGTTAGCCAGTAGTGGTTTTGATAAACTTATCAAAAACTGAGGCCTTATGGATCTCTAGGAAATCATGGCCCGAGGACTACCTTGCATCCCAATAGATGAGGTAAATATAAAACTTCGACAATATGTCTGTGACTTGGGATTCTTTTTTTTTTTTTTATCTTATATTATCTTATAAAAAAAACCAGCTAAAATTTGTCATGTCAAGTGCCTGTTTCAAGCTAAAGAAATTTTGCCATCTAAGACCACTATTAGAGCAATCAGACTTTTTGACAATTGTACAAGCTTTTATTATAACTACTTTACATTATGGTAGTAATTCTTTCTATTTGGCTGTTCCAAAGTCGCAGATGTGAGTGCTTTAGTTGTTGGAAAATTCAGCTGCTTGGCTGGTTTTGAAGGCCACACACATTGGGAGCATGTTACTCCAATGCTTTATGACCTCCATTGGCTACTGTGGAGCAAAGGATTACATTTAAAGCAGTAACCATAGCCTACAAATCATTACAAAGCAATGCTCCTATATTTTTGTCCAAACTTTTTAAGAATTATATTCCAAAAACATCATTGTGCTCTGCTGGCAGACATTATCTTGAGGTGCCACTGGTGAAAACTGCTCACCTCTAGGAAAGACGTTGGTGGTCAATATTTATTTCTGTGGCTGTGCTCTGGAATAGTTTGCAGAAAGGATTTGAGCTTGACAGACTACAAACTATTTCGGAAAGCATTAAAAACTGCTTATTCAGTATATGTTGTAATAGCTTGTCAATTATTGATTATTAATTTTAAAATGTTTGTGAATTGTTTTATATTTTACCTTGATGTTTTATGTTTTTGTTGTAATCTGTCTGGCATGACAAAGTCGATATAGGTGGAATATAAATATTTTATATAAATAAACTATACACACAGGCAGAAAATTTATATAATTTTCAGAAAGAGGGAAATTTTGGATGTTCTAAAATAATTAAAATGTTATGAAATCATTTTTTTTTTAAATAAACTTAGAATATGCCATGTGTTGATACTGCATACATTTTTTGGTGTAAATCAGAAGACCTGTACTAGAAAACAATTGTGGCCATTGTAAATGGCCAAAATAAATAAGTGTGATACTTGTTTTGTACATGTTATGATTTATTTATTCTTTCCATCCTCCTGACCCACGTTTTAGTAAAATGAAAATCAGACGATCCCTGTTCATTCCTTGAGAGACTCAGCCATGCCAGAGAATAGCATTCTCACGTTAAAAAGAATTGTGTTCATGTTTGAATGTGACTAGAAATGCAGCCACCTACTTGACTGTACTGTCATGATGAATTTTGTTTCAGGTTCTTAAGAGGCTGTTGAATAAGTAGTTTCAACTTGATCCACTTTGTTGAAGAACTTGGGGCCCATTGAATTGAAAAAATGGCATTAAGTCTTTGTTTTGAAGAACAAAACAGAAATGAAATATCTATGCTGTATTTGAGGATGTATACTAGATAGATCCTGAATCAGCAGAGGTTCTCCTGAAGGCAAAGAATAATGAAAACCTCTTTTCACAACTGGATTGCTAATGATACAAAAGCACTCCATAAAAGCACAGGTTCATTTTTGCATGGCTCTTTAACATATCCTCTTTTACTTCATTATGAAAAAGAGTCTACTACAGTGTGTATGGCATACAAGATAAACAGAGAAATTTCATATAATGAGATGGGTCAGAAGTAAGTAGTTCACGCAAGCTGATGGCATTACACATAAATGGCAAAATCTAGACATGTCTAAATCAAGACATGATAAAGAAATGTGTGCACAGACTTGATTATTTCCTTACCCTTACTATAGCTGTCTATACCGTTGTTTTATTTAGCTATTTTTAGAAATGAAGGCAGTTCAAGGCACTGACCCAGTGACTAAGTGGCAGTGCTGTTGTGTAGGGTTTAATTCCTGAGCCTGGCTTCTATTCCTTGGGATGACTGGGGCTAGGGATGCTTCACAGGCAGTATTCATAGAACCTGAGGAAAGAGAATTCTCAGCCATTCTGCAACAGTGATGCTCATGCTTAATAGTGAGGCTCAGGATGCATACTTACCAGGTATCAGAGAAAGTCACAAAATGTGTCCCCTGACTAAATAATTGTTATTAGTATCTACAAAACAGGACCACTGTCATTGTTCTATCAAAAGAAACAAGCAAATAAACCCACCTAGAATGATATAATCTAAAAATTGTTGACTATCTGTTAAACCACATACAATTTTGTATCACAAAATTATTCTTATTCCTTCAAAACAATTTTTTATTATTACAAACTGTAAATGTTATGTAATAATGCAATTCAAAGATTGTTATAATCTTAATTCAATTTAGTTAAAATATTTAGCAACATCGCCTTAATAGAATCTTCCAAACATATATAATATACAAACAAATCAAGCCACTCAACATACATCAATCACTCAAATAAGACAAATTACTATGAGACATGGGAAATCATGAATGTTTAGAAAGACCATTAAAAGGGGATCAATTTCCAACACAAGTTCATCAATCCTAAATTTATCAAAAAGTCAAATAAGTCATATGAGACAACTTCCAATATATCTAGCGACCCAAAAGGAGTTCATTTAACTTGTCCAGAGCCGGAAAAGGAGTCCAACATAGTAGAGTATATTCAAATTAGCAGCCAGAATAATTAAAGCCACTGTTAGATTGTTGTCCAATGAGAGCCACTTCCGAACACCAGGAAGGTGTGGCTTCCTATTCTACTGTCCACTGAGATTTGAAAACTTGTGCGTGTCCATGATTCTGCTAAACAAACCATTCACATTCCAGCTCCATGACCAACATAATGGATATGGTGTCACATGGTTTCAAAACATAAGTAATGTTAGAGTGTCATCCGGTCTTAATATATCTCCCAAATGTCTCCTGATGCTTTAGTGTTTCAGCGCAAAAAGTGTGCCTGCAAGAGGGGAACCTTTTTATCTCATAGTTACTGGTAAGATCCTCTCGATGCCAACATGTCGAAAAAGAATCATGTCATGTCAGTGGTTGGAATACATAAAAGAAGTAGTAAAAAAAATGATGGGAAAACCTTGTATTAATTGTAAATGAAGGCATATGGCATCCCCAATAGTGGCTGAGTGATTTCCATTGCACTGGAAGCCCAGAAAAGCAAATGGAGTACTTGTACCTCTCTCCCAAAATACTAACTAAGGGGCTTATGTTCTCAACTGTACTGAAAATAATGCTATATCCTAAGAGATATATCGCCTGCACTAGCACCTGCAAACTCCAGTGAATGAGAAATACTGCTGATTTGCTATTTTTGGCAAGGCAAGACATTTTGTAAATGTTCGGGAAATTAGCTTATTATCCATTCACATGGTATTTGCAAGCTGTCAATAATATTACCCTGTGTCTAGCGTAGGTAAATTTACCTCCTCTTAAAGAGATATAATTGATAATGCACTGATTTTGGCATGCTATGCATTAATCTTGGAGTATGTGTGTGTGGGGGGTGTCCTTAATCTCACCCTCTCCCCCCCTCCCAAGCAGCCTTCCATGTACCCTCCCCAGAGATTTCCCATCCATTGTGTGCTCTTCCCAAGCAAATCTTCTCCAATCCAGACCCCAGCCTCTCCTACCAGCAGGTTTTCTCCCCCACCCAATTCTGGCTTCCCTCTCCTGAGCAATGAACCTGCATACCTGGGGATTTTATGGATTCCAGTCACCCTGAGGTTGTCATATGATGGGAAGAATGCATAAACTTTCTCTTCTCTCTTATATATACACACATTCATTCTCACACAATCTCCCTTATATTCTCTCACATACATGCTCACTGGCTCACACGCTCAGTGTGGGACATATTCTCTCTCATGCTTTCACTGACACACCTGCTCACACTCTGCTCACACAAATGTTCAATGTCTTGGTCTTACTTGCATATACATGCTCACTCTTATACTCACACACACACTGACTGGCTTAAATAGCGCTCTTGCTCACACATATGCTCATTGGCTTGCTTGCTCTCTTTTTCTCACACACATCCTCATTGGATCACTTGCGCACACCCACATTCTTTAGAAACCACAAGAAGTCCAACTGTGTTATGCAGTGGAGCAATGGTAAAACAGAATCATCATTCCTCAAAAAAATAAGGCAATAATATGTCAAAACAGCTGACAAACATCCAATAAGAAAAATTCACATACATTTTTTCTAACATTTCACAAATACCAAATATTTCAAAAGAGCAAACAGAAAATAACACATACAATTGTAAAGTGCAATCTTTTGATTTACAGACATCCAGAGATTATTGTGCATTGGTGGGGGGGAGGCACACAAACTTTATCTTCTCTCTCTCCCACTTGCACACTCAATAGATATGATATCACATATACAGGTTCTCACTCTCACTCACATATATCTTGTCACATACAGTCTCCCTCTCTCTCTCATAAGGCTCTCATGAACACACAGGCTGTTTCACTCACATAAATACGGAGGCTTCACACACACACACACACATGCAGCTTCAGTCTCTCTCACATTCACATGTAGGTTCTCTCTCTCTCACATACACATGCAAGCTGTCTCATACACACTCAGGCTCTCTCTCTCATACACTCTCACTCACAAACACATGGAAACTCTCTTATATACATGCAGACATGCTTTCTCTCTCTCATGCATATGTAGGCTCTCCCAAGCACATGAAGACTCTCTCAAAGGCACATACCCAATCTCTCATACACACAAACACACATTCCCTATCCCTCCTTTCTTGGCCTTGTCTAAAGCCCTACTGGAAAGCTAGTTGCTGCTCACGGCTGGAAGGGAAGTGGTAAGAGAACACAATAGCAGTGGTGTTCTGGGGGCATGTGCCCTACAGGCTTCTCCTGTGGCCACAATGGGATGAGCTCCACTGCGGTGTCACCAAGCCTTTCAGTGGACCACGAAGTGTGGGCTCCGTCATGGCCCCGCAGGCCTATTTTTTCTGCTGCTGTGAAATGGGCTCCACCGCTGCTCTGCCAAATCTTTATTCTGGGCAGTGGCAACCCCTCTTCTTTGGCCGCACTTGGGAAACTGAGATTACGTGACTAGCGAAACTGCCTACCAGGGGATGTCCAATACCCTGATAGGCCAATCCACCCCTGCACATGGGTGCTTTCTCGGCCCATCTGGAGTTTTCTCACATTGGCCTGGAGACCCAGTAATTCATTTAGAATTCCAGATTATCTGGGTCAAATCTGGAGAGTTCCCAGGTATGTGAACCAGTGTTGCTATCCTCCGTTGATGGCTCATCGCGCTTGTCCAAAGTGATAACCTCTGTGCTGTGCACTTTGAAATACATAACATTGCATCCTCCTTTGCTTCTCAGAAAATAGGACTTGGATTAAAGGGTACTTCCTGGGATTGGGTTAGGGGCCTGGATCTAGTGAGGCGTGTCCCCAGAAAGGCAATGGCCTGTGCTGGGTTGAGGATGATATATTGTTTTTATTTTTTTTCACTGACTACACTTATTGGCACTATTTACCCCAGATTGCTTACTATAGCATTTATGGTAATCAATTAGCCTAGGAAAATCAGCATGATTGTGGTAGCTCTCAGAGTCTTGAGATGTGCTCAAGAGTTCTTTTCTACAGGAGGAAAAAGTGTGTTAAAGGCCATACTGGTGGGAGACCCTGTAATTCCACTTTGCTGTGAAAAAGCCATTGTATACAGAAGATCGGGCTTCCAAAGTTACTTCATACTAAAACCACAGTTCTTTTATACACCATACAAAATCAATAGGCAGAAAATCTTCTCTTACAGCTATTTCAAAGTGAGCAGAAATTTGAGTTGTTTATAGTCTCCGCCCTAGAAGGCTTATACAGACTTGGAGTAAACATGTATGGATTTTCTACCTGCACTACTTGCTACCTTTTTCCAGCCCAAGATGTCAGATTAGTAGGAGAGTTACCTGATAATACATGCAACTCTTGTAGATCAGTTCTTTGATAGATGATTATAACTGTTGAATGATCAGGATTTTAAATTCAGATGAAGTTATCACAAAGATCCTATATCCTGATGATCTTTCACAATTCAAATGGGCTTACTCTGTGACCTTGCAGGTAAGATACCGCACAAGGTGTAAATAACATATTAACATAGTAAATGAAAGCAGAAAAAGGATAAAGGGACCACAAAGTCTGCCTAGCAGTGATTTTATGTGCTTTCCCCCAAATACCCACAGGGAACCGAACCCCCAATCCTATTGTGTCCCCTTTAGAGTTGCAGCTGCTGCTCTGTACAGGTTCCCTATGCATCCATGAAGCATAATGCACCCATATCTCTGCTGTACTGGTCTGCAACTACGGCTCAGAGAAAGCTACACAATTCCCTCATTACTATGTCCTTGTGTTGCAGGTTCACTCTATGTGGGCATGGTAAACATAAAAACACAAAGGGCAGGTATCCCCCAGTCAACTCCCCTTCTGAGATCCACCACTTCAAGACACAAGGCAGGTATCCCATGGGCAATTCCACCAATGAAATCTGCCACTTAAAGAAACAAACCAGTAACCCTCAGGCTCCCTTCCCTACAAGATCTGCTTTTTAGGAAAACATAAATCCACACTCACACATTCATTCACATTCTGGGTCAGCACACAATAGAAACCAGGATAAGTAGTGTGTATTATTAATGCTATGTTACATTCCAGAAAGCAAGTAAATGCAATAGTCACAATGATAATAATGTATTACAAACACTTTTCTTATGATTAGGGCAGCTGAGATGCTTCTGTTGGTGGGAATTCTCTCTCGCTGTCTGTTCCTTTGCCATCTCCCAACTAATTATACACTTTTGTCTGTATATCTGAAACCATGTTTTAAGAAATGCATACAATATCCCAAAACATACTGGATTTCTCTTGCAAATCTAACTCCTTCACCCCAAATCCTGGACATCTGGTATTTACTTCTTCCCTTCTCACACTTGTTATAGTCATATGATATGTGACAGTGTCAGTGTGAGAACCATGAGACCTCTAAAGGCCTAGCTTCTAAATACATCCTTAGCCAGAGTAGTCAGACCTTGGAATTGATTAACCTATTACATCTTGCCAACCACAATCCTCTGTGTTTATCCTATGCTTTCTTGAAGTCTGCAACTGTTCTTGTCATCACCACCTCCTCTGGAAGGGCATTCAAGGCATCCATCACTCTGACTGTGAAAATATACCTCCTGACATCCCTTTATCTACCAATTTAGAATTTCAAATTGTTACCCCCATCCTCACCCCCTAGTTCTAGGTGGGATGGCTGTGATGCTGGGGCAACTAAGGGAATAGCAGCCCTTCTCCCTACCTGAGATACATTTATCAAGATGTCTCCTGAAAAAATCTTTTGTAGCCCTCCACTGACTCAGTTGTTTACAGGGAACCCCTAAAATCACTCTTTTTCTCCCTCTATAACCTAGGAACAATTCAATACTCCTGTAGAAGTCCTCGTAATCCTTGCCTGGCACATTCCAAAAATGAAACAAAACACAGGAATGCATGGAAGTAGCTCCTTGATTCAGAGCATGGATTCTAATATACGGGTAGATTTTCAAAATTGGTACACGCGTAGGATACGAGCGTACCCCCCGAAAACCTACCCCAAACCCCCCCTGCGCGCACCGAGCCTATTTTGCATAGGCTCGGTGGCGCGCGCAAGCCCCCCGGGATGCACGTAGGTCCCGGGGCTTGCATAGAGGGGCATGTCGGGGGGCGCGCCCGGAGTGACGTGGAGTTTTGGGGGCGTGCCGCGTGTGACGTTGCGTTTCGGGGGTGGCACCTTGGGCGTGGTTTCGGCCTAGGGGCATTCCGGGGGCGTGGCCGCGGCCTCCGGACCAGCCCCCGGAACCGGAACTCGGAGCAGGGCAGCCGGCTGGTGCGCGCAAAGTTACGCCTGCTTCCAGCAGGTGGAACTTTGCCGACAAAGGTAGGGGGGGGGGGTTTAGATAGGGACGGGGGTGGGTTAGGTAGGGGAAGGGAGGGGAAGGGAGGGGAAGGTGGGGGGAGGGTGAAGGAAAGTTCCCTCCGAGGCCGCTCCGATTTCGGAGCGGCCTTGGAGGGAACGGAGGCAGGCTGCGCGGCTCGGCGCGCGCAGGCTGCCGATTTTGGGCAGCCTTGCGCGTGCTGACCCCGGATTTTAATGGATACGTGCGGCTACGTGCGTATCCATTAAAATCCCGCGTACTTTTGTTCGCGCCTAGTGCGCGAACAAAAGTACGCGTTCGTGCAACTTTATAAAATCCGGCCCATAATTTTTAATAAGAGACATCTAATTAGTTTAAAGTCAAAATTCAAAAAAAGCTGAGCTCCTAAAGTCAGGCCCATAGGTTTAATGAATTTTAAGACCCGCCCATGTGCACACCTTTTCCAGCTTGCGCAAACGGATGCAGCAATTTTATAACATACGCGCATATACATGTGTATGTCTTTATATGAGCGAGCACATGCCCCCTCGGTCATGTAAGTGGGGAGTGTTTTAGTAGATATGTACACCGAGGCAATTACCTGTTTCCCCAGTTCATTCCTAATTCACCCTAGTAAGGACTTCCTAAACCCCCTAGCTAACTTGCCTCCCTTCTACCCTATTAGCCCTGACCCTTAAAACCCTGCTGACTAGCCTAGTGTTTTTTTAATTTTATTACCTACACGCCGTCCATAGCAGAAATAAAGTTACACGGTAGGGGACCCCTGCGCCTGCTTGTGTGCGTAAAACTTACGCACAGACTTCATGTTACAGACTGGGACCACTCATGACCTGCCCATGCCCCCCCCCCCCAAGACCCCATCCATGCCCCTTTTTTGAACTTTATGATTTGTGCGCATAACAGGAGATACACACACAGTGTGTGCTTGGCCGAATCACAGGCGGATCTCCTGGCTTTAGCGTGAATAGGGCTTTTAAAATCCACCAATAAGTTTTCAGCTGAAAATTCAAATACATTTAGGAGACTAAAACTTAAATGTAGGGTTGCTATTTATTTTCCTATAGTTAGACCCTAATTAGGTTTGTTAGTTCTTAAAATCAGTGCTAAATGCTTTTAGGGGTAATAATTAGTCACTGGCCAGACTGCAAAGTTAGCTGGATAAACGTATCCAGCTAATTTTGGAGGGATATTTAGTAGTGCAGCCACACTATCGGATATAGCCAGCTATCTTAAAGATCTTTACTCAGCTAACTTTAGGACAGCTCTTTGGAATAAGCAGAGATAGCTGAATAATTTATCCAGTTAGTTCTGAATACCAGAGTTAGGCAGATAACTTAGTTGGTCTATTTTAATGCCTCCCAGAAACACTGCTGGAATGCCCCTTGTTATCAGACTAAATGTTGGCTTGATAATAAGATATCTGGCTAAAGTTTAGCTGGATAAGTGCTTAGAATATTCAAAAATCAGCATTTAGCCAGATAACTTGTGAGTTATCCGGCTGAATGCCTCTGAATATGGACCTCTTTGTTTCCTCGCCCTACTCTGCCCCTGTAGCCACCCACTTTTTAGGCTACTAAATTTCAAGCCTAGTTAAACGTGGAGACAAAATGTCAACACATAGCCCTGGTAAATTTTCAAAAGGGGCCAGGTTAGGTGGCTGAACCCTTTGAAAATGTGTCCCTTGAGTTGGCACATGAGTGGCCAACTGGTGACTTGCAAGCCGCATGTGGCTTGTGAAAAGGGGAAAATGCAGCACCCAATACTGAGAGCAGTAGGTGGGAAGAGGAGTGGAGCTATTAGCTCAAGTGGGCTAAATGAAAGGCAAGCTGTGCCATCAATCTGCATGAGCAGTCCTAGCTCTGGGCTCCTCTCTCTGCCAGGACTCTGGGGGCACCCAACCTTCAGCCCTGGCAGTCATATTTCTCATTTAGCGCTCACAATACCCAGCTCCACATCCTTGGGCTTGCCCAAATCTTCCTTCTTCCTCCCTTCCTTCTTGAAACCCCACAACTTAAACAAGTCACCTGCCTGGGAGGGGGAATGTGGAAAAGTTTATGAGCATGTTTGGGGAACTTTCCAGATTTAGCCCGGAGACTCCAGAAATGTAGACAAATTACCGGGTCTCCAGGCAGGACCATAAAATCTCCGGGTAGTGCCTTGCTGCTATTCCTTACGTTGCCGCACTGTTTCCTCTCGCTGCTCTTGGTGAACTTCTAGGCATGCACATGCGCAATGACAATGTCAGCAGCAGCACAGACACCCGAAGTGAAGGAAAGGCTGGAAGGGACTAGGCAGGCTCCGGTGTACATGAGAACCTGGTAAGAAATGCCTGTTAGTTGGAGGAGGGAAGAGAGAAAGTGTGTCGTGTCACTGTACCATTTATTTATTTATTTATTTATTTATTTATTTATTTATTTATTTGTGTTTTTCTATACCGGCATTCACGGAGGTTCGTATCATGTCGGTTTACATATAACAAGGGGTGAGCAATACATTATAACGTACATAACTATAACATGAGAGTATAAATTACAAATTATAACAATTATACCTTCCCTCCTCCTCCCCACTCCTTCCCCCCCCCTCTAAACTTGAGAAATCTCAGGGTAAGCAGAACTCAAAAGTTCCCAGGTATGTTTGAGGATGTGATAGAGGAGTGAAGTTTGCTGTGCTGGTCTGGTCAAGGACTCCTCCTCCTCCTCTTCCCACTTCTCCTTTGTCCAGCCAGCCATTGGCATTCTGAAGTCTGAGGGGACGGCCATTATTTGTAGCTGGAGCATTGTTAAGTAGTCCTAGGGCACAAGCAGATACATACATGTCGCCCTCGGTGAGCCTCCAGCTTGGTTTTTACTTTCTGCTTGAAGATGAGTGGGATTAATAGGAATTGAGCTTCAGAAAAGAGAGAGTAGGGGTTAGGGTGGGACAGGGTTGAGACAGACTGGTGGGGTCAATGTTGGGCATGAGAGGGTTGAAATAAAGACTACTGGGGACAGGATGATGGGACTGAGAGAGAGATGCTAATGGCAAAGGTGAGGCTGTCTGTACAGTGCATTTTAATTTCATGGCTCTTGTGTGAAAGATTGGCAACCACTGGCCTAGTACATACTACATAAGCAGTACCCTTGGCACGTTACCTGTATTAATCTGCCAATTTAAATGCAGTTTAATAAGAATATTAAATATAATTTTAAATGTGGACTCTTTTACTGGTAGGTTCACTCTGTGAAGTTTGTTCTTTTCTGGGCACGAAAGTCTTATTTCAGTCTGTCACTTTGTTAATGAAAGCAGAGCTGTATATAAACATCACAGGGAAAAAAACTGATTGCAGTTCAAGGACATTTTTTTTTTTTTGGTCTTGGCAGTTCCCCCCTTAGGTTTTCAGCTCAATAGGAACCAGAGTGGGGATTTGGAACCATGCACCTTCATTTGCTCTTTCCCCCCTATTTTATATAACCGTCCAACTCAACCTAGCCCAGAGTCGTTCATCAAGTGCATCATCCAAACCTCTGTAATGATGGGACCCTAAGTCTGTCCACTAGGTTTCGTTGTGGCATGATGACAGGGACATCATCTTCCCAAGGTTTAACATTGCCTCCACATTATGCCCAACCCCTGCTGTCTTGGGAAATGGAATAACTAATCCAGAGAGTGTTCAGTTTTAATACATCAACTTTTTTTTCTTCTGATCTGTGTTCTGAAGTGGCCAGAACATTTTTTTTTTTTAAATAAATGTAATTTGAATACTAACTACTGTATCTCAAGCGATACAGTCTACTACCTCTTCCCCAGGAGCAGGAAATGTTTAATGAGGTAATTTTTTATGCCTTTTGGGTTAACGTGGGATTAATGCAGCATGGAAAAACCCAGGATCAATAAATAAGCAGCATGATACATGCCAAGGTCCTGAGGAAGAGGCGTAAGCATTTAGAAAGAAAGGAAATGAGAATCAACTGTAAAAGCACAAGAAACCATAATATGAGCTACCATTTCTACAGCTGTGTTGTAGAATGTAAATCAAGTAATCTGAATGTTCTTTTCCTTTAATCAGAATTCTGATTGCTAAATATACATGGCACCTAATGCATACATGCTATGGCTAACAGGACACCTGGGCACTCAGATGATGTCCAAGTAGGTAGGTGGGAGAGAAGGATTTTCACAGAAGCCTCGTGCCTGGGCTGTGGCATAGCCCGCTGGGACCTGGCCACAGCCATATGGTTGGCCACTTCGCTTCTGAGTTCATCCACCTGGCAGGCTATACAACTCAGGCTGGTCTGTGTGTGTGAGTCCCATGATCTGAAGGCAAGAAGTAGATACCCTCAGCTACAGTATTAAGAATTATCATGGCTTCTCCTAATGCACGTTTCCTTGAAACACAGCTTCTTATCAGAAGGAAGAAGAAAGGCCAATGTTACATCACGATAAACCTTTCAAGTTAAGCGTATTTTTATCTGCAATGCTAAAAATTAAAAACAAAACAGTTATGGATGGACTGCTTGAGGGACTGATTATAACCTTGAACCAACATTAGTAGAAAGGTACTATTGGTTCTGTGTATGATGGTCTGCTAAAGACAAACATAAGATCAGTGAGTGGTTTATACAATTTTATATGAGTATTTGAGGAAGAATCTCTTTCTGATTGATTACCTCAGAGGAATGTTATATTGAATGGGGGTTTGGTTTCCTCCCATCCCCCATCCCCGGCCTTTTAATAGTACTATTGCTGATTGATTAGGTAGATTTGAAGATTAGAAGGACATATACTTTATTATATTATGTGTGGGTTTGGGAGGGAATGTAATTTAGATGTTTTGATTTTACTCTGTAATGCAGTTTGATCCATCTCCCTAGTGAGAGTCAGGAGATGGTCAGGCTGTAGTGTGGATTCATATTGCTGTATTCTGTATTTATATATTGGGATGGAGTGAAATTTTGAATATTATTGCTTCAGTTTTTGATGTGGACCATTTCATTTCCCCTAACAAGAGGGGAGAAGGGTCAGGATGCATTCGGGATCGATAATGCATTTTCTATTTATATTTTTATGATGCTGTTCTATGTGATGTTTTGTATTATTCTCTGAGGATAAGCAGGATGGTACTCCTCAGAAATGGGTGACATCATCAAATGGAACTGCGATGCAGAAAACTTATGTCAAAGTTTCTAGAACTTTGACAAGACACACTGTCCACGTGGGGTCCCTCTCCAATCTCTCTTTTTCTGCGGAACTGTAAGCATCGCAATCAGGCCGATATAGAACGGTGCGCTTGGCCGAGCACACCATTTAGCCCCCATTTGGCCACACGTTTTTGACGTGCTATTATTACCCCTTATACTATAGTGTAAGGGGTAATAGCGTGTGGAAAACTCATGGCCAACCCCCCCCCCCCCCCCGAAACTAATAGCGCTTATCACATGCAAATGCATGTTGATGAGCCTATTAGTTAGTCACCGGGCAAGTGTATAGCAAAGCAGAAAAAACTGCTTTTCTGTACACCCTCCGACTTAATATCATAGCGATATTAAGTTGGAGGCCCCAAAAATTTTAAAAAGAAACTTCTTAAAAAAAAAAAATCTGCCCGTGGGTTGGAAAATGGACGCTCAGTTTTGCTGGTGTCCGTCTTTAGAACCCGTGGCTGTCAGCGGGTTCAACAACCAATGCCAGCAAAATTAAGTGTCGGCTGTCAGACCCGCTGACAGCCGCCACTTCTGCAAATAAGGAGGCGCTAGGGACATGCTAGTCCTGTGGAAAACTTTATTTTTCTTGCGCTTTTCACTGTTTTTTTTTTCATTGTTCCATCACTGGGTCCCTCTTGGTCCCTCCCTGTAGTGTCTCTTAGTCAGGATTTTCAGAGATTTGGGTAAGTTTCCTTTCATGGTTGATACACCCATGGCGGCGGGGCTTGGTGCCCGCTGGCCATCAATGCCTCACCGCCCTTCTATTAGTGTCCCCTTTGTTTCATCCGTCATAGCCAAGTCTGGTTTTTGGTGATGCCCCTGGTGCCCAAGGACCATGTCCATTATGGTTCCGCATGAGGCATGTTCTATGCCTAGGGTCATGGCATGAAGCTATATGCATCCAGATGACCCCGAAGGGACATCAAATTTGACTAAAAAAGATGGAGCAACTCTTCTTGTCAAAGAAGTCCAAGCCATCGGCATTGGCTACAGCAGCATCGGCATCAAAGGACCAAGGAGCCGCACCAATGGACACTGAGCCATTGACATCGGTGGGGACATTAAGAACATGCCATACTGGGTCAGACCAAGGGTCCAATCAGCCCAGCATCCTGTTTCCAACAGTGACCAATCCAGGCCATAAGAACCTGGCAAGTACCCAAAAATTAAGTCCATTCCATGTTAACGTTGCTAGTAATAGCAGTGGCTAATTTCTAAGTCAACTTAATTAATAGCAGGTAATGGACTTCACCTCCATGAACTTATCCAATCCTTTTTCAAACACAGCTATACTAACTGCACTAACCACATCCAATCATTTTTTAAACACAGCTATACTAACTGAACTAACCATGTCCTCTGGCAACAAATTCCAGAGTTTAATTGTGCGTTCAGTGAAAAAGAAATTTCTCCAATTAGTTTTAAAGGTGCCACATGCTAACTTCATGGAGTGCACCCTAGTCTTTCTATTATCTGAAAGCGTAAATAACCGATTCACATCTACCCATTCTAGACCTCTCATGATTTTAAACACCTCTATCATATCCCCCCTCAGCCGTCTCTTCTCCAAGCTGAAAAGTCCTAACCTCTTTAGTCTTTCCTCATAGGTGAGCTGTTCCATTCTCCTTATCATTTTGGTAGCCCTTCTCTGTACCTTCTCCATCGCAATTATATCTTTTTTGAGATGTGGCGACCAGAATTGTATACAGTATTCAAGGTGCAGTCTCACCATGGAGCAATACAGAGGCATTATGACATTTTCCGTTTTATTCACCATTCCTTTCTAATAATTCCCAACATTCTGTTTGCTTTTTTGACTGTTGCAGCACACTGAACTTATGATTTCAATGTGTTATCCATTATGACGCCTAGATCTCTTTCTTGGGTAGTAGCACCTAATATGGAACCTAACATTGTGTAACTATGGCATGGGTTATTTTTCCCTATATTCATCACCTTGCACTTATCCATATTAAATTTCATCTGCCATTTTGATGCCCAATTTTCCAGTCTCACAAGGTCTTCCTGCAATTTATCACAATCTGCTTGTGATTTAACTACTCTGAACAATTTTGTATCAACTGCAAATTTGATTACCTCATTCTTTCCAGATCATTTATAAATATACTAGCCGTTAAGCCCGTTAAAACGGGCGAGATTCCATTGGTCAGACCGGCACGGTTAGAGCCGCTCTGTTCTCCACAACTTCCCTTTTCCTTCCATCCTCTCTCACCTCATCTATAACCCCTTCCCTCTCCCAGCCCTCCTCCACTCTTTTTTCTCTTCTCCAGAACTTCTTACCCTTCCCCCTAGTTCAGTCATATCCTCTTCCCTTCCCCTCTCAACTTCCCTTTCCTTCTCCCCTCTCCCTCAGCCCTCCTCCACTCCCTCTTTTTCTCTACTCCCCTTTACCCTTCCCACTTACAACCTCTTCATTCCATCCCTTCTCATCTTCCCTTTCCTTCCCCTCCCACCTCCTCAACCCCTTCCCTCTCCCTCAGCCCTCCTCAACTCCCATTTTCTGTATTCCAAAACTTTACCCTCCCCACTTACATCCTCTTCCTTCCCCTCCCACCTCCTCCACAACCCCGTCCCTCTCCCTCTTCATCTCTCTGGCCCACCTGACAGTTAGATACTGCTTCCGCTGCTCCATGGGAGGTCTCCGGGGGTCTCTCTCTCTCGCGCCTCTCCACCGGGCTCGTTGCTGGCCCGCCCGACGCTCAGTGATGAGGCACGCATGAGAGAGAGATTCCCGGCGACCTCCCATTTCTGTGTCTGTGCCGCCACTGCTTCTCCCCACGCGAGAGAGACCCCCCGGAGACCTCCTGTGCTGCCACCGATGCTCCTCCTTGCTGTTTCCAAGACAGCCGTCTGCTGGGCTCCCCTCTGACTGACGTGCTCTCGCGCATGCGCAGTAGAGCTGCTCTCTACTGCGCATTTGCGGCACGTCGGTCCAAGCCCATTTATATGGTAGATTGAAAAGTAAGGGTCCCAATACAGATCCCTGAGGCACTCCACTGCCCACTCCCTTCCACTGAGAAAATTGTCCATTTAATCCTACTCTCTGTTTCCTGTCTTTTAGCCAGTTTGTAATCCACGAAAGGACATCGCCACCTATCCCATGACTTTTTACTTTTCCTAGAAGCCTCTCATGAGGAACCTTTTCAAATGCCTTCTGAAAATCCAAGTACACTACATCCACCGGTTCACCTTTATCCACATGTTTATTAACTCCTTCAAAAAAGTGAAGCAGATTTGTGAGGCAAGACTTGCCTTGGGTAAAGCCATGCTGACTTTGTTCCATTAAACCATGTCTTTCTATATGTTCTGTGATTTGGATGTTTAGAACACTTTCCACTATTTTTGCTGGCACTGAAGTCAGGTTAACTGGTTTGTAGTTTCCCAGATTTCCCCTGGAGCCCTTTTTAAATATTGGGGTTTCATTCGCTGTCCTCCAGTCGTCAGGTACAATGGATGATTTTAATGATAGGTTACAAATTATTACTAATAGGTCTGAAATTTAATTTTTTAGTTCCTTCAGAACTCTGGGGTGTATACAGTCTGGTCGAGGTGATTTACTACTCTTCAGATTGTCAATCAGGTCTACCACATCATTGGTTCCATCAATGTCACCGGCAGAGAAGAGCACCGGAGAATGACCATCATCAATCTCCTCCAGGCTGAGGACGTTGGGTTCCTCATCATTGACCAAGCATCAAGGGAAGCAAAAGAAGAATTGGCACTGGTCCATGTCTATGCATGGTGTTGGGCTCAGGGATACACTCAGTTTTGCCATGATACCCCCAGAAGTGACCCATGGAGAGGAATGCAAATCCCCCATCGATGCTGGGGGTCTGCAACGGTGTCCACTGTTCCTGTTGCCACTCACCAATCTACCTCAAGGGTCTGAGGAAGATCTGGCTATTCCTTCTTTCTCTCAGTCAATCTTGGCATCCACAACATTTGAAGAGGAGCTGGAGCATCGAGTTCAAATAGCAGTGGACCGGGCGCACAGGGTTTTGATTCTGTGGCACTGACACAACCAGACCCAATGCCACCTGTCCTCAACCTAAAAGATGCATACACCCATATCAAGATCTTCTCTGCTCATAGGAAGTATCTCCAATTTGTGGTAGGAAATCAGCACTTCCAGTACCAGGTGTTGCCGTTCAGACTTGAATCAGCCCCATAGGTCTTAACAAAATGCCTAGACATGGTGATATGCACCTCCACAGTCTGGGAGTGCATATTTTCCTATATCTGGATGATTGGCTGGTTAAGAGCATGTATCAGGCAGGGGTCACCAGGTCCATGCACTTGGTGTTGGAGTCACTAGGTTTCGTTCTCAACTACCCATAGTCCCATCTCATTCCATCACATCAATTGGACTTCATAGGATAATTGCTAGACATGGCTTATGCCAAGGCCTTCATGCCTTGTTAGAGGGCCATCACCTTGCCGAGCATCATGATAGAGATCCAACAGAGCCAGCAGGTATCAGTCTAGCACTTGTTGAGGTTTTTGGGCTATATGGCCGCAATCATCAATGTCACTCCCATGACACCTTTACACATGCACAGAGCCCAATGGACCCTGAGGTCGCAGTGGTGCCAGGCTACTCATAGCCTCCAGGATTGCATCTGAGTCACCCCTTCTCTCCAGGACTCATCCTGGTGGCAGGTACTTTCAAATCTGGAATATGGGATCTTGCTTTGAAGTCCCCCTAGCCAAATTGTCCTAACCACAGATGCATCCACTCTGAGGTGCAGAGCTCATGTAGATGGGCTCAGCTCCCAGGATCTCTGATCCACCCAGGAACACTTGTGGCAAATCAACTTCCTGGAGCTTCGGGCGATCAGGTACTCGTTATGAGCTTTCAGAGATCAGCTGTCCAACAAAATTGTCCTGATCCATAATGACAATCAAGTAGCCATGTGGTATGTCAACAAGCAGGGTGGCACCAGATTGTACCTCCTGTGACAGGAAGCGGTCCAGACTGGTCCTGGGCCCTTTCTTATGGGATGGTACTCAGGGCCATGTACCTGGCTAGGATGGAGAACGTGGTAGTGGACTGGCTGAGTCGAGCCTTCAGACCTCACAAGTGGTCCCTGGACCAGAAGGTAGTGAATCTTATATTCTACCTCTGGTGGAACCCAGATGTGGATCTGTTCACATACGCCCCCTGCAACAGGAAGGTGTCTCGGTTCTGCTCCCTGTACAGTTCAGATGGCAAACCAGCCTTGGATGCCCTGGCACGTCTTTGGGGCTAGGGCCTTCTGTATGCATATCATCCAAGTCCCTTAGTAGTGAAGACTCTCTTGAAGCTTTGCGAGTACAGGGGGACTATGATACTCATAACCCCTTCCTTGCTGAGACAGATCTGGTTTCCACTCTTACAAGAGTTGTTCATCTGGAGACCGATCAGTCTGGGGACTTCCTCAGATCTCATCATACAAGATCAAGGCAGGCTGCAGCATCCTTACCTCCAGGCCCTGTCGCTTACAGCCTGGATATTGAGAAACTAATTCTGCAGCTGCTTGATCTGTAAGAGGATGTGTCTTGGGTTCTGGTGACTTCTAGAAAGTCTTCCACTAGAAAGTCTGACAGACTGAAGTGGAGGAGGTTTTCATTGTGGTGTGATCAGAAGGCCCTAGAACTGTTCCTCTGCCCACACAAAAACTGCTTGACTACCTTCTATACCTATTGGAAGCTGGCTTAAATACCAACTCTGTTAGAGTTCATCTCAGTGCAATTGGCACATACCACCAAGATGTAGATGGTACTCCCATCTCTGTACAACCTATAGTTGTGCATTTCATGCAGGACCTGATACAATTGAAACTTTCTCTAAGCCTCCTGCTGTGTCTTGGGACCTCAACTTGGTTTTAGCTCAGCTGATGAAAGCTCTTTATGAGCACCTGCGACTTAAAGTACCTGGCCCGGAAGGTCATATTTTGGCGGCAGTCACTTCAGCAAGAAGGGTCAGCAAGGCCTTAGTGACTTATCCAACTTATACTAAGTTTTAACATGACAGGGTAGTCTTGCATATGCAACCTAAGTTTCTGCCTAAGGTGGTGATGGACTTCCATCTTAACCAATTCATCATCCTCCCAATATTCTTTCCCAAGCCCCATTTGCAACAAGGCGAATGAGCACTACACTGTTTGGACTGCAAGCAAGCCTTAGCCTTCTATATGGAGTGGACAGAAGCCCATAGACAGTCCTCCCAACGTATTATTTCTTTTGATAAAAATAGGTCAGGAGTTGTCGTTGCCAAACAGACACTATCCAATTGGCTAGCAGGTTGCTTCTCCTTCTGTTATGCCCAGGTGGGACTGCATTATGGGAGTCATGTCACTCATTCTGTCAGAGCCACAGCAACGTTAATGAAGGAGATCTGTAAGGCTGTGACATGGTGTTCCCTTCACACATTCACATCTCATTACAGTTTGGATAAAGAAGGCCTACTTGACAGTAGGTTCAGCAAGTCTGTCCTTTGGAATCTGATGGAGGTGTAGAACCCAACTATCCCGCCTAGGGCCGGTTCTTTTGGGTTCCCCCTCTGTTACAAACATTACCAGTGTTGTGCCTGTTGGCACCTGGTTAAGTGTCTGTTGGTCCTCTTTTTCTGTTGGGGGGGGGGGCAGCCTGTAGCTAGGTATTCACCCATGTGTGAGGACTACCGTCCTGCTTGACCTTGGAGAAATCAGAGTTGCTTACCTGTATCAGGTGTTCTCTGAGAACAGCAGGATGCTATTCCTCACAAAACCCACCCACCCACCACCCCATAGAGTTTGGTTTCTCATATTTTTATTTAATTATAATTATGTGTTACAAGACTGGAGAGGGACCCTAAGTGGACGTGTGGTATAGGGCATACGGGGCATGCTCAATGTGCCTAGTCAAAGTTCTAGAAATGTTGACAAATTTTCCACATCGAGGCTCCATCTGATGTTACCCATGTGTGAGGACTAACATCCAGCTGTACTCAGAAAATCTGTTACAGGTAAGCAACTCTCCTTTATCCTTTGTAAATAGTGTTAGGCCTGTGGTAATACAGATTGGATGTGGGTTTTACCGGCAGAAAGATGTGTTAAAACTAACTTACTACAATTACAATTTGAAGGGGAGTTTACCTGTCAGTCCAGTGAGTCCACCATACCACCGAGATCGAACACTTTGAAAATGAACCCTCATCTTAACTGGGCTGAATCTCTGATTCAAGAGATTTATTAGGATTAGAAATAGTTATGCAAAATTGGACATTCACATTACAGTGTTGGAAAAGAATATTTTTTCACAAATATATATTTGTGGTGGGAGGAAGCTGTGTGCTCAATCAACTGCAAGGCATCTAATGTGTCAATTGTCTTTTGTTCCACCCTTTTTATAATTGCTGCATGAAAAGAGTTACACTAATGGCATACACTATATATTTAGCATAGAAAAATTATATTAATACCAGAGGAGAAATCCTGATCCTTCTTCACTGACAACAGAAGTGCATACCGGATGCGCCATTTCCTAGTTTAACAAGACACAGAGCCCTTATGTACATGATTTTATTCTTCAGTTGAGCCCTTATGTACATGATTTTATTCTTCAGTTGAGGAAATCATGTTTGTTGTTGTCATGCTTTATATGTCTCAAGAGTTCTTCTGTAGATATAGGGTAAGAGAACCTTTATAAAAGAGGGTTTGTAGTATTTCTCCTAAAATGTAGATAGTAAATAATTTCCATTTCCCACTGTTGTATTTGTACTGTATTTTAATTATTGTTAGCATATCTCTTGATTTTTATAACACTTATAAATCTCACTGTTTGCTTTGTGTACTTCTGTCTTGTGTTGTAGAAAATATATATTTCATATACAATGGCTGTTCTAAAGGAAGCAAATATACCATGCAGCTAGACATGTGTGGATTTTTGCAGAAGTGGTTTATGAATTAATTTGATAAATATGTGCTAGGTGACTAACAGGGTCATTTATCAAAATGTGTTAGGGAGTTATCACGCACATCAGGGCCCTAACGCCCGTGATAAATACAGCATCACAAATTGCGTATGCAAATTTTTCATTTGTATTCAAGTGGGAGGGATTTGGGCTGAGTATGGATGGAGTAAATGGGAATGAGGGTCAATTAGCATGGCATGCAATAGAGTAATGCACAGCAATGCAGGTTTTAAGGCTGGAAATAACTACACCTTTTTCCTGTGTATTGTGCCTGCGTTAGCTGTGCGTTACCCGCCGAAAACGTTTTTATCACTGTTAGAGGGAGCATTATGAACTCAGGGTGAGGTTTGGGTGGTGAGTTGGGATGTGGGGGCAGTTTTACATGCACAGTCATATGTACAAACAGCACAGTTACCATCAGTGAACATTTAATCTGATTTGTAGTGACGAAAGGTGAAAGAAGAGTAGATTTGTAACATGCTCTCTCTCTACCTTCTTTGATGCACTCTCTACCTAGCTGCAATCAAGCTAGGTAGAGCAAACATGGAACAAATCTACTCTTCTTTCACCTTTCATCACTCCAAATCACATGTAATCTTCACTGAGGGTAACTGTGCTGGTCGTACGTACGACTGTGCAAGTAAAACTGCCACCCAAAACCAAACTAAGCCCACAAACCTCACCCCGAGTTCATAATGCCCCCTCTTAAGTGGTATAAAAAGTTAACTTTTTGTTGAACCTCTACAGAGTCTCTCTCTCTCTTTCTCTCTTTCTCTCCCCCCCCCCCCCCCAGCAGCCCAAAATGTAATAAAAGCTGCCATATTTATAGCACCATGATGAATCTAGGCCTAAGTTTGTCAATTTAGTTACAGCATATTTTTTTGTTTTGTTAAATAGATATCAAATATCCACTTCTCTCCTGTAGAAATTTATCGCAAATTTGTGGCTCATTGGAGGATTTGATAGGATCGTCAGAAATATATGACCAATTTTAACAACAGATTTTGAAGAAACCCATTTAGTTTTCTGGACACATCCCTACCAACAACTGAACAACTCAGAAATAACAAAAATGACCCTGACCTGCATGACATATGGTAATGGTGATTTGCTGAATGTCAGCTTCCAGTAGTACCAGAGTTATTGTCTGACTGCTAAGTGAGGGCAGCTTTTTGGTATGCAGCTGATCTCAGGCAACAGAATGCACAAAGACCACCTACGTTGTCAAGAGTAATACATTTAATATACAACATTGCCATTACTCTGAAATAGGGGAAACTGACAACGTCTCCCACTGTATAAAAATGATCCTTTTTTTGTTTCTACGTCTTTTAGTGGCATAAGAAGAGATTTATGACTTCTTTCAAAGACAAAATCTTCTGGGAACACATCTTCATCTTACCTTTTCATAGTTCCTTGAGGTTCACATCAAGTTATGCTTTCTCATTGACTAGTTCTTTTAACTGTCAAGCATCATTATATTATAACCAACTTATTACAGAATGCTGCAAATGCCATGCTGTCAATCACTGTCTGTCACACTAACAGGTGGTTTGCTGTTGTCGACGTTACCTTGAATGTTGGGAATCAGATGGACAGGTGGAGTAATTTGCTCATCTGGAGCCTATGGAGAATAGATATCTTATAAAAGTAAAGTATTTGGTTGAAAATAGAGTAATATGTTTGGTGAGTTGAGGCTGACGTGTATTTAGAAATTGAGGCCCTGAGGAGATATGGCTATGCTGTCACCACTACTGCTTTCTGACTCAGTTACCCATAGTTCTCTTACTCTTTCTGCTTAAGTCTTACAGAGAAGCTGCTAATTGCTAAAAGCTCAGGTTCTTTGAAACAAAAGTCTTGCTATTTTTTTCTCCTAAGTACATTTAACTATAGTTCAATCCTTGTATATCTATATTCCGCTAATAGATTTTGAAATTGATGTTGAACTCTGAAAACAAATTCCCGTCACTCACACTGAATTGGATTTAAAACTGATCTGAAGCTAGTTATGTATGAAGTCTAGTGCACATTTCATGAGGACGGCCCTGGATGTATTTTCATTATTCACTTTCTGAGCTTTCAAAGACTTTTTTATGAAGGGAGGGTCAAAGAGGATGGGGAGAAATGGAGGGAGGGGGGAGGAGAGAGAAGAAAATGTACAGTGAGATACTAAGTATGTTTTGTCTGTGTTATGGTTATGATGCTTGCATTGTGTTCCACTGTTTTAAACTTAATATAAAGGTTTATGAACAAAAACAAATTTAGGGGAAACATTCTCATACTATTTTTTTATTAGTCCACATGAAATCATCAAATGAATATCTGATTGCTAAATGCTTTGCTATAGTGACAAGCAATGATCTTAAGCTTAAAAGATCTGTGCATTTTTTGATCTGTGATGTCATTTATTCTGAGATGTTCGATTTATATTCAGAATGCTAAAAAAAAAAGAAGAGAGAATTTGTACTGGGGAAAACACAAATTGAGAATAGACCTCTGGAAGCACTGCTAAAAGAAAATATTATTTTATTCAATCCATTCATTGAACCAACGGGGGGAATTCAGACACCCCATTAAGAAATTGAACCTAGTAAATCTATTTTATAGTTATTGCTGTACTAAATCTTGAAAGTTTTTCATACTGGGAGCCAAGTTGTGCTGTACTCTTTAGATTATGAAAATTACATGCACTCTAAAAATAATAATATACTGTGTACTGCTGACAGTTTCATATTAATCTTTATAGTATACAGTGGTGCAAACAAACTTTTTCTCCCTATTGGAATCCAAGTAACTTTGAAACATAGAGACATGAGAGCAGATAAAGAACATAGGGCCTGTCTGTCTGCCCATCCATAACAGCTGATCAGCTCTACAATCCTACTACTCCCTCAGATAACGCCCCCCCCCCCCCCCAGTGCTTGTCTCATGCTTTCTTGAATTCAGTCTATCCTTGCCTCTACTGCTTCCTTCAGTAAGCTATTCCTTGCAACACCACCAATTCTGTAAGAAATTCCTAGGATTACTCTTGAGTCTATCCCCTTTCACCAAGGTCCCTTGTTCAAGAGCCTCCATTCCTTTGAAAGAGGTCTTCCTCCTTTGCATTGATACCTTGGAGCTATTTAAACATCTCTATCATATCCTGCCTTTCTTCTAAGATATTGATGATTAGAGCTTTAAGTTTCTCCCTGTATGCTTTACTACTAAAACAATGACCATTTTAGTAGTCACCCTCTGGACTGACTCTATCCATTTTATATCCTTTTGAAGGTTCGGTCTCCAGAATTTTACACAGTATTCCAAATGAGGTCTCAGCAGGGGCCTATACAGGGGAAATACTGCCTCCATTTCTCCACTGGTCATTCTTCTCACTATGCTCCTAAACATCTTTCTGTCTTTTGCTATTGCTTATCTACCAGTTTGGATGATCCAACTCTTGATTTGTGCATAGAAGAATATTACTCTCCATACTGTATTTCTCCCTTGGGTGTTTGTAACCTAAATGCATAACCCAGCATTTTTCTTAGCATTAAAGCCTAGCTGCCATACGTTAGACCAGTGGCCCCTAACCCTGTCATGGGGACCCACCAGCCAGTTGGGTTTTCAGGATATCCGCTATGAATATGCATGAGAGAAAATTTGCATGTTATGGAGGCAGGGTTATGGACCACTGCTCTAGGCAATTCCTCAAGTTTCACTAGATTGCTCCTGTTTTCCAAACTTTCCTGGGTGTCTACCTGTTAGTGTTTTGTATGTTTGTCGGCCCCTGGGCCAACGGGAGAGATGGTACCACCCACAGGGAGGAGCCCTGTGAGTCTCACCTTTGGGAGGCGAAGTCTCAGCAGGCTTCAGACACAGCTGTGGAAAAGAGTCTTTTATTAGAGAGAGAGAGAGAGGGACTGACCGAGAAGTGGGCAGTGCAGAGACAAGCACAATGTTCATGAGATGGGGTAGACCCAGAGGGAATACCTCCTAGTAGTAATCTGGAAATGGTCCGCAGAGCAGGATACACTGATAAGGTCCTCTCGTAGAGATGGCTTGGTAGTGGTCTGCAGTGAAGGGTACACCAGCGGGGTTCCTCAAGTAGATCAGAAATGGTAGTGGTTCACAGCACGGGGTACGGCAGTGGATTCCCACAGATGATGATATGAAGCAGGTCCACAAGATGAGGTGCTCATAGGAGGTCCTATGAAGGTGAATGTGGTAGTGGCCATGTGACAGGGGCTATTGGTCAGCCCCTGTCACATGGCCATCGGCACCATCTTGTGCTCCTATCATGTGACAGGAGCTGACCAATGGCGCCGAAAGCCTCTGTGACATAGTATGGGCAAAGGCTATCGGCGCCATTTTGGTTACTGGCAGCCGCCAACGAAATCGCTCCTGACCCCCCCAAGGCTTGCCAATAATCCCTTGGGGTCCAGCAGGGGTCCGGGAGCGATTTCGTTGTCGGCTGCCAGTAACCAAAATGGCGCCGATAGCCTTTGCCCATACTATGTCACAGAGGCTTTCGGCGCCATTGGTCAGCTCCTGTCACATGATAGGAGCACAAGATGGCGCCGATGGCCATGTGACAGGGGCTGACCAATAGCGCCGAAAGCCCCTGTGACATGGTAGTTCAGGCTATTCAGCACCATTTTGAGGTGCACGGCTTGCAGTACCGGGCACGGAGGGCAAATGGAACCCGGGACCCCGCTGGACCACCAGGGATCTTCGTAAGTCTTGGGGAAGGATCGGGATGGGGGGGGGGGTAGTGTATAATAGTTAATTTAAATGTTTGGGGTGGTTTGGGGTGGTTTTTTTAATTTAAAAAAAAATTGTGCCCCTCTCCGCAGGCAAACCCGAAAAACGAAATTTCCCCGAAATTCGGGGAAATTTCATTTCGGGTTTCGGGACCTCTGAAGCCGCAACGAATTAGGAAATTTTGTGCAATTTCCTAATTCGGGCAAAAAACGATGCACATCTCTAGTATCCAGGAGTGGAGACATCATCAGTGGGGGATGCCCCTGAGGTTCCCACCAAGCAGTGCTTTACCTGACCTGTGTGCACATGTGCGCGCACCTATGTGATCCCGGAGTCAAGATGGCGGTCGGCAGCGCCCACGCCATCCTGGGAACGCCAGGGGGTTTGGCGGTAGCTGGCGGAGGCCACCACTCTCCCCAATGATGTCACTAAAGAGAAGAGAGAGGTGAGCAGAAGTGGTCGCAGCTGCCTGTGACCAAGGGGCGTAACACTACCCTGTTATAGATTTTGACAGCATCCACAAAAAAGGCAAACCTTTCCCAATAGTCCTTCCACAATATGGCTTACAGAAATGTTGAAAAGAACTAAACCAAGAACTGATCCCTGTGGCATATCACTAGTAATGCCCCCTCCGCATATTGAACCTCATTTACCACTATGTTTTGTCACCTTTCACTCAAACATTTCTAATCCATTCAGTCACTTTAGTGCCCAAGTATGCTCAGTTTTTATTTATACATTGCCTATGTGGAATTGTTTCAAAAGCCTTACTGAAATCCAAGTAGATGAAATCTAGCACTCTCCCGTGATCAAACTCTCTGATCACCCAGTCAAATAAATTGATCAGATTCATCTGACAAGACCAGCTTCTGGTTAAAGAATGCTGTACTATCTAATCTATTAAAAAAAAAAGTACTATTCTTTGTTGTGCAGTGATTCCATCCATTCATTCACCAAAGAGGTCAGGCTAACCAATCTTTAGTTCACTGCCTCCTCCTTTTGTGAAAAGGAACCGCATTTGCCTGTCTCCAGTTCTCTGGAACTACTCCCAACTCCAAAGAATTGAAAATGATAGGCAGAGGAGCAGCCAGAACTTCTCCAAGTTCCCTTAAATCCTCAGATATAGCCTATCCTGCCCCATCACTTTATCTACTTTTTGTTTAACCAGCTCCTCATGAACACAGTCATCTGAAAATTGTTTACCTCACTTCTAATCTCATGACTGTCTGTTTTATGAAGTCCTATTCCTGGCCTTCTCTCGGTGAACATAGGAAAGAAATATTTGTTAAACAAATCTGGTTTTTCCTAATCAGCCTCTACATATTCCTCCCCATTTCCTTGGTTTCCTAATGACTCTTTTACACTTCCTCCTATCACTAATATATCTAAAAAAAAAAAAAAGTATTGTCCCCCTTTGTTTTACTCTATTTTTCTTCCATTTGCATCTTTGCTTTCCTGACTCTTCCTAGCTTCTCTTAGTTTGTACATATGTTGTGACCTGTCTTCCTCTTTCTGCAAACTCTTACAGTTTATTAATGCTAACCTTTTAGCCCTTACCTTTTCAGTTAATTCTATAGATAATCATAGCAGCCTCTCTTTCCCCTTACCTTTATTATCTTTGCTAAGAAAATGTTAGTTGCCCCTACAATATCTCCTTTTTATTTTGCCCACTGCTCTGACTTCCTCTATATTTTCTCACCCAGCTAATGATTCCTTGAGGTATTCCTTCATTATAACAAAAGTTAATTTTCCTGAAATCTGTGACCCACATCTTAAGTGGGGAGAGTGGTGACCCACATCTTATAACGAACTATCACGGCCTTCATTCTAATCCTGTATCACATCAAATGGTGATCACTGGATCTCAAATGATGAGCTACTACAACATCAGAAAAACTGTCCTCATTGGTACGCATCAGATCCAGTATCACCCCCTTCTGGTGTGAGTTCTATTACCAGTTAAATGCAATAGTTCTCCCTGCAGAGAATCCAGGTTCACCCTCCTTCTGGAAGACCGCCATAGCTGGAATGTCCCACTCAACATCCAGCAGATTGAAATCACCTAACAGCAGCAATTGCCCTTTTATGGGAATTTGGTAAATATCCTCCATTAAATCTCTATTCCTTCCTTCTACCTGTGAAGGAGGTCTGCATATGACACCAATATATAAGGATATTCTATTTCCTCTTTACAGATTACCCACATATCATCTTGCTTACTTCATAAACCTTGCAGTTCTGTAGCTTTAATAATTTTTATTTATAGTGCCACACCTGCTCCCATTTTTCCCACCCTGTCTTTTCTGAATCGGTTGTAGCCCAGAATAATTACATCCCATTCATTATTTTCCATGTAGTGTCTATGAGAGATACTAAATCCAAGTCAGCCTCTTGCATGACTGCCTTTAGATTAGGGACTTTATTTCCCATACTATGCGCATTAGTATGCATAGCTTTTCAGATACTGCCCTTTTTTAAAATTTCTTTACAAGTGATTAATGTTTTTCAAACCTGAGGATTTATACTTGCATGAATGCTTTTTTTTTTTTAATCCATCCTTGATGATTCAAGTTTGAAGTCCTTCTGTATGAAGTCATAGCTTATTAAGGAGGAAGCATGACATCATAAATATTCAATCCATTTGGATTTCAAGGGAAGCAGCTTGTTAGAGAATTAAAAAAAATAAAAGTAAACTAGTAAACAAAAATTTCAAGCTACTCATGTCATAAACAGAGAAGTCTGAAGGTCAGACAAGATTGCTAAGAATAAAAAGTCAAATAATATCCCTGTATTTATCATTCATCCACCATACATCCAAAGCACTGTCTGCATGTATGTATACCATGCAGTATTTTTCTGTTTTATATTGCATTTTGTGATACGTTTAAGAGGCTGTAATGTTGAGAGAGTTTTAATATGCAGTTTTTAATGGTAGGTTTGTCTAGGGATGGTGGTGATGATTATTTTTATCTATGTAAAGTCATTTTGCAGATGATGATTAGAAGGACGGCACTTGAAAATATTTGCAATGTAAGCTATGTTGCATATTTTTTATTTTCCTATATGATTTGTTTTTCTGAATAACATTTCTTGACACATGTTTTTTGCTGCCTGTGTAAAATAGAAATAATGGAAATGTATTAAATGAAGTTAAGAATGAGTTATACATAATTAGATTCGTTTATATGAATAAAAAAAATTAAATTGACAAACAATAGATTAAATGTATTTTTTTTAATTGTTTACTGCTGAGTGCCTAAAAATAGGGTTTAGAAAGAGTGTGGCCTAGAAATTAGATCCTTGATGTGCAATAGAAGAGACTTTGGAGCATGAGTTCAAGGTACCTCTCTGTGGGCCGTGCACGAGTGACTATATTTTAAAAGCCAGACGTTGTGCCCATATGTATATATGCATACATGAGTAAAGAAGAGGAGCGGAGTTGGGGTAGGGCATGGGAGCTCCAGGGAGGAGCTAACTGTTACATGCATAACTCAGTATTTTTAAACCAGAGGTTGCAGTGCGTGCTGGCTTGTCAGCCACATAACTTTACTGCTGCTCTTCAAGGGGCAAGTCTGCAGATCTCGCGTATTTGACCTTACACGACAAGGTGGGGGGTCCAGGTCAACTGGGGGTCATGCAGGATGAAGAACCAGTATGATCTGAATGACCTTGGGTTTGACTGGGCAATCTGGTGGACTAATTTGAAAACTGACAATGCCCTTCATGTGAGCATGTTTTAAAATCCACCTCCATATGCGTGTTAAAGCCGGCAAAGTCCTATGGAAAATACATGAAGTAGGTTTGCTCGAGTAACCTTTTTTAGGCCTGGATTTTCCATTCTCGCAGAGAATGGAGAATCCCAGAGGTAACAATGGGCGGGCCCGTGAAAGGTGGTGCTATTGGGTGCGCTACTGGTGGTGATAATGGGTCTTACCTTATCACCGCCAGCGAAGTTACTGCCACATATGCCTTCTTGCCACCCCGACTCCTCCCCTCCCCACCCCGACTCCACCCCGGGCAACATATCGCACGCAAAAAATCCCTCATGTATCGATCCACAAGTGTATGGGCACACGCACACTCATTTTTAAATTAAAAATCAAAAAACATGCATGGCAGATTTTTTTTATTTAAGTGGGTTGATTTTCTATTGAATTCATTTTTAAGTACACTTAATTTTATTGGTTTCTTTGAAGATTATATTTAGTTATATTCTGACATATATTCCTTGATTAGATTTTATTATTTCCACTCTTTTCTTCTCTTTTGCATTTCTTTCTCATTGTTGGATTGCTTCTTATGTTTGCTGTGGTTTGTGTAATCTGGCATTCCTGGATAACAAGTTAAAAAAAAAAAGAATAAGTAACAAATCAGCATGTGATTGATATCATAGATTTGGCTTAGTGAGAGTATAGTTTATCTGTCCCTCTCAATTCTATGTGCTATTCTGTACCTTCATTCAGATCTAAAATACATCAGGTTTTTTTTTCTGTACTTTATTTTCTATTTCTAATATGGAGGAGTGCACACTAGTGATTTCAGACAGCCCTGTTCAATTTATTTGAGATTGATGTCAGATTTTAACTTAGGCCTCCAGAGGTTAAAAACTAGTTTATTCAATCGCTGTGTCAGCTAGAGCTGCAAAACCAACAGCCATTGTGCATTCTGACAGTACTCTGAGTTTATGGAAGATACAGTAATCGAATAGAAGCTGTGTCTAAATGTAATGAAGACTCAGAGCAAACATGTTCTCAAATGTGAACACAGCCTCTTTAACCTGTGATTAGTTATGCTAGATACTGATACTGGTGTTCTCCAGAGTTCATTTGGGAGGGTAAGCAGATGTTGAACTGGTTCCTGGATGCCAACAAGGTCTCAAATAAATTAAAGTAAGGTAGAGGGGGAGGAAGAATGCAAACAAGGGAAACCAGTTATAGTATGTGTATAAATCGGGTAGTTGCTGACTATTTGCAAAACTGTCATAATTTAGAAAAGTTATGCCAAGAGCAAAATAGGCAGTGCTGTCTAGTGAAATGGAACATCAGGGGCTTGATGGTCTCCTGTTTTCTGCCCTTGATGGGAGATCCCCTCCAGCTGCAGCCTTAGAAACACACAAAACTTCTTACAAAAAATGTTTCAATCCCACTGATCCAGCTGCTAACAAGGTAGATGGCTTTCTGTGGAGGAAGTGTTGAAATAAAATGACAAAAACTTTTTTGTTTTTTTTGTGATCACAAGTTGGTGGGTGCTTCCCAAAATGGTGTGCATATGTGTTTATCATAATTTAAGTCTAAAATAATAGAATAATCTTGAATATCAATTTTGAAATTAATGGATGTTATATACTACATATAATCCAATTTAAAGGGAGTAAATGCCTTACTTGCTATATTACTTGTCCTGTATTTTACTGAAAAGGCATCTGCCACCCCTTAGGCTATATATTTTTTTGTTTTTGTAATGCAATTAAAAATATCAATCTTTAAAAAATTCTAAAGTTTCTTGTCTTATATTCAAAAACCCTCTCCAAAATATGTATTCTTGGTGGCTAGGGAACACTTATCTGAAATTGTTATTTTTGAGAGATGCGAGCGTTTTAAGGTCATATCATGCTTCCCTGCCGACTTCAATTTCCTTTGTCCGACACTGACAGCTTTTCGACCAAAAAAGTCTGCTTCGGGGACTAGAGAGAGTATATTAGGAGAGTATTCAAAGGGGGCCGGATTTTAAATACCCTGCACGCGCTGGCGTGCCTATTTTGCATAGGCTGCCGGTGCGCGCACAGCCCCGGGATGCGCGTAAGTCCCAGGGCTTCGTAAAAGGGGCGGGGAGGGGGCGTGTCCGGGGTCAGTGGCGGTTTGGGGCGGGACCGGGGGCATGGCTCCAGCCCAGGGGCATGGTCCAGGCCTCCGGACCAGCCCCCAGGTTGGGTGATGGCGCGCCAGCAGCCCGCTGGCATGCTCAGATTTACGTCTGCTTTCAGCAGGCGTAACTCTTCCAACAAAAGGTAGGGGGGAGTTTAGATAGGGCCGGGGGGGGTGGGTTAGGTAGGGGAAGGTTGGGGAAGGTGCGGGGGGGTGGAAAGAAAGTTCCCTCTGAGGCCGCTCCGATTTCGGAGCGGCCTCGGAGGGAACAGGCAGCGCGCGCAGGGCTCGGCGCACGCAAGTTGCACAAATGTGCACCCTCTTGCGCGCAGGGCTTGGCGCGCGCAAGTTGCACAAGTGTGCACCCTCTTGCGCGCGCCAACCCCAGATTTTATAAGATACGCGCGGCTACGTGCGTATCTTATAAAATCCAGCGTACTTTTGTTCGCGCCTGGTGCGCGAACAAAAGTACGCACTCGCGTAAAATTATAAAATCTACCCCAGTGTGTTTTTGCATAAGAACGTATTTGTTTTGACAGCATTAATGAATATTATCCAGAAATTGTATAGCTATTGTGTAGGTTGCAATATAATATGAGTTTGTCACAAAGGAGGTGAGTTGCTCATGTTAGTACATTTTAAATTTTTTGGTAGGAAACTGTCTTGTGGTTTTTCTTATATACTAGTTGACACCCATGGAAATTCCCCAGAGGCACTTATGACTTGTTCTTCTCTACAGCCACGACATAGCCTACCTTCCCAATCTGAGTCCCAGTATTACCTACTCAGTCCCATCAGAGGCCGTCCCCTCTGAGCTGCTTCTGTCTTACTTACCAGGTGGTTGCCTTTAGAGAAATGTACAGGAAAAAGTTAAAGAAATGACAAATGTTTCCTCTCGCTCTGGCTGCAGACTGGCTTAGGATGGGTTTCCAGTCTGAACCATGGTGATACTAAGGGCAAGTTCTAGGTGAACCACTTCTCCATGTGGTGCTGCACCATTAGTGCTGCTTGACTCAGAAGGATAGGGGGTCTGTGTGAGTGTAAAGGTGGTGGTGCTGGTGGTGTCATCTCATTTATTGATAGATTTGAACTTAAGACTCCAATGTCCAAATATTTCGTACTCTAACCTCTTTCTTACTTTTTTACCATAACTGATCCAGGCCCTTCTGATGTATGTCTTATGTGCAGTTTTCAAAGCCATTTACTCGGCTAAATCACTATTATCTGGGTAAAATTGCCCTCCTTTGCCAAGCTAAAAGTAAGCACATTTCTTCACAGCCAGGTTACAAAGAGGGATTCCTGGCAATGTCACAACAACATGTGTATAATCAGTTTTAAAATGCTGATGTGCTGGTTTCCCCCAATGGCTGCCTATAGAAATAGTTGATAAAAAGGCTGTGGAATATTTTAGCATGTTTGCTTGGAAGTGGCTAATTTTCAAAAGGAAATAACATAGATAGTTTCTTTATGAACATTAGTTGCACAAGCTGTAAGTGCTCCTCTGTATTGCATTAAGGCTATTTAGAATTGTCCCCATTGTCATATTGGAGCATCTGGATAGGAAGGAATATTAGGTCTTTGTTCTCCCACTGCACTGGCTTAAAAACAGGGAAGCCAGGGTTAAATCCTACGGAAGTTTCCTGTGACTTTAGGCAAGTCACTTCACTGCCTCAGGTACAAGACTTAGGGGAAGATGCATGTACTAAACTGTGTTAGGTGTTTACTGCATGGTAAACAGCATTTATAGTGGAATAACATGTGGTATTTCAAACACTGCATGTTATTCTCTCCCCTGCCCCAGTTCGACAATTATGGTAATGAGCCAATGATGGGGGCAAAGGTAGAATATCAGACAGAGGGTGCCATTTTGAAAAATGGCAGTGTTGGGCCCAGATAACGGGTGCTCCAGTCCCTACTAGACCACCAGGGCTTCAGTGGTAAGGACAGAGGTGGGTCAGCTGAATGGGCTAGGATGGGGTGAGTGCAAAGGAGGGGTTGATCCAAAGAAGAAGGATTTTGCTGGATGAAGTGGATCCATTTGCCACACCTTGCCTCTTATTTTGGCTGCCTTCAGGTTGACTGGGGGTGGGACAGGGGGTCTCTAGGACCACCATAGCTCTTTCTGACCTTGGAGGCCTGAACTGGTATTTTTCACCATGATCTTTTACTATGGAGGAAAGTGCCATGAAGTTTAGTAAGGTGCGGTACCAAGCACCACAGTTCAGTAAATTCTGCGGGATTTTCCGCTCCAGAAAAAAATACTACATATTAGTACATAGACCACTTAGATTGTAAGCCCTCTGGGAAACAAGGAAATACCTATTGTACTTTGTCTTGAGTTACCAATGAAATGCTTGAGCTAAATCTAAAGAAAAGATGTAATTTTTATGAATTGCTTTGTCTTTGCCACCCCAAACTCTACACACAAAGATTATCAATAATACATTTAATTACAGAGAGTAACATCATTCTAAAATTCGCAAGTATCCCACAAAAGTTTAAATCCTTGTCAATAAAACCCATATAGACATTAATTCCTTTACCATGATATCCATGAGTTCTCAAGTATAAAGTTGTTGGGTTTTTTTCTCCTCCCCCATGAACAGCTGAACTCAGAATAACAGATGAGGCCAACTTCTGCCAGGGGATTGTGTAGAGATTAAAACTAATAGAGTCCTGCAGGCACATTTGCTTTACGTTGCTTTATTATGTTTCAAGACCAGGGCATAAATGCATTTTGATTGGTTGCATCGGTTGAATGAAAGCCAAACTAGAAAATGGAGAGTGATTGTCAAGTTCATCATATCTAATACAATAGTGGCAAATTAGAGTTATCTGCAGCAGCAGAAGTAGCAGATTGTATTATAAATCATCATATCATTGACAGACAATTACATTCAAAACTTTTCAAGCATGAGGCTGCGGCTGTGTTTGTCAACCAACAAACTTGTTCAAGCCATAAAGCTGTAGCTGAGAATGCAGAGCGTTGATGCATCTTGCCGTATTTCTAACCCTTACCTTTGTTTTTTCATCATTTTCAAATCATCTAAAAGTTAACAAAAGGATAAAATAAAAAATAAAAAAAAAATCTAACATTGATTTCAGCTAAAAAAGAGAGAAATAAAAAGTAGATTTTGATTGATAATCATATGTTAGATAGGTTAACCATTTTTTTAAAATTGTCCTCCATATTTTCCCATGCAGTTCTGGATCGGCCTCAAAAGCAAATACAAAAAAATCTCAAGAGGATCGGAAAAATCTGATTTGAATCTTTTTGAGAATCCAAAGTGCATGTGCCAAGCCAAGGAAATCTCTGGACTCAGAGCTCTGAAACAGATTCTTTTGCTCTGCTACAGAATTTAAAAAAAACGTGATAAGGGTTTGGTGAGCTGATTCAACAAACCTTCAAATAACTTTCGTGTTTGCTAAATTCTTTGGTGATCCTCCATGAAAGAAGTTCAAGCATGTCAAAGAATGACCAGAGAAATAAATGCAGATTTTATCTAGGTAAAAGTGCGCTCAGAAAATGTCCCACCCTTTTCCCAATTACAAATACCAGTAGAAGTTCCACAATCTTTTACTCGTGTTAAGGGGAGGGGTCCTAGGGTTATGTTTTAGGTGGGATTAGGAAACAGTGTACATTGCATTCTCAAATGTACGCGTGCTGTTTCCCAACCAGATTTTGTCCACACAAAAAACAGGTGTAAAGTCTGCTGGCCTGTTGTACTCTTGGGCAATTTTCAATAGGAATGTACACACAGAGGATAACTTTCAAACGCATGGTAGCATATGTACACATATATTGCCATATGTAGTTTTACCACAGTATATTATAACCCAGGCATATCACATACGAGTGTATTATAAAATGTGCATATTTTTACCCTACAACATACACATGAACACACGATTACACTCAAATACATGCAATACATTGAACGCCCTTACCTTTCTTACCTATTTTAAAAATATATGCGTGTTTATTTTATGTATGAAAGTAAACTCGGATTTACTCACATAAATCCAAATTTACACACACAAATTGCTTCTGATGAAGTGGACTCTATCCTTGAAGGCTCATGCTTTAATAAATTGGTTAGTCTATAAGGTGCCATTCAACTCTTGTCATGTTTTGCTATACCAGACTATCACGGCTAACCCTCTGAAGAGTTTTCAACACATAAGTTGGGCAAAATTAAAATATGCGCGCATCAAGGTTATTAATCATTAGTCCTACTTCAGGTCATCAAGACTTTCCTGATTCTTCAGCCTTAACTCCCCTGAGCCCAACTAAACTCCCATTCAGTCAGCTCTCACAATAAACATGTTTAATATCAGTTACGCTAGATGATTAGCAGATGTAACAATACGGGAGTAAGTGGGAAAATGTATGCGCTTGTTTTTTAAAATAGCAATTTAAGCATGTAGGATGTGCCTCCCTCCCCTCCATTTCTACACACATATCTGTGTGAGTGAAGGTGAAAATACATAGTGGGCCGGATTTTAAAAGGGTTATGTGCATAAGGTACGCGCGTAACCCTTTTAAAAAACCCCTGCGCGCATTGAGCCTATTTTGCATAGGCTCGGTGGCGCGTGCAAGCCCCGGGACGCGCGTAAGTCCCAGGGCTTGCCTGGGGGGGCGTGTCGGGGGGGGGGGGGGGTCGGGAGTGATGCGGCGTTTTTGGGGTGTGTCCAGGGGCGTGGACGAGAGCCCCGACACAGTGGCCCGTGTCGGGGCCTGGTGCGCGTAAGTTACTACTGTCCGAAGGCAGTAGTAACTTTTAAGATAAAGGTACGGAGGGGGTTTAGATAGGGCCGGGGGGTGGGTTAGGTAGGGGAAGGGAGGGGAGGGTGCGGGGGGGGTGAATGGAAAGTTCCCTCCGAGGCCGCTCCGAAATCGGAGCGGCCTCGGAGGGAACGGGCAGCGCGCGCCGACCGCAGATTTTATAAGATATGCGCAGTTATGCGCGTATCTTATAAAACCCCGTGTACTTTTGTTCGCGCCTGGTGCGCAAACAAAAGTATGCGTGCGCGTAGATTTGTAAAATCTACCCCAGTATATTTGACTTTTATTAAATTCAGATTATGCAAGTAGAGGCAATTTACAAGTGTATATGCTAATATTTATATACGCAGTGTTTTGAAAATTCACCTTTTAGACTTTCCTTTTGAAAATTTGTGCAAAATCCACAGGTGAAAGTCCACACAAACTGAGCACCTGGATGAGCTGCTCTGAAAATTGCCCGCATGCTGAATTTCCTTGCTAGGTTTGGGGACTATGCAAAATAGCCATTGAACTAGAATCAGGCTGGATTAAGCTTGACTTGAAATGACACAAGATGACACAAGTCTATCAAGTTGCATTGACATTGCCTGTCTATCATTTCTGCTACTAATTCTCTGTTGTGCAATTAGTTTTCTGGCTTAACAGCTCATGGGTCAGGAGTATATCTACTTTACTGTCCCTCAATACTGCCTTCATTCCTAATAGATGGAATCTAGTTAGAGTAAAAAACAAATGGAATATGTATTTATTTAGTGGAAGTCTATTGAAAATTCAACAGAAGAGGACCCCAGCACATTCCTCCTCCTTCCTGCCTCAGCCAGAATCTAGCACTCTGCTCCTGTCCCCCTTCCTACTTTTCAATCTGTAGACATCCTTCTCCTTCCAGCCCGCCTGTCCCATTACCTCTCCCCAGTAGGTATGTGCAATCATTTTTCCTGAATTAGGCAATGTCAACAAAGTTGCCTGATTTGGAATGGTTCGGGAAAACAAAAAAAAAATGATTGAATTTTTTCTGAAATTTCAGAAAAAAATCTTTTTTGAGTTAGTGCGTGCTAAGGGGATTTAGTGTGCGTTAACTCCCATTAGTGCGCACTAACTCCCGATAATGAGCACTAACTCTGCCAGGTTAGTGTGCACTATCCCGAAAATTGGGGCCCCCTGAAAAAAAAACCCAAACCACGGGAAAAACAAAATTCCTGCATGGGTGGGGGCCCCCAAATTGAAGCCCGACACAACATTTTTACCCGAAGCACATCTCTACTCCCCAGCCCCACGCCAATGCTTTCCATACCTGTGGGCACATTGCAAAGATTGCAATGGCACACATGCTGTAGAGGGATGTGTGCTACAATGCTGAGGGCATTCCCTTGTGGTCAGGGAAAGCGTGCCAACAGAGACCACCAGCCTATTAGTGAGTCCATTCGTTTCTTACTAATAATGAAGTCTGCAGTAGAGAGATGATCCATCCTTCGTGAAGTCCTCCTTAAACTATATAATGACATTTACAACATATTAGCATAAATTGTCCCAGCTACTGTGCTCTAGCTAGAGAAGCCCATACGGAGTAGGAATTGAGGAAAGAGGAAGGAGTTCTGGCGAGCTACTCATTTTGCTTGCTCTAGGCAAACAAACTTCACAGTAAACCTAATCTTGTATTTTTGTGTTCTATAATTTTGACAATGCTGAGCAATTTTTCACAGTTTTTCATTGCACTTAAAATAACCAGTAGTGCCATAAAGTCATTTAATAGAATATAATAGATCATGAAGCATTGAAGCATCCTTAATATTTCTAAACAGTTAAGAATAAGGTCTCTACAGGCTGCAAGGAAAAAAAAAAGATACAACATAAGAATAACTGCTTGGTTTTGATTTTCTCAACTGGAGACCTGGGGGTAATATCAGATACCAAATCTGATACATCTTGTGAAATATTCACAAACCATGCAAGTTGTCATTTTAAGATGAAAAGACTCAGAGCACACTGCCTGGTCACCTGTCAGACTTTCTAGCTCAAGAGCTTGCGCTTCCTTTAACTCCTCAGGATTCCTTTCAAATGAAAAACCTCCCACGTGTTCTTTGATGATCTGAATATTGTGGAATACCTCTACAGGGCTGCACAGTATCTTGATTCACAAATCCAGTAAATGCATCTCTCTTACCATTGTTGCTCAGCCCTTGTGCTAAGCAGCTTGTAACCGCACACCTCCGCAGCCCTACAAAGCTCTGTTCTGGTGATTGATGTAAAAACAATAGGTTGAAACATTCTTGACATTTTCAGGTTAAAGGCCCCCCTCACACACAATTCTGTAAATACTCCAAAATTAAATGCATTTTTATGCTTTTTAAACATTAAGGAACCCGTGGAATAAATTGTAGCACACATGATGAGGCCCTCTTCTGCATCCTTAAAATAGCAAGCTAAGCAGGATGGCTTTACCATGCAAGTTAAAGGAGTCTTAGAAGTTGTTAGCATGAGCATACAAAAATTAGTGAGTCCATGAATGTAAATGAAAACATCATGTAGGCATGAAGGGTTAACTATCTCATGCTAAATAGCATAGCATAGCATACTTACCCTCTACACTATTTAATGAGGTCTTAGTAAAAGGCTGGTATTTAGTACTTTCCTCAGATTGGTGCTTCTATTTACCAAGTGGAAGCTAAATAATATGATCATGCTAAACTGAGTATATTCAGATATTTTCTTTTTTTTTCACTTAAATATTCCTGATGGCTTCCAAAGAGAATACAAGAAAGCTTGAGATGTGGAGTTGTTCGGCAGTGCAGAGAAAAAAAAGAGGGAGATCTCTTATACTCCAAGAGAGGAGGTCAAAGGAGAGGCAGAGAGTGCCTAAAGAGAAAAATAAACAGACCAAAGACACATATACCTCATATGTCTGCCAAGGAGGTAGAGCACATAGAGTAAGAGGAGAAAAGTGCAAACTTTCAGACAGACCCTGCTGCTAATTCTTCTGCTATCTCGTCAATATTTTGCAGCTAAAGATTGTCATCTTCAGCACTTAGAATAAGCACAGAGGAGATTTAGCAGAATACTTAGCATTGGGATTTGTCTGACAGGCAGCACTTTCCTCCTTTTGCTTTACTGATCTTTGAATATCTGGCCATGAGAATGGGTTTTTTAATTTTTTTTAGTTTTGTGGAGAGTGCCCAGCCCCACTCCCTGGATAGTCACAAAATCATGGGGTTTCTTATGCAGGTGGGCATCCTACAGGGCAAGTGACTAGCTAGCCCCTCCCCCATCCCCCCCCCCCCCCCCCATTCTCCTCCCCATAATAAACAAAGAAAGCTTTCACAGGACAGTAGCCACAGGACAGAGTTAACTTGGAATAAAGAGGAAGGATGATAGAGAGAGAGAGAGGGGAGTTGATAGAGAAGACACTCTGACACACATTAAAGCACTCCAAAAATAATTCTACCTTTATTTACAGAAAGTAAATGTGTTTCCAAGCATTAGGTTCCCAGAGGACAAAAGTCATTACTGGCTTTAACATTGTTAGTAGGGATGTGCATTTGTTTCCTCCAATTTGGCGATAAGCACGTACCTTGCCAACTTTGTAGGACATGCGGGAAATCGAATAGTAGGCATGTAGTTTTAGTAATGAGAAACACATATACTATCCATTTTCCCACGTGTACTTTGAAGTTGGCTAGGTACACGCGTTCTGCTGAATTGGAGGAAACAAATCCACAATCCATGATTTGAGGCTGAAGAGCCATCTGAGCCTCAAAAGCTTTCTCTCATTGATCTGTTCTTTTAGTTTGATGACAGAGCTCATGACTCTGAACTTTGAGGCAGTAGCAGATTGTCTGGTTCAGCCGTTGCTGTGCTTACAGTACTAAGTGATTGTAGAGGGAGGAATGATCAGATGCCTATGACTTTCTCAGTCAGGTTGGTCAGATTTCTTGCCGAGTCTCACTTTTACTGTACATGCTCACTTCTGTCCTCACCTATATTCTCCCACACCACACTGAAGAATCTTACTGACACATAAAACAGATGGTTTTAAATACTCAGGTCAGTTTTCTACTCCTGGAATTCTCTGCTCTCCTTTGACCTCCCTCCCAAAAGTGTTCTAGCTCTCACACTTCATCCCTGTGCACTGATTTGCACCAAGATTTTCTATATAGCCCTACCCATGTACCAAGCTTAGTTGTTATACCCCTTGGAAGCCAGCAGGAGGAGTCAAGAGGAAAATAAAACTGAACAGAAACAGTTTAGCATGCCTTTGCTAAGTAACATGCTCTTGCTATTTAGCCAGTGACTTTTAGGGTTTCCATGCATAAAAAAACAGAATGACCATGCTATTCCTGACTTTTTTTTTATATATTACTGTCAGCACACTCAATCTTTTTGCATGTCTCTTTAAGTGGCTTTTTAACAAGCCCATAAAATTTTTTTGTGATCCCGTGCTGAAATTGGTTTTGCACAAATTTTATTTCATAGGCCCCTAAGTATTATGGAAAAAAAATGATGGATTGCTAGATTGCATTGCTTGTTTTAATGTTTTGATGAAATGAGGGAATTTAATTTACAAAAGGTCATTCATCTCCTGCAGGGAAGGTCATTTATGTGGGAACTTATTTGCTGAGGTAAACTACCTCACTTACATAGAGAAATTTATCATTCAAGACTTGTGTACCCATATGCAAAATAAATTTAAATGGTGTGGCTCTCTTTCCAGAGAATGATGCTAGAGCACAGTTCTCCTTAGACTGGCCTGATATGAATAGTTAGGGAGAGGGGACAATTATGGCCATTGCTTTGATCCCCAGGAGAATAAATATTTTTTGGTTCCTAGTATGTGCTCAGGGGATGACCACAAGATATTTTCCCATTTACTGTTCATACCTGAGTTCTCTGGAGTGTATGGCACATAGTGCCTGATTTACTAAGGCTTTTCTGCCATTCTGTGTCTATGGGGAAAATGCTTAAAAGGAGGCCCATAATTAACTAGTATATTAACAAACATCAGATCACATAAACACATAGATTAGTAGTTGGTAGGGGTGTGCATTCGTTTTGAACTTATATGTAAAACGCAACGTATTTTTTTTTTTTAACTTAAAAAAGTGATGAGGCGAAAACGATCGGATTTCCAACGTATTCAACATAGCTATGTTGAATACGTTGGAAATCGCGATTGTTGATCCTAAATAAAAATGTAAACCCCTCACCCTCCTTAATCCCCCCCCAAGACTTACCAAAACTCCCTGGTGGTCCAGCGGGGAGTCAGGATGCCATTTCTGTACTCCTTTGCGAGGAGCACGTGACGTCGGCGTCACGTCGGAGTGACGCGGACGTCACGTGATTCCCCGCGCGTTCGCTCCGGGACCCTCGTTGGTCCCCGCTGGACCACCAGGGAGTTTTGGTAAGTCTTGGGGGGGGGATTAAGGAGGGTGAGGGGTTTACATTTTTATTTAGGGAACCGGTGCACGTATGGACATAGACTCAACTTATGGAATTCTCCATATGTCCATATTGACCGAAATTGACCCCCCCTTTCGACTTATGGACTTATGAACATAAACGTTTGGTCTGCACATCCCTAGTAGTTGGTATGGATTGACCGGTTAATCTCACACATTAAATTCCCTTTGTAAAAATATATTATATTTGGTGTAATATCATGGTAAATATTTTTACAGACAAATATTTTGTGCTAAAGCTGTATTTTTTTTTTTTATGCTGAACTACAATTTGATCTCCCAGTTATAATTGCATTAGTTATATCCAGAAAGCTCTGTAATTTGCTGTTTAGAATGGAAGAAACAGGTTTTATGCCTGTCTTTTAGGGTAATAGTTAAATAAGACATGGATCCCAAATGGCTTGAACTGATTGAGAGTCAGGCTTCTTCAAGATTATGATTCTTAAAGGGAATGCAAAATGAGATTAGTTGTGCATTTTTTTCCCTCTGGGTAGGCTGGTGGCAGTGTTTCTCCTGCTAGTCAGACTCTGAGAAGGATCAATGAACATGAGTCCCAAAGAAGGCAATTTTCAAAGTCATTTACCCGGATTTCATAGCGATGTACTCAGATAATTTGGTCTGGCTGAAAAATGCCTTGTTTGGCTTGGCTAAAAGTACACACAGGATTCCATAGTTTGTCAACTTTTAGCTGGGTTTAAAATGAAGTATTCCTTTTACAAAGGGGAGGGACTGCTTAGTTCAGGGAAGAAATCTAATTTTCAAATCTATTTGAAAATCTACGGATTCTTTTGCCTACACAAATAGGTGCAAGCTACCTTGGGAGTTTTCCTTAGAAAATTATCTTAAAAGTATAAACATACTTTTTTTTGCCTATGTGGGTACTGAAATTTGCCTCCTTAAAACAGTGCAATTAGTATATCTGTGATTTGATAATATCTATTCCTTAATTCATAGTGGGTTGAATATATTGAGTATACAATCTTATAATCTCATAATATTAAACATACATTTAAATAAAACTCGGCATCCATAATGCCAATTAAAAAAACATTTTACAAAGAGAGGTTTTCAATTTGATTCCTATAAGTTTGAGAATCAGAGACCAATTGTATCTCTAAAGGAATAGAATTTCATAATACTGGTGTTATCATGTTAAGTGTCTGTTAAAGTTTTCTTGAATTTGGGTTAGAACATGAGGTATGTGTATTTCAATGCTCAGGCACATACTGAGCTCTTACAATTCATAACATGTTAGAACTACCCTGCATGTTTCCTGTTCAGGGAAAATTAACAAGAATGGATATTGATGCCATAGGAGCCTAAATCTGGGTGATTACAGGAGAGGAGTTAGGGTGGGAAAACAAAATAGGAGCTTAGCACCGATTTTCAGCACTAGGTACCTAAGGGGGTCATTCTGTAATGCTTTCGCATGCAATAGCTATCTTGGGGCGGAGTTGGTCCCGGAAGAGGAGGAGTCGGGGCGGCACCGGGGCCGACGCTATGGACATATCGCTGGCGGCGAAATGTATGATTCCTTATCACCACGGAGGTGCGATCGCTGCCGACTATTGCAGGACCGCCCCCCACTTCGCCCCCCTCCCCACCCACCCCCCATTACTGCCGGATTCTCTAAGGTCTAAGTGACCTTAGAGAAGGTCTAAGTGACCTTAGAGAATACAGGCCTAACTTAGGCCCATAAATCTAGTCAAATGAATTGCAGATCTAAATTTAGGCCCCTAAGTTTTAGAAGATTACATTTAGATGAATTTTTAGCTGAAAACAGGCTTCTAAATTTGGCTGAAAATAGGTGCCTATATTTAGGGGTTCAGCTTTTTCTATAGAATATCACCCTCTGAGTGTATCACATCACTGGTGTGTCTATCATGAAATCATCACCCCAAAACATTTGCACACGATATCAACAACTAAAGACTGGAATGCAGGGCTTCCCAAGCCTGTCCTGGGGATCCCACAGCCAGTCGAGTTTTCAGGATATCCACAACAAATATGCATGAGATAAATTTTGATATGCAAATTTATCTCATGCCAATGTAACCCCTGGGTGGGAGGGATCCCTCAGACTACATCCAGGGGAACATAGAAAGAGAGATGGACCCTATCTGCTCTCAGTCTCTCCTCAAATAGCATTAACTACTGAATTCCAGGGCTCCCTGTGTGTGTGTAGGGGAGGACGCTTATCCTCAAAGCCTTTTTCATTAGTCCCAGTACAAACACTTTTCCTTCTCTGTAAACAGTACTGATGATTGTCATAGTCTTTTTGCATCCAAAAATCACACTAACCAATGTGGTTTCCAACTTCTTTATTGATAGTTTATGAGATGACTGAAGAATATTTATAGCTATCAAATCTGAGTTTTAAATAAAGTCAATGAACAAATAGGCAGAAGAAAGATTAAAACATTTGCGACCTCACTCTTTTAGTAAAGTCTTTGATTATCTTTTGGTAGCAAATTCCTTAATACTTGGTCCTCATCTCTTGCCAAAATGAAGATAGTTCAATTCTCCTTCCACTTCCAATTTTAACCCAGCATCTTCCCACAACTGAGTGATTAAAATAAAGTCCCAATTCTTTATCAGAACATAAGTCCCAATCCTCATACCTTTCCTGAAGTCCTCTTAAATACTTTAGCTCTCCTTATGAAATACTAGATGGGCACTCTTCTCTCAAGTGAAGCACAATCCTGGAACACTTTCATCTCTTTCCCTCTAGCAAAGGACAGGAATTCATTTCTTGGATGAAAACCTTCACACTTCATGTTCTTCGAAGGTGAAAAGTGCCTCTCCCCAATAGACTGGAAATGGATTACTTCATACCAAGGGCACTCAGCTCCAGATGGAACAAAATTAGCCTTTTATAGAAAAAAAAAAAAAAGGGGGGGGGGGATAAAAACAAACCAGAGACAGGAAGGGTGGAAAAACTTCCTTGCCTCACAACTAAGGCGATAGCACAAAAGACAGATTCTTTAAAGTTGAAACTCCTCTACATCTGATCACTAACAGGTTTATCCCCTGGTGCCGTGATTGAACTCTGCAAGAATCTTCCCTGTCCTTGATTTCACCACCCACAGGGACACCCCAATCCCCTGTGAACTGTCTACACAAGAGAAATCTCCAAAAATAGATTAACACAGCAAAAGCAATATGAAGTAGGTCAACTTAACAGTCTGATTTATGTACATGAAAAACAGACAATCCTAAAATAAGTTTGAAAAAATAAACAGGAGACAGAGAGCTCCTGCCTTCAAGAAATCAGAACAAAAACCCCGCAATCCAAAAATGGTGTTTGATGATGATAAACAGCTAGAGCACACCATTTGCAACTCCCACATTGGGGAGTAAAACTCAATCTCTTGTCACTAACACTCTCTTTGAACCTCCCCATGCCAGTTTGTACACTCCTTCTGATAAGGAATCCAAGGGTACCTTGCACATATTTATTGTGGATATTCAGAAAATCCAACTGACTGTGGGGGTCCCCAGGAAAGGTTTGGGAAGCCCTGGTGTAGTGTGTTCTAAAAAGTGTAAAAAAATATAAGAATTAAAATATTTTAGAAAAAAAAATGGAAATATATAGAAAGTTGTTTCTTGAGTTAAGATCTAAAGTGGCACAAGTGGGTGTTCACGTTTTCCGCAAATGTTTCTATCAATGTCTTATTGTATATCAAGGCACTCATTTTGTGTTTGTTGATCCTAATAAGCTTTCCATTTTCTTGAGAAAAAAATCTATACAGCAGCTGCCAGTAGTATATTTCTCTACCTGCACTTTCTGTTAGTTTAGCTCTGGTAATGTAATATTTGGTGCTCGTAAGATTTACATAATAGCAGTTCCTACTTTGCACTTTTCATAATTGTTTTTCATCTGTGAGGTATTGACTGTTTTATTCCTTTTCTTTTATTATTTTGATTTTTTTTCTGTTTAATGCAGTTTAATTTCATTGCATTTTCAAGAATGTTTCTTCGACTTATTCGTTTAAATGTTTTGCATAAAATTAGGTTACAAAAGTGGAGACATTGGCATAAATGAAAAAAAGATGCAGCAGAGCAAAGAAACAAACTTTTATATTTTGAAGAATTTCGATAGTTCTGTTTATATGTGAAATAGCATTTCACTTTTTGAATGAAAAATAGTGCTACATAGTATGCTGCAAAGACATGAATTCCTCTGCGGTGGGTTTAACAGATACTAGTTCATTATGCAAGTAATATGGAAGTTGTGGCCTGGGAGCATGTCACCAGGTGTTGGTGTGGTCCCCTGGCAATCCTGTAATGCTGTGGTATAAGGAGAGAGGACTGCAAAGTTGTATTTTGTATTTCTCCCTCCCCTCTTTTCCTTCATGCTATTAATTTTATATGTAGTTGTGGGCTTGCCCTCTGCTGATTGGGAGTTTCAGTGAAAGGGGGGGGGGGGGGGGGTGAGTATGGAGGCATTCTCAACCAAGGGATGAAAGGAGAGTGCATGTGAATTATTGCCTTCCATTTCCTTCCACAGCAGGCACGGGTTGTTTATCATACCAGGGCCAGGTTTAAAAGTCAGGCCATAAATGATCAGAAGTTTCAAGCAAGGAGAGGGGAGACAATGAAGTTCTCCCCCACCAAGGAAATCATAAGTGGTGGTGGTGAAGGGAGGTCAATAGCTCTTTGGATGTCCCACTCTTCCAGATATCCGAGTGCCTGCCACCTGTCCATGTCTGCTGAGTCATCATACTATAATTAGCAACATCATGAAAATGTCACCTGAGGCTCTGCAGCTGGTGCAGGCCCTGTGACAGTCCCTCCCTTCTCTGCATAATGTTCCTGTTAGCATGAAATACATGCATACGGCATGGCCACCTCAGGGCCTCTGCCATGCATGATGGCTCCACTGCACTTGCAAAGTGTGATTGATGACGTTAATATTACTGTCACAGCCCATCAGAAGAGGGTAGGCGGCAGGTCCAGTTGGCAGCAAGGCAGTGGCAAAGCTCCAGCACCTATCAAAAATATGGTGCTGGAGGCAGTTTTCTAGGTTGCCTGTTCCTAAATCTGGACCTGTCTCTGCCTCTTCATTTTTTAATGTAGTTTCTTGGTTTTGGGTTGTTTCAAAAACTATTGTGATGGGTGGGGGGGAATTTCCAAGTCAGTTTATATTATTATTTAGGGAAGCTTGCACTGGGGGGTGAGGGTTTCCTTTGGAGAATTGTAGCCATTGGCATGGGGCCAGCTTGACGTTGAACATGCCACCGTGACTGACAAGGTTTCTTGCTGGGTCGTGGTGAAGGAAACTCTCTTCAGGTGAAATACGAGGCCTGGTGAGTTGGGCTGCAGCGGTTGGGCAGTAAGTTTCTTCATTTTAAGTTGTTGATTTGTCTTCGTACCTTGTATTTCACAAATAAAGCTGTGATCTTCCAAGATTGGTGTGTAATGGTTTTGATTTATGTGAGGCAGTATTTGTATATAAGGGTTTAGATTTGAGTGTGAGATCATATTTTGTGGAGGGATTGGTGGTTGGAGTTTAAGTGCCTGTGTTATTTATATGTAGTTCTGGGGCATAGGTAGAATTGAGCCCAGCTAGGACACTCACTGCTGGTTCAGTAGTAATATAGATAAGTATAACTCTTGAAACATTTTTTTATTTACAGCATCAGAATATCGTATTCATCTCTAACTTAAATTTGAAAAATCTAAACACAGTACTAAAAAATCATTGTTAAGTTTCCTGTGGGGAGAAACAACGTATTTATTATTATTACTACTTTTTTAATAATGATAATAAACATGTTCTTGAATATGGTGATCATCAGACCTCTTTATTATTCATCAGAAGAAGCTGGGCAAGACAACAGCTGTAGGTTGTGGCCTCTTCAGCTGTAATAACCAATTCAAAGAAGACATAGAGACGTGCACTAAACAGGGTCAATTTCTAAGGTGCGATAGCCCATTATCGTGTGCATTAGGGCATTATCTCGTGCGATAACGCCCTAATGCACACAATAATGGGCTTATCGCAGCAGTAACATTAAAATTATGGGAAGGGGTGGAGTTAGGGAGGAGTTTGGAAGCGGTTTAGGGAAATGGGGTGGTGGCGCACTGCCGGCGATAATGTTTTGGACATTAATAAGAAACATAAGAAACATAAGAAAATGCCATACTGGGTCAGACCAAGGGTCCATCAAGCCCAGCATCCTGTTTCCAACAGAGGCCAATGCTGGCAATGCTGGGGGTAGTGCGGAAATAAAACCACCTTTTAGCGTGGCGCTAAGGGGGCAATAGTGTGCGGCATGGCCACACTGCGTCAGGCGAAACCGTACCACCATGATGCAGCCGGCTGCACACTAGAGCCCTCCCACCCCTTTTTTCGCTTTCTCGCCCCCTGTACCACAGCAGCTCATCATTCCACAAAAGTGATGAATCTAGGCCTAAGGCTGTCTAACTGGCACAAAAAATAGTGTGGTTTTTATTGACAGGCTAGGATGCTCACTTAATCAGTCCCACGACATACTAGTGGGTAAATGCTAAAATTAGTGCATACCCACATACAAATTAGGATTTAGCGGATATATTCAAAATAGTTGTCCTCCACATGCTATTTCACATACGTCTGCTAAAGCCTTAAATGTAACACTTACCTGGTGTTACATTTTGAATGTGCACGATGCATCTCAAAATCCCCTGGTGCTAACCACAGCCCAAAGTGAAAGGACCAGGAGCATGGGGGATTTCATCTCTCCGACCAACAAGATTGCCCCTCCCACCACTTGATTCAATTCATGATCTATGCCCTTTCCATATCAGACCGACCAACATCAAAGACCTCCACACAAGCCCTAACCACATTAAATCCCTCATCATGAATCTCAGACCCCACATCAAACTACCTCCCCCCCCACACACACACACACACATACACATCTACAACATGATAGTGGGTCATGACCTCTTACTTCTGAGAGTAGAACCACTTGGATCTGCTGAGTACTTCAAAGTGACCCAGATCGGTGTCTGTTAGGGACACGATGCAGGGCTGGATGGACCATTGGTGTGACCCAGCAAGGCATTTTATATGTTCTTATGAAGTACAGTTAGGCAGTGTCATTCAATGGCTGCAGCAGTGCTGGCAGGAGGTCTCTCATATTCCTCTTACTGGTGAAGATTGGATCCCTCCTATTCGTAATGGATTAATTTTGTGGGTCAGGGCTTTTGGTGGAGAATCTCCAGCCTTCATGGGGGTGTCAGGGCCTTCATGTTGGGGGGCTTTCATGAGAGAATTGAGGTCTGCTGCTAGGGAGGGATTTGATGTGGAGGTCAAATGTTGGGAGATTGATTTGGGGGTTAGGGCTTCATGTGGAGGAGCCTTGATACGGAAAGAGTCTTGATGAGGGGTGTCAGGGCATAAATTGGGAGTGTTGGATTAAGGAATGGGGGCGCTGTGGCCAGTCTTATTGGAAAGGAAGAAATTCCCAGTGCTAACTAACTCTCTCACTTTGGGATGGCTATCCTCAGGAGATTTTATGATCAATCTTGTCTGCACTAAACTTTTTCTGTTACTATGCATGCTAACTGCATGTGCATGTTGTTAGGACAATTTTATTTTCAGGCACAGTTTAATGCATAGGCCATTAAGTGACATTTTAGCATGCATTCTATATTTTTACATGACAAATGGAAACATTTTTAGTGTATATTTTTGTGTTTAGGACCCTATTGCAGTTAAATTTTAATATGGATGTCTAAATAGAAAGGAGAAGATGTTTGATCGGACAAAAACCAAATCTAGTTAATATGTATAACCTATGTGTCAAAATAATGTGTGATTTCTCAGTGTGCAGAATATATGTAAAATATAGTTTTCCATATCAAAAGGCGGACGTAGATATTTAGTTTTGCATAGAGTAAGTGAGAAGCAATTTCCTGGTACCTGGCACATCAGGAATTCCCTGGAGAAGTCAGGCTCTGCTGGACTAAACTGATTTTCTTTATGCTTTCGGTGAGAGATCTGTTATCATTAATATTTTCCAGACCAAAGGCTGAAAAGGTATGACAGCATACATATTTACATTAATAATGTGATTAATTACATTTCTAATTCCTTGAAATTGTGAAAAAACTGAGAGAGAGAACTCTCCCCCCACTCCCATTTAGCCCTCCTTCCCTTATGGGAAATGTGAAACAATATACATGATGATAATAAAACGTGGAAACAGAAGCAAAATATCAATCCTGCTTTAACATGTAAAATTAGTAACTAGGGGTGATAAGCAATGTAACAGCTTCTCAGGAGATATTACATCCAAACTGCTGTGAAATTCCAAAGCACGCACGTTCCTTCTAACGTGCTTAACATCATTTAGGCCCAAACATGTTTTCTCAGAAATCTTCCTTCAGCACAAGAGTTCTTGAAAACAAAAGCAAACAAACAGCTCCTTTCCCAGGATAGTTTCTTCTACCTAAACATTTTTTTTTCTAATAAAAAGGCTCACAGAAAATCAAAAGCATTTATAAAAAGGCCTTTAACTAGGAATCCTTCACCGCCATCTGCACCTAATCGGCGCCTGCTTTACATGCAATTATCTGCCCTTGAGTAATTTTCTTCAGCTCAGTGTCTCTTTTTAAGAAGCCCGAAAAGGAGCAAAAGAGTGTGACAAGATAAAGCTGAAAGCAAAGCAATGAACTGCACATGGAACGGACATCCAGCCATAATTTCTATTATTAAATCCTGCCTCGGGGTGAAAGGCAACACTCATGTTCTCTTTTGAATGGTCCCGGCTTCGCCTCTGATGCAGGCCGTAATTCTGAAACATGGCTGCTCTCAGGTGCCATGTGAGGTGATATGTTTTGTTTTCATTTTTGTGCTCTTTTAAACTCTTGTTTACTATTTTGGGCTTCTTGCAGAGAAACAGTGAGCAAAAATGGTTGGGGTGCAGATGGTGATGGACATGATATTTGTAAGCATTTATCTAAATAAAATGCAATTTTATGGGGGGGGGGGGGTCTTGTGTGCATAAAACAATGCATGGAAATTATTCCAAAAGTACTTTCATGAACACTAGAATGAGGCGCTCCAAGGAACAGAGTGGGGGTCGGGATAGCATATATGCGCCTGCTTTTGGTTTTCAAAGATATAGGCGTAACTGCTATCCCTGTCCCAACTCTGGAGTGCCTCTTTCTTGCATGTGTAAAAGGGCATATGGAGTCACTTCTGCGCATACTTTTATGTACACAACCCCCCCTCCTCATCCCGGACAATCTTAGATTTCAATGATTGATTTTCAAAAGCATGCACACTCTTGTGCGTGTATGCAACATCGGGCTCTGCATGTATCCACTAATTTGCAAAGTGGACTGATGCATTCAGACTGCAGGCCTTCATGGACTGCTGAAAATTACCCTCTGCATTTGAAGCAGGCATTGTTTAGATGTAGCAGGCAGATTATACTGAAGAAACTCTCTTACAAAAACCTAGCTTAAAGAAGAGACTTTCTGAACAGAAAAATTGTGTATGAAATCCCTCTCCTGGGTTGGGGTGAGAGAGGGAAAGAGAGCATGCTGCAAATGAAATGAACTGCAATAGAGAAAGGCAGTGTAATATGAGCTCTCAGCCTTAACGTAACAACAATGATGAAAAGTTGATTGGACCTCTACTGTGACGGTGATCAAACCCCTATTGTAGAGGTAGGAGCCAGTTTCAGCCTGGGGAATTGCATATGACAACTCCCTGAGCCTTGCTGCTGAATTACAGTCAAATATCACCTCAGCAACAAATAATGGCAATGTCTAAAATTGCAGAACTTGGACTAAAAGAGGAATGTGTATTGGGAGAAAGTAGCAAAAGACAGTATTATCAAACTGAATATGAATGGGCGGCCAAAAAGATTGGACATCTGGTTTTCAGAACAAGAAAAGGCTGGGTGGGATAGAAGAACTTGCATTTTGTTCTCTTCCTATTTTCTGCTTGGGTATCAGCGTTATGGTTAAGAGGAGGGGTGCTTACTAGTTGAGTAAAAGCTCAATAGCAGCTGATAGATAAGCTGGTATCATTGAGAGTGATGATCACTGAATTAAGGACAACCTATGAATCTAGCAATGAAAGTCCCTCCCACTAAGGAGGGAGACTTGGTTCAGGAAGTAAAGTTGGTGCCCCCGCAGGAGGGAACAGACCCAGTGGCTGAACTCTCCCACAAGGAAATTGGACATAGGGGATTTGAAGCCAGACTCCTCAGAATCTTATGTATCTTATTCAGGATGGACCTAGAAACAGAACAAGAACAAACTCTCCCATTATATTTGTCCTTTCTTCTGCTCTGAAAAGCAGATGCCCCATTTTTTGACCACCCCATTGCTCAGGGTGAGGATCCATCAGTTTGATAACACTATATTTTGACACTTTCCCCAACACAAATTCCTCTTTAGTCAAAGTTTTGCAATTTTGCACTTTGCCGTTATTTGTTTGTGAGATGATATTTGACTATAATTCTGCACTAAGGCTCAGGGGGTTGTCATGCAATTTTCCAACCTGAAACTGGCTCATACCTCTACAATAGGAGTTTGATCGTCTTCACAGTCAGGGGCCAATCACCTTTTCATCCTAGCTGAGGCTGATAGATCATATTACACTGCCTTTTCCTATTGCAGTTCCCTTCAATTGCAGCATGCTCTCTTCCCATCTTCCCCCCCCCTCCTCCTCCCCTTAACTCAGGAGGGGGTTTCATATTAACAACCTGTCCTGAGAAAGGAACCTTTTAAAGGAACTCTTGTGCTGGAAGAAATTTTATGTAGCGAACATTTTGGCCATAATGGGAGCCTATTCAATAAAGTTGAGCATGGATGTAAAGGCTATTTTGCATGCACTGCAAATAGTGTTCCAGGCAAAAAGGCCTTAACATGCACACTAAGACAGCCTTACCTCATTTGCATTTGGGTACACAATAAAATGAAAATGTACCCAAATGCAAATGAGGAAGTGTTAAAATCAAATGAGCCTTTAATTGGCTCCACACTAAATAGAATGGCATGCCGTTCACATCCACTATTTAGCACGGTGCTTGTTATTGTTGAAAATGTCATTGCCTCAAGATTATAATTCAAAATCTCTCGCGATAACTGGCATTATATAAATGGGCCAGTTTGCATGAGAGATTTCACCACCCCTCCTGCCACATTGTGCAATGAATCTCTGAGACCCAGTGTACCTGCACTGATCCCCCTGATTCCAATATAAGGAAGCTATGAGCCCCATTTTCCCTTCTATCTTCATAGTTGTTTCAGACACAAAATCATCTCAAGAGCCTCCAGACCTAAAATCAAGAGGCCTTCATGCCCTTTTTTTAGTCCCATATCTGCTCTATCTTCCCAGAAGTTCCCCACCCCCCAGATCCTTCCTTTCTGATAGTGACCAGATGAAGATCGTGGCAGGAGAAAACTCGGCTCACTTCAACCCCACTATCAGTAATTAAAAACTGGTTCCGGAAACCTGTCACATCACTTTGCATATACATGTGGCAATGTAGTGCAAGAGGCCATGTCATGCCAATTTTTAAATTGCCAACAGTAGCATATAAGATAGCCCAACCTGCTCTTGCCCTGAGTTCCATCTGGGCTTCATCAAATAAGAAAGGATATCAAATATATGGAGTAGCTAGTGGGCTATAGACCAGGGTTCAAGTCCCACTGTTGCTCCTTGTGACCTTGGGCAAGTCACTTTACCCTCCATTGCCTCATGTGCAAACTTACAGGCCGATACAGTACAGTACGCTCCGACGGAGCGCACTGTTAGCCTGCTCTTAGACGCACGTTTTCCCGGCGAGGGGCCGGTGCGCGCGCCGGGAGAGCGGGCGTTCGTCCGCTCTCCCACGGACTTTACTGAATCAGCCTGTTAGATTGTAAGCCCTCTAGGGCTAGGGAAATACCTCCAGCACCTGAATGTAATCCACTTTGAAGTGCTGAAAAAAGTGCAAAAAGCAGAATATAAATCTAAATAAATCTGAGGGATCTCCTGAGGAAAGTGCTGGGGAATAGGAATCAGAGTCCATTATTTTAAAGTTGGGATAGGGGGGGAGGAGGTCTTGGAACTCAGAGGCCCCTTGTGCATTGTGCTTGTAAGGTGAATGAAATCCCTATGCTAACCAATCCTTTCATTTTGAGCATGGGGAATTTTAGCAGGTAGCACCCATGCGTGGAAGCCCTTCCTTGTGAGCTGCACTCAGACAAGTCACTCTTATCTGTGCCTTTCGCTTGCATTGCCATCTCCATGATTTCCCTATGCTGTTTCATATATTTGGCACAGAGTGCTTGGATCAATGTGTCATGCTCTTTCTTCTGTCCTTATTCAGATTTAGGTTTGCCACCTGACACCATGAGATAAAGAACAGGCTAATCCAATCCTGGTTTTACCCTATCGCATGCAGGGGCTTGAAGTTCTGATTGTTCGATATTTTTACCTATGGCAGGGTGGGCAATTCTGTTCCTGAAGTGCCACAGACAGATATGGTTTTCAGGATATCATCAACTAATATGCATGAGATTGATTTGCATACATGGAGGCAACGCATGCAAATCTATCTCATATATTTATTGTGGATACCCTGAAAATCAAAACTATTTGTGGCACCCTAGGACTGAAGATGCCTACTCCTGAACTACGAAAATAAGAACTGCAAGTCCCTGCATGCAATAGTGTAAAACCAGGACTGGATTAGCCTGTCTCTTATGACATGGATGAAAACTACATAAACCCAGTGCTTTTCCCCTTAACAAATATTTTAGACGCTGCACAGCTCATAATATTCAAGAGTGACCATCATACTAGGCTTCCTCGTCGGGGCTTTCGCCTATTCAACTCGGCCTTATAAATAATCATAGGTCATGATGACGAAAATATTTTTTGAAAAATTTTTTTATGCACTTAAAACTCGCCAAATTCGGGGGTATGTTGGACCCACAATGATATCGTACTTTTTATCAATCCCAAAGTAAACATTAACTTATCTTCAAGCGCTTCAATATGTGACTGTCAGTCTTCAGCCATTACAAAAATCGCAGTGCTGGTGACCAGCACTGCAATTTTTGTAATGGCTGAAGACTGACAGTCACATATTGAAGCGCTTGAAGATAAGTTAATGTTTACTTTGGGATTGATAAAAAGTACGATATCATTGTGGGTCCAACATACCCCCGAATTTGGCGAGTTTTAAGTGCATAAAAAAATTTTTCAAAAAATATTTTCGTCATCATGACCTATGATTATTTATAAGGCCGAGTTGAATAGGCGAAAGCCCCGACGAGGAAGCCTAGTATGATGGTCACTCTTGAATATTATGAGCTGTGCAGCGTCTAAAATATTTGTTAAGGGGAAAAGCACTGGGTTTATGTAGTTTTCATCTGGTAGAGTCCCAATACTTTTCGTGCACAATCTAAGTCCTACTCTTTTCATGTGGAGATTTTCTTATGACATGGAGCCAGGTGGCAGTCCTAATTCAAATCCAGTCTAAATTTTCTACTTTTCTGAGGCTGTTATTAAATGTCAGCCTTTGGCTTTCATTACCTATTGTTATTTATTGTTTTAAGATGTTGTAATCCGCACCAAAAGCTCTATGGAATAGAGGGTGCGGAATATAAACCCGTGAATGAATGAATGAATAAATAGTCTTCCCTTGTTGATTTTTACCATTTTCCATAATAAATACAAGTTTGTAAGTTTATTATTAGTATGACTCAATTGTAAGCTCTACGGAAAAGGGAATGTCTCTCATGTACAATATATTAGTACATCACTGCATATGTCCAGTAGTGCTAGAGAAAAGCTTATTAGTAGTAGTAGAGGTTACTGTTGAGGCAAAAAAAACCCCTGCATCTGGTAAAATATATACCACATTAGCAATGTTCTCTCTAAGGATTGGGATGCTGAGTGCAAACATTTTTTTATTTCATTACCCTGTGAGCACTACTATTTTTGAGGCAAAAAGTCTATCAATTTTATTCTCAGAGCAACCCAATCCTTCGAGGGTACATTGGAACAGCATGCACACAAAATTTCTCACATACGCACAGACACACAAACACTAACACATTTGCATATTTACTCTCATACTCTTTTACTCACAGTCATGGTCATTCTCACAAATACACACACACACTCACTCTCATTCACTCCCCAGACTCTCACGCCCTTGCACCCTCAGTTTTCCTCCTCTTCTGCATGCACACTCATCTCAGTAACCATTCACTGCCAAACACTTTGAGAAGTAACACAAACTCAGCCTTATCTATAACATGGCAGCAATGTAAATATTATACCATGCCCTAGAACATTAATACAACACCTACTGGGGTTAACAGAACAAAGCACCCCAGAAAACCTCCATGCCAGCAGAAATACTGCAGCTCAGTTACACAGGCAGAACACAGATAGACCCTTACCTAAGACAGAATAAGGGACTACAAATTAGAAACAGAAACATGCAGACAAAAATAAATTGGAAAGCCTGAGAAACAGGATTCAGAACAGTAAAATACTGAAGAAAGAACAAAATACAAATATGTAATGCACGTTCCCAAAGAGAGCATATGCCACTCACTTAAAATTGAAATATATATATATATATTTTTACCTTTGTTGTCTGATCTTATTTTTCTAATCGGTTGGTCCCAGGCTTTTTTCCCCCCACATTCCCTTTCTCTGTCTTTTCCCAAATCCTTTTACAGGGTCTCTTTTTTTCCTTCTATTTTCTCTTTTTCCACCTGTCTTCTTCCCTTCCTTTCTCATCCACAACCACTCACTGGCAGTCACACACACACACAGGCTCAGACTCCACTCTATCACCCATTCCACACAGGTTCTCAAACCCCACCTTTACACATACATAGCCTCTCTCTCACACACACACACATAGCCTCTCAGCCACCCACGGGCTCTTACTCTCTCCCCCACACACATAGGCAGTCACACATAGATAGAAACATAGAAACATAGAAATGACGGCAGAAGAAGACCAAACGGCCCATCCAGTCTGCCCAGCAAGCTTCACACATTTTTTCTCTCATACTTATCTGTTTCTTTTAGCTCTTGGTTCTATTTCCCTTCCTCCCCCACCATTAATATAGAGAGCAGTGATGGAGCTGCATCCAAGTGAAATATCAAGCTTGATTAGTTAGGGGGTAGTAGGGGTAGTAACCGCCGCAATAAGCAAGCTACACCCATGCTTATTTGTTTTAACCCAGACTATGTTATACAGCCCTTATTGGTTGTTTTTCTTCTCCCCTGCCGTTGAAGCAGAGAGCTATGCTGGATATGCATCTAAAGTGAAGTATCAGGCACATTTGGTTTGGGGTAGTAACCGCCGTAACAAGCCAGCTACTCCCCGCTTTGTGAGTGTGAATCCTTTTTTCTTCTCCCCTGCCGTTGAAGCTATGCTGGGTATGCGTGAAGTATCAGTTTTTCTTTTCCCCTGCCGTTGGAGCAGAGAGCTATGCTGGATGTGCATCGAAAGTGAAGTATCAGGCACATTTGGTTTGGGGTAGTAACCGCCGTAACAAGCCAGCTACTCCCAGCTTTGTGAGTGCAAATCCTTTTTTCCACATTTCCTCTTGCTGTTGAAGCTTAGAGTGATGTTGGAGTCACAGTAACCATGTGTATGTTTATTGAATAAGGGTATTGTGTCCAGGCAGTAGCCATCATTCTGGCGAGTCACCCACTCTTCATTGGCGGCCTCTTGACTTTATGGATCCACAGTGTTTATCCCACGCACCTGTGCATACATCCCCACATACAAGATCTCACCTAGACACACACGCACACACACATACACACACACACACACACAGAGCCTCTCACCCACCCATCCCATACATACAGTCTCTGTCACTCATCCACACAGCCTCTCACCCATACATACATAGGATCTCACCCACCCAGGTAGTCATCCACACCCACATACAGATAATCACCCCCACCACATACACTCACACAGCCTGATTCTCACCCCCACACCTAGGTACTCATCACCCCCACCCCCACACACATACACACATGCAGTTACCACCCAGGCTCTTACCCGCCGAAACACACACAGGGCCTGGGCCTTGACTTCAGCTGCCAGCAGGATGGGGGTCTGCTGGCAGCCAACGCATCCCCCTCCTCTTTCCGACCATAGTAGCCTACTGAATTGAGGGATGGCCAGCAGAAGGAGTTGCATTCATCCTAACGTCATCTCCTGCTGACGCAGGCCTGATCTTGTGGTAAGAGCTGCGAGATTGGCCCCGCGGCAGCAGCAGATGACATTTGGATAGATGCGACTCCTGCTGCCCTGGAAGAGTTGTAGAGGAATGTGATGCAAGTGATCGGATGGGCAGGAGTTTAGTTTATCCCTGCCTGATCCGATCCCTGTGCGGGGAGATAATAGCTTTGCACAGCTGCGAATAAAGTTGTGTGCGGCCATGTACGCATGCAGTTTAGCTGGAACAGTGGACATTAGGTGATATTTTACCATGCATATTAAATGTTTACTACCCAATATGCTAACAAAATATTAGCACAACTTTGTTTATATAGGCCCCAGCATAATTTTTAGTGAATGAAGAGGAGAAGTCTGTGTGTGTGTTTAGGAAATCCACAACAGTTTAAATGAAACACATTTGGTGAAGCATTGTTCTTCGTTATAATGCCTGGTTAGTGATTTTACACAGAAAACAATGTAATGATCCTTTTATACGGAAAGCAGTAATACTATCATGATAGTTCCACGTTTTCTTGTTAGGGCATGTGGTTTACGCTATAAAACATTTGGATGTGATATGAATGGGTGGAATTGATCATCCAGTTTATGTCCATTGGAAATTAATATTCTTTTTGAGTTGGTTCCTGCTTTGTTGTTACACACCATATTTACCAGTTTTTGTATTTGTTCTTCTACAAAGCATCATGATGAATCACCACCATCATTAACAAATAGCCTGTCAACAGGCTTACTGGACCGGAGCCCTCTTGGGATGCGTTCTGAATTTTCATCAGCACTGCAATGATTAGAGTTTCTGATTATGATAATCAACTAACTAATTAACTATCATGTTTCAGAAAGGACATAAAATTAAAACTGCTTCCAGTGTGCCTTCAGGTTAGTACCCAAAAATGTTGGTCATGATATTTAAGGGATGTTTATGAAAACTATTCTGGAGAAAAACATGTTTTTCCCTTTAAAATAGGTTATTGTATTCCTAAGAAACCTGTTTATTTCCTTATTAATGGCTGTGATTTGCATCCCTGTAACGCAGTATCTGGAGGGTAAATATGGTGTGCTGTAAGAATCCCGGTACAGTTTTCATGTTTGAATTGACTCTGCTTGTGCAATGATATGGCAATGTATCCTTTGTCTACAGAAGACATAAGCAACTCTTGTCCTGGAGTGCCACAAACAGGTCTGGTTTTCAGGATGTTCACAATGAATATGTTTCAGGTATATTTGCATGCATTATCTTCATTGTACGCTAATACATCTCATGCACAATTCATTGTGGATACCCTGAAAACCAGATCTGTTTGTGACATTCAAGGAGCAGAGTTGCCAAACCCTGGCATTGCTGCCTTTGTGGTTGTGCAGGCTAATCCATTAAATAATTTCATGGTATACACCTGGAAAGACAGAGGGATAGTTACTCTATTTCACCAGGCTACATAAAAGCACACAGAGTGCTATGTTGTGATCAGCTGATAATCCAATGTGATATTATATGAGATGTAAGTTCTAAGAAAAAGTATATTTTCATCTTCTGTATTGCTCCAGTTCCAATTGATTAGTGAGATATGTATTTTTTCTAACTCTTGGTATATATCATATTGCCATGAATGGCATACACCAAAGCTGTAGAAACCTGCTTCTCGTAGACAAGCATTGTTTTCCGGATATCTACAATGACTATTCATCAGTCATTTTTGCACACATTTGAGCTGAGAACCAGTTTATTTTAAAGGCTTGTTTATCTAGAAAATTGCACCCTTTTGTAGTTCTTGAGCAGGGCCAGTGCTAGGTTTCTTGCTGCCCTATGCTATCCTCCCCCCCCCCCCCCCCCCAAGTTCATTCATTCTCTGTCCTGGGCCACCCAAAATATACCCAGCTCCCTTCAGTGATACAAATTTTAAAAACTGCCCCGCCCCGGTACCAATGGCTGGTACAAGGGTATTAGGTATCCCAGGTGATCTTTATAGCCTTACACAATGCCCCCCGCCCCATTCCACACAGATGAGTTTTTATATTTTACATGAAAAATAGCAAAGTACAGTATTCTGAGATAAAAATATTACTTACATTATATTTACATGCACTGCTGTGATGCCAACAAGAAATCCATGCAAAAAAAGACACTTGGAACCCATATGATATTAGGCCTAATGTGATATGTGTTGGTTGTGGGCTTGACCCTCTTAAGGCCCAAAATCACTAATACACTTCCTATTAGGAAAATGCCTCACCTCAGTCACACATGCAGAATATAAACAGACCCTCACAAAATACAGAATAGAGCAGCCATAAAGTAGAAATACAAATGCGCAAACAAAAACTGAACTGAAACCACCAGACACTCTATGAGGTGCAACAATGAAAAAACAGAACTATAACCATTCCTCAAACATCAAACAATAAAATCAAGAAATAAAGAAATAAAATAAATACATAATCATAATATTAAAAACATAATAATAATATTTCAAAAAAATCTGCTGAATAAAAGATAAAATAATTAAAAACACGTATATAAGTTTTTTAAATTTCCCAAACACCAATAAAATATTTGAAAACGGCAGACACAGCAAATTACACCTGAAAAATAAAACTAAAAAGGATTTAAAAAATTCACACTCTCCATACCTAGGAGCCTTTAATTATCAGTTACCCTGGGATAGTCGTGGAGTAGTGGGATTGGGATGCACAAACTTTCTCCTCTCTTATATATCTTAAAAAATAGCACAGGCTGTCCATTACTTATGTGACAGGGGCTGACCAATGGCACCAGTAGCCCCTGTCACATGCTAAGGGCAAAGGGCCGCTGGCGCCATTTTGATTACTGGCAGCCGTCAGCCTGAGAACAGGAGATCATTTCCTGGACGCCCGCTGGACCCCCAGAGACTTTTGGCAAGTCTTGAGGGGGTCAGGAGGGTGGGGGAGGGGTTGTATTTAATTACACTTGAAGGGTTGGGGCGGGTTTGGGTTTTTTTTTAGTAGATGTGCCCTTCCACCCCCCAAAAAAAAATCAATAGGAAAACTACATGAAATTTTGTGGGTTTTCCTTTTGCTTTTTTTGCTTCCTGAAATGCAACAAAATAGGAAATATCGTCTTTATTTCCTATTTCCTCTCAGACAAACTTGCAGGTATCTCCAGCTCTTTTTTGGTTGGGATTTATCAGCAGCCCCAGGCCCTCATTTTCATTTCAGCTGCTGGCAGGTTGGAATCCACCTGCAGCCCCAGTTTTCTTTCTCTCTGTCTCACACAAACACCCATCCCAGGCAGCCTCCCATTCACACACACACACACACACACACACACACACAGCCATCCCAGGCAGCCTCCCATTCACACATACACACACACACACACACACACAGCCATCCCAGGCAGCCTCCCATTCACACACACACACACACACAGCCATCCCAGGCAGCCTCCCATTCACACACACACACACACACACACACACACAGCCATCCCAGGCAGCCTCCCATTCACACACACACACACACACACAGCCATCCCAGGCAGCCTCCCATTCACACACACACACACACACACACATACAGCCATCCCAGGCAGCCTCCCATTCACACACACACACACACACACACACACACACACAGCCATCCCAGGCAGCCTCCCATTCACACACACATACACACACACACACACACACACACAGCCATCCCAGGCAGCCTCCCATTCACACACACACACACACACACACACACACACACACACACACACACATCCATCCCAGGCAGCCTCCCATTCACACACATACACACACACACACAGCCATCCCAGGTAGCCTCCCATTCATATATACACACACACACACACACACACACACATACCCACACCCATCCCAGGCAGCCTCCCATTCACACACACACACACATATACCCACACCCATCCCAGGTAGCCTTCCATTCATACACACACACACACACACACACACACACACAGCCATCCCAGGCAGCCTCCCAGTCACACACACACACACACATACCCACACCCATCCCAGGTAGCCTCCCATTCATACACACACACACACACACACGCACACACACACACATATACCCACACACATCCCAGGTAGCCTCCCATTCATATACACACACACACACATGCACACACACACACACACACACACACACACACACAGCCATCCCAGGCTGCCTCCCATTCACACACACACACACAGCCATCCCAGGCAGCCTCCCATTCACACACACACACACACACACACACACACACACAGCCATCCCAGGCAGCCTCCCATTCACACACACACACACATACACACATCCATCCCAGGCAGCCTCCCATTCACACACATACACACACACATCCATCCCAGGCAGCCTCCCATTCACACACATACACACACACACACAGCCATCCCAGGCAGCCTCCCAGTCACACACACACACACAGCCATCCCAGGTAGCCTCCCATTCATATATACACACACACACACGCACACACACATACCCACACCCATCCCAGACAGCCTCCCATTCACACACACACACACACACACACACATACCCACACCCATCCCAGGTAGCCTTCCATTCATACACACACACACACACACACACACACAGCCATCCCAGGCAGCCTCCCAGTCACACACACACACACATACCCACACCCATCCCAGGTAGCCTCCCATTCATACACACACACACACATGCACACACACATGCACACACACACACACACACACACATATACCCACACACATCCCAGGTAGCCTCCCATTCATATACACACACACACACACATGCACACACACACACACATACCCACACCCATCCCAGGCAGCCTCCCATTCACACACATACACACACACACACACATACCCACACCCATCCCAGGTAGCCTTCCATTCATATACACACACACACACACACACACACACACACACACACAGCCATCCCAGGCAGCCTCCCAGTCACACACACACAGCCATCCCAGGCAGCCTCCCAGTCACACACACACACACACAAACATCCCAGACAGCTTCTCATTCACATACACATACACATCCCAGGCAACCTCCCATTCACACACACACATACACACACACACACATACACACACACAAACATCCCAGACAGCTTCTCATTCACATACACATACACATCCCAGGCAACCTCCCATTCATACACACACACACACACACACACACACACACACACACACACACACACACAAACATCCCAGACAGCTTCTCATTCACATACACATACACATCCCAGGCAACCTCCCATTCACACACACACACACACACACCCATCCTAGACAGCCTCCCATTCACACACACACACACGGCACAAGCAGTCTCCCATTCTTACGTCTTACACATGTTTTTTCATGCAGAAATAAGCAGTATTTTATAAACTGTGTGGCACATACCATACTGTTTCTCTAGTACTTGCACATCTACTTACACGTGCAAATTGTGAAACACAAAAGTCAGGCCAATTATTTTGAGACCCAGTTTGACTTGCAAATTTTGATTGCTCTGAAAGCCACATCTTAATGGGAGGCTTGATGACTGGATATGGCAATCACTGGCTTAGATAAAATAATTCCTTGTACTCTGGTTTTATATGTTACAACATATTTTAAAGGCATGCACATGAAAAAAAAAACCCCAGAAATATGTGCTGTCTTTAGAGGTTTGACGAAATATCATAGAGTTAAGAACTTGAACTTTCTGGTGAGATTGAAGGGATAAGTATGAAGGTAATGGTGTATAATTTTATTTTATTTTTTTTACTTTGTATCTGGGAACGTAGAGGATAATTTCAGGTGAGGGAAAGGTTGTAGCAGCAATGATTTCAAATCTCAGTTTCCTTAGTTGGACTATATTTTACCTCCATGGATTCCCAACTACATCCCAGAAGAGTGAACTTGAAACGGAAGGTGACCCAAAGGTATTAGATCTTGCTCCTTGGAAGACAAAATGTCACCTGGAAAATTAGTTGAACAGTCTGTGAAGGAAAGATAGTGCAGAAAAGACATCTTTGCTAAGCTGAGAAAGGCTCCAGTCTCAGTTAAGATAATGATCATTCCCCAAGAGATGTCCGTGACTTATTCCTCCACCTCCTCTGTAATACTAAGCTACTAACGGGAACAAAACTTCACAGTCAGTCTTGAAACTGTACTGGCTCGGCTGCTAGCGTGTAAAGATTGACAGAGTTAGCCATGCACATCCTAATATTTCTTCTGGTCTACCAAATCATTTCATTTTGAAATTCATTAAGCTAATTCATAGATCAAACCATTTACAGCAAGGTTTTCAGCTCGCTGACATGGAGGAGGAGGCTTTACATTTTTCTCCTAGTTTCTCTATGGAGAACAAATGACAGCAAAGACATTTTGTTATTAAAATTGCACTTTTCATTTTGATGATTTATTTTATCCCATGCAGTATGCCATGGCAAGAGAGACATGTATTAAAAAAAAAAGGGGTGGGGGTTGTAAATATTTACTTTTGTAAGGGTATTTCAGGTTGTTATATTTACTTGTATGTGTATGAAGAAGATTGTATGTATACATGTGATATGATTTTATGTACTGTGTATGAGATGTGTGGTGGTTTTTTAATTGTGTGCTTTGCCTTGTATATTGTATCAGTATGTCTCAGGGGGTTAAGATATTTGATAAAATCCTTTAGAGATCCTTTTATATTTATCATAAACTTGCTTGATTCATTATTTCCCTTTGTTATTATTTTGTTATGGCAAAAGAGAAGTGAGTCCTCGATCAACAGCAATATTTGTGATTTTTCTATCTCTTTGCAATTTTGAGAATACCTGTAGTCCTTAGGCATTAATAAGCTCTTACTTTAGAAAGAAGAGTTATTACAGAAAAATAACATCCCTAATTCAACATCTGACTCTATTGTCAGCATTGGGATGGCTGCTGCTATATTCTCCTCTGAAGTTCAGCAGTCTGTCATTTGGGAAAAAATCTGGAAGCGGCATCATACTGGAGAACTAAAGAGATTTTTTGTGTCTGTTTAACAAAGTTTAAGCCTAATTTTGTTCTGAGTTCTGCAAATGAGAGAAATTCTATTCCTTTCTACTTTTCGATGTGAAAGAAGAACAGGTCTCCTTCTCTACTTTTCCAGTGAAAAAAAAAAAGGTTCTTTATTCCAAATGTGGGGGGACCCCCACATTTGTATCCTGTAACTTCTAGTAGTACCAGATATTTTATTTGGGGAGGCCCAGGAGGTTTATTGACCAAAGTGTTATGAAAATTATTTGGATGTTTGAATCACGACTGGATGGCATTTGGTATGATGCTGGATTAAAGGATTATAGTACATGGTAGAGGGAGCAATATCTGAGTGATGGTGTGTTAGGTGGTTCAGTGTCCCTTTAAGTTAAGAGGTTTTGATTGATTGAGAGGTGACCTGGGAAGTATAAAGCCTGGGTCAATTTTGTGGAAGTTTCCCTTTCTAGGTTGGAAGTCGTAAGAGAGGGACCTCCAGGATGTAGTGGTCCTGGAGTAGCCAGCTTGTGGAAATATTGTGTGGGATAAATAATGCCTTATATTCAGCTTGTTTGAAGAAAGTGAGAGTTGTTTGGACACTTATGAAAATTCACTTTAAATAATGCACATTGAAGCACTTAAAAAAGAAGACTTTTAAAGTGTTAGACCAATGATTACAACAGCTCTGATCCTCACACAATTTAGTTAAGTGCCTGGGTCCAGGGTATGATGTCATATGATAACATACATTAAAATATTTAAGTTTGATTTATTTATTGTAAATTATTCTTATTGTTCCAAATTAAAAAATCATGGATTATGTATATTAACTCCACAATTGAGTTACAGCTTAATCTTATTGCTTCATATCTTGACATACAACCTCGTTTTGAAATGATCTGCCTACAGGTTTCACATCAATTGTAAGCAATCCTGCACAGAAGTAGAAGGAAAAGCTATTTATACCATAATGACTGATGCAAAAATGAACCAGTGAGTAAACAGCATTTTACAAATTATTGTATACCATTCCAGCTCCTCATTTAAGCTATGGGAAGTTACTGTATTCAACGTAAATGTCTAGTATTTCTCCCTATAGATAAGCCAAGCCTCACACAGAGCAGATACCAACTGCACCACTATATTTTTTGTTCATGCAATTGTATCCATGTCCTAAGGTATATACTTGATGGACAAAACAGGCTGTTCATGTCCAGTTAATAAGAATCAAAATTGTCAGAATACAGGCAAGTGACAGCCTCCAATCTTTCAACATTGCATGAAGAATGAGCATACTTTCATATAACAGATTGAAGCATTTATCGAGCATATTCCACAGCTGTTTCCCAACCAGCGTGCCTTCAGCCCTGATCAGGTGTGCCATGGAAAAGTCACCACTGCCTAATGCTCAGATCCAGGCCAGCATTTGGGCTGTGCTCCCTGCACCTTGCAGGATCAAGAGATACCATTCGGTGGCTTTTTAACATGTAGGAGCTCCTTTTTGAGAACATGTGTAATCAGGTATGCCTCTTCTTCCTAGCTATAGCATCAGCTTGGGAATGTGATAGTAAATGGGCCGCATTCAGGGCATGGATAGCTAGGACCCACTTTGTGCATCATACACATTTCATAAGCACCTCCTCATCTTCCCTGTCTTTGAGCTCTTCCTGCCTCTGTGCTGAGTGAGACATGGGGAACATGCATTGAATACTGGGAGCAGCAGCAGTGAAGAAGCTCTAACAACATGTGGTAGCCATTGTGGTAGCCATTGTAAATAACTGAGCTAGCTGTCTGTACCATACTGACTTCTGCCTTCTCCTGAACTTGGGCATGAAAAGAGTTGGCTCTTGTGTGTCTTTGCCCCCTCTCTCCCTTTATGTTAAAATTTGGAAGAGAGACTAAAGAGACTTTCTGTGTTTTCCTAGCTCTTCTTTTTTTCTTCCTCTGTGGAGGTTGGGGTGCCACCTAACAATGTTGTTGATGTAGGTAGTCCTTGGGCATGAAAAGGTTGGGGAAACACTTTTCCACAGTCATGGCAAGAAGGCAACTATAGAGATCAATACTGGATTTTTACATTGAGTACAGTAGCTCCCCATGGTTTAAAGTAGGAGCTGGCATGACATACAATAATTTGAAAGTAAAATAATTGTGGTGATTGTTTAGCTATTGAGATTTTGTGCACAAATCTGGATGTTTAAAAGGCTTTTTATTCACTGGTTCATTTTCGCATCAGTCACCATGGTAAAAAATGGCCATCCCTTCTGTTTCTGTGCAGGATCATTTAAATTTATGTGAGACCTGTAATGGCAGTAGCATACCTGTGAAGCAGATCATTTTAAATTGTGGATATGTGTTGAGAAATGAAGCAATGGGATTACACCATGACACAATTGGAGAGTTCCATATATAGGAAGGATACAACAGGCTATTATTTACCTACATATATAACCCCGCTTATACCCACACCCACGAAAACACACTCACACAAAAACACACACACATACACACACATACACACAAAAGCAAGTGGACTGTTGGGAGGTGAAAAATTATATGGAGGCACAGACAGCACAGTGAGTGGTAACTATGTGTGAGGGCCCCTATTAACATTTACATTTATAAAAGTTTCAGGAAATGATAGAGCTATTGAAATAGCTTAAAAGTGAATCAATCATTTTTGGATATACAGATTTTCACTTATCCTGTGGTGTATTAGAAATAAACATGTTGTTATAGTATATAATGCTTGTTGATACAAAAACTGCCGATCATGAAATTATATAGTAACAGTACCATAAGGCATCTCCCCAACCAGTAGAATACTGTACCTGGTCAACGTTTTTACCATTGCCTAATACATGAAGGAAGCTTAAAAGATTAGCTGCTTCATTATACACATACTAAAGACAAAAATATTTCAGTTATGCAGTGGGTCATTCATAACATGTACCCACACTAGTGTATTATTGAAATAAATACATTTTTATTTATTTGGACTTATCCACATTTTTCCATTAATGACTCAAGCTAGATTGCAATGTGTATTTTTTTAATTTTAATTTTAATATTATGCATGCTGCTTTTACACGCCACCTAGAAAGGTTGATAGTATAGTTAATAAATATAAATACATTAATTAAAGCAATAAAAGGCAATACATATTAAAACATAGGAATAAGAGAGGATATTAAGGAGCTCATCCAGAATGGTTGCATACAGCTCCCATCTCTTACAACCTTCTATATTTAGATTCAGTTATCCATTCTTTCAGTTTTGTTTTTCCTCTTTTTTTATGTCAGAATTGGTCTACATCATGTCAGAGAAGAAAAGAGCTAAGGTGTAGATTCATCAATTTGCTATAAATTTTGCAGGCTTAACGCTCGTGATAATGAAAAGGGGCATGTTTAGACTAATTTGCCTTTACCGCATTGCACAGCTATTTTATCACGATACGAGGTAAATCTATCGCACGCTGCGGTATTTCACATCCCACTCTGCGTTACTGCCCAGACAGGTTTATCACATGAGAGAGAGGGAGAGACAGAGAGCGTGTGTGTCATTAGGAGCACTCTCAGTGCTCCAAATGACATCCAATCTTCACAGGTGTCTACTTTGCAGTTTGTACATATGATGGTGTGTCTTAAGCTGCCTCCCAAGCCTTCCCCACCCCTGACACCTTATCCTAAATTTAAAGGTCCCCCGTAACAGTGATATAAATAGTAGACTGATGCATTTCTCTAAAACTGAGCTCTCTCTCTCTCTCTCTACCCAAACTAGCGAAATGATGAATGAACCTGTAAGACAGATTCTTCAGGCATGAAATGCTCTAAGAAAGAAGATCCTCTAACACCTGAGAAAATGGCACTAGGAAAGGAGAGGCCCCGACAGTTTGAGCTTGTGCTCTTGGAACTGCTGGTCCTAAAAAAAACTTGTGCAGGCTCATTTGGAAACTATCCAAAGTATAAATTCTGAGATGGAACATCTTACCAGACAGCTTCAATCTTTTCAATTAAGTCTGGCACAGGTAGAGGGAAAAGTGACCAATGAGACACCGTTTCAGAGCAAGTGTGTTGTAATATGAGGGCAGTTGATACCTTTGAGAAACAAGGAAAACTTGACCAATAGCAATAGGAGAAGCAATGTCTGAAACTTGGTTCTATCTGAAGGGATGGAGGGAGCTGACATAGTGCTCTTCTTAGAGGACTATATTCCATGACTCTAAACTTCCATTTCACCAAACCCTTCAAAGTTGAATGAGCCCATAGGACCCTACCTCATCCTGTGCCAAACTCAAAGTTCCCCACTGCACTAATGGTGAAAGTGCTGAGATAGCCTCAAGTCTTAGAAATATTGTCTGCTGCTAAGTTAAGGGTGCCAATTGTTCATCAGGGGAATAAAATATTTTTCATCCCAGATTTGGTAAAAACAATGTCTAAGAAACATAAACTCTTTTTGTCTAGGCATAACAACTAAAGGAGATTGATGCCAAATATGGACTGCTATTGTTGCACTGGAGGTGGACCTTTGGCTTGGTGCAGGATTGGTACGGCCCTCTGGTCGGACTCAGAGAGCGCCTGCCACCAGGAGGCGGAGCACACTGAGGAGACAGAGGCTAGCTGGAGCTTCGCCAATAACAGTCCGGGGTTTCCGCAGCTTGAGCCCTTGGGCACCCGGACCGCCTGGACTTAGATGGGCCTCAGGTGGTCTCCCAGAGAGGTAGTGGAGGGGTGTGCCCACCATGAGCAAGGGTGCGTGGCTGATGCAGAAAGGATAGACCAGACCCAAACTGGAAGCTCCGGAGACCTCAGGGAGGTAAGAGTTCAGGAAGGCCCTCCGGGCGAGACAGGCAGCGCCTGCAGGTCTGGTCAGATGAAGGCCATGGATGGAATCCAAGCAGGCTGGTCTGGTAGTCACGGAAGGCCAGAAGAGAGTGCCCGAGTGAAGGGCAAGGGTCAAAGCCAGAGTATCAGTCCAGAAGTGGGCAGCCAAAGCAGGGGTCAATACCAGGGTCAGTCCAAGCATAATCAAGACAAGCGAGGGTTAGTTCCAGGCAGCAGATCAAGAGAGTAGTCAGGCATGCAGTGGTCAGTTCCAGGCAGCAGATGAAGATAGTAGTCAGGCAGGCAGTGGTCAGTTCCAGACAGCAGACGAAGAGAGTAGTCAGGTAGGCAGTGGTCAGTTCCAGGCAGCAGACGAAGAGAGTAGTCAGGCAGGCAGAGGTCAGTACCAGAGATCAGTCCGAAAAGGTACCACCTGAGTAAGGACACAGGAAGGAACACATGGAGAGGCTGGAACAAGGAGATGCTGGAACAGGAAACACTGGAACAAGGAAGGAACACACGAAGAGGATGGAACAAGGAGATGCTGGAACATGAGATGCTGGAACAAGGAGACACTGGGACATGGAATAGGCAAACTAGTTCACTGAGGTGTCGACCCGATTGCCAAGGCAAGGTCCTGGGGACAGGGCCTCGCTATTTATCGGAAGTTCAAGTGATGTCACGGGATGGCGGCCGAGCTGGGTTTCCCGCACTGGTCCCTTTAAAAGGAATGATGTCGTCCGCTGTGAGGCCTGCAGCATGGAGGAAGCTGGAGAGGGCTGCAGTGAGCATTGGGGATGCTGGGAGCTGGCAGCCATGGCAAGACCAGAGTTAGTGGAGGGCAGAGTGAGGTGAGCAGGCCTGGTCGCGGCAGCCATGCGGCCGGGACGTGCAACAGCTATATCCTGCTAGACTGCAGGATATAGCAGTCTACACAAGATGTTTGATGATCCCGATGCTTTATTGGTATTTTTTGATATGGAGAGTTCTAGTCTATGCTATGAGGCTGTTAAGTTTTGTGAATGCTGGCTACTTTCTGTTTTCTTCATTCTGAGATTAATGTACTGTTTCTCTGCAGATTTAAATATGGGAGCCTTGAGAATTTTCCGTGATGAATCTTCAGCTTTCTGTATATGTTTTGCTGATGGATGGTCTACTCTATATGTTACAGATGGATGGTCTACTCTATGTTATTCTCTGAACTGTTATGGAACTACACATAAGAAACGTGTCCTTAGCAGTCCTTTTTGTAACGGTTTATATGCACTTTAAGGTGAATTTTTAAAGCCCGATGTATGTATAAATTAGGATTCTCGTGAATATGTTGGGCTCATGCATGCTGAGCAGATTTTAAAAGCTACGGAAATGCGCATGTATCTCCAGGAGTATGCACATCTCGTGCTGGGCATGGGCATTTCTGGGTGTGAACCTGAGATGTGTATGTAAATACTTATGTGATCAAGCACTCACCAAGGCCCCGCCGGGTAGTTTTGCTAGTGTGTATGTCATGTAAGTTAAAAAATAAAAATAAATATGCAGATATGTAGGGTTTTAAGGGTCAGGGCTAACTGAGGGGATGAAGGCTATCCAACCATGGGGGATTTGGAGGACCTATTTCTTAAACTGGTGAACTGGGGATTAACTGATAAAACTTGGAATGGTAGCACACTCCCCTTTTAAAATCCCTGATTTATGTGGTAGAAGCAGCATTTGCGAGTATGTGCCCACTTAAAATTTGTCGCACATGTGTGCGGCCAAGCTAGTTTATAAAATGCGCGCATATATGCATGCAGGTTATAAAATATTTGTATCTTTGTGCAAGGGCCAACACATGTGCACATGTGCACCTGCGCCCCGGTTTGAAAGTTACTGTCTCTGTTGTATATGCTGCAGCTTAGAAATTATCTTCATGGATACTTACTTCCCAATATTGATGGTTTGGATTTGGGTACATCTGCAGTCCCATGGAACTGTACTTTTTTTTTTCTTTTTCCCTTTTTTATATTTGGGATTCCATTTCTTGCTCAGCCTTGACTTTCCTAGAGACAGTGATATGTTCCTTTTTATATTCTATGTTCCTTTTTCTTTAATTGAAGGATGTGATGATTATATTTCTGGGGATGGTTCTATGTGATCTTTGATGGGCTGGTCTTATAGGTTCTTTCTGTCTCCACATGAGGTTTCACTATAGGAATTTTTTTCATGTTGGCCTTGTTAAGTTGTATTTTTTATATTACAGCTTACTAGAGGGTTATTATATCTGTTGAACTTCTTTTTTACATGCTTACATGGTGCTGTGGCAGGTTGGCTTACTTCTTGTGTTCTACATCATTTGAAAATGCTGCCAGCTTATATACGGCTTCCTCTCTGCATCTTTTTTCTGTTTCCATCCTATTCTTTAATGTGAATTATGGCTGAAGATTTGTTGTCTTAATGCTAATGGAATCAATCATCCCATAAAAAAGAAGAAAGTTTTAAATGATGTCAGGAAACCGAAGGCTGATGTAATTACATTTCATGAGACCCACTTGGTTTTCAAGGAAGCTTTGAAACTCAGAGGTGGGGTGGATTGGTGGGTAATTGAGTCTTTTCTGCTGCAATTAAAATGAAGCATGGGGTAGTGATTTTATTTAAGAAATCATTAGATTTACAAATACTATCACAGGCTTCTGATTTAAAAGGGAGATGAGTGTTTCCTCTGATTATGGTGAGAATCAAAAAAATATAGGGGGTCATATATCAAAATGCTATATGGCATTTTTGCATGTAAAAAAATGTCTTTTTCATTGCATAAAGCCATGTGATATGGCCCCTCTGTAAAAATCTGTTATGAAATTGCTAGAGAGTTAGCAATCTGTACAGGATCTGCTGCTCAAGATAGCAATCTGTTGTGGAGAAGATGCTTGGTGAGAGGCGCAGTCAGATAGGAGGCGCAATCTATAGAGAAGGCTCTGTGTAGCGGGCTCCTGAAGAGGGAGGAGTCAGCAATCTTGTAATGTCTCAGATATCGTCTTGCTAAGGAGTAGCAATCTGTAATCAATCTTATATATAGTAGGTGGTGGATCCCTGGGCCGATGGCAGATGGCCACGCTCTCGGGAGGATACCCCGAGAGGGACCACCGGCTAGGCTGGAGTATGGCGACAGACCCACATTAGTTCTTTTATTAAACAGGTTATTAGAAACCACCAGAGGTGGCAGTAGTCAGCTGATATGCCCAGCAGGGCTGTAGTCCCTCAGGTACTGGAACAACGATCCCAGATTGGCTGAGTTGTTGAGAAACTGTAGAAAGTGAGTAGGCAGAGTAGACAGAGTTCATGAATAGAACTAGATGACAAAACTCACTTAAGGTCTCAAGTAAGCTCAGGAGCTGGAAAGGATTAGGCCCTCGAGGAGCGAGTACCTGGTTCCAGGGAAAGCTCTGAGAGAGCAATGGTAACTCACATTTGTTTGTAGCAGTGATAGCTTCCAGGCAGTAGATAATTTTCAGAGTGTTCAGGAACATGGGCTCTCGAGGAGCGAGTACCAATTCCTATCTGTAATCTGAAATAAAGAAAAGAGCAAGGCTCCCAAGGAGTGGGTACCTCTGGTAAGTCCGAGGAGGCAGAGTAGCTTGGACGAATCCGTATCCATGTCCTTGCTAACTCGATTTGTTAGCGTTTCAAAAGACCATTAAATATTGGAAGCAGATGAAGTCATCTCAGGGGGATGCCCCTGAGGTTTGCGCCATTGCTGGTACAAGAGTTGGCACCCGCGCGCACACCCTAGCCATCAGGACAAGATGACGGAGTTGCAGCGTCAAGCAGGTCCGGGTACGCCGGAGAGAGATAGCATGGAGACGCCGTGGTAGCCAGCCATCCATCAGACCCAGAGGGAGTCGCCACAGAGGTAAAGAGGGTGGAGTGAGGGCATTGAGCAGCGATGGACACAACACCCTCCCACAACCACTGGGGGTGAGTAATGAGAAGAGAGAGAGAGAGAGAGATAGACTAGCCATTACACCCTCACACTAGATAGGTATTTATATCTCTATGGGAGGCCCACCTAGTCACTTGAGGTGAGGTTTAGGTATTAGTGTAGGGGTTAGGGGCCACTTTGACATTAAAAGTGAGATGTATGAACAGAACAGTGCTCTCTTGTGAAGATTTGATGACCTTCGGAGTGAAGATACTCACCCAAAGATGAGATTTGTGCAATGTTCTCTCAACCTAGCTTGATGGACTCTCTACCTGGGTAACATCAAGCTAGGGCCTGTGAAAGCTGACAGTGATTGCACCACCATGGTGTAATCGCTGCCAGCTTTCGCACCCAATAGCGCCACCATGAAAGGTGGCGCTATTGGGCGTGCTACTGGCAGCGATAACGGGTCCTACCTTTTCACTGTCAGCGAAGTCGTCGCGAAGTCTGCCCCAACACCGCCCCAACTCCTCCCCTTCTGGTGTGGACTCCACCCTGACTCTGCCCTGATTTAGCTATCGCACGTGATCCCTTTAGAAAATGACCCCCTTAATCAGGTGCATTAAAGGACCTATAATCTGAAATGACCTTGGTAGATTATTTAAAATTTAGAAAGAAATAGAAAACTTAGTTTTTCCATCATGCACATGATTAGATGGCAGGCCTTGTATATATTTTGCTTTGATGTTAATTGATCTCTTAGGGGATAATTTATCAAAGTGCTATATAGCGTTTTTGCATGCAAAAAACGCTTGCGAAAGCACCATAATGTTTGGTGTGATGCAAATGAGAGGATATTGGGGTGGGAATTTTGGCCAAGTGGGCTGGATTCACAGTTTTGTGAAGCTGTATTGCATGGCTTTAACTACACCTTTTTCATTTGTGTAAAGCTGTATGATAGGGCTCTATGGTGGTTGTGATGTTTTTTGCACTTCTCAGGATGAGAGAGAGAGAGAGAGAGAGACTAGCCATAATGCCCTCATACTAGATTGGTATTTATATCTCTGTGGAAGGCCCACCTATTCACTCTAGGTGAGGTTTAGGTATTAGTGTAGGGGTTAGGGACCACTTTGACATTCAAAGTGAGACATACAAAAATAACAGTGTTCTCTTGTGAAGATTTGATGACCTTCGAAGTGAGGAAACTCACCCAAAGATGAGATTTGTGCAGTGTTCTCTCAACCTAGCTTGATGGACTCTCCACCTGGGTAACATCAAGCTAGGTTGAGAGAACATTGCACAAATCTCATCTTTGGGTGAGTTTCCTCACTCCGAATGTCATCAAATCTTCACAAGAGAGCACTGTTCTGTTCGTACGTCTCACTTTGAATGTTAAAGTGGTCCATAACCCCTACACTAATACCTAAACCTCACCTCGAGTGAATAGGTGGGCCTCGTATATCTCACTTTGAATGTCAAAGTGGCCCCTAGTATGAGGGCATTATGTCTAGGTGCTCTCTCTCTCTCTCTCTCTCTCTCTCTCTCTCTCTCTCTCTCTCTCTCTCTCTCTCTCTCTCTCTCTCTCTCTCTCTCTCTCTCTCGCTTAAACCTACAAAACATGGTCCCCCCAGTGTTGTATGTATGAGCTTCACATAGGTATTAGCACAAATTGCAATAAACTGCCTATTATCATAAAACACACCCCTTTTCCTATTGCATGTAATATTTAGTGCATTTTGATAAATCCAGGCCTTATTGTTATAACATTTTCTATTTATATATTTTAAAATTATGTATGAGTCTTTGTAATCCACTTTAATAAAATTTAGTTAGAAAGGCTGGGCTATAAATGTTTTTAAATAAATAAATAATATAATAGAAATAAATTGATCCTTGATGTATTCTTCATCCTATTGAAAAAGTCTTTACCATCTTTTTTGCTCACTTACATTACATCTTATAGGATTGATTACTTTCTCATTTCTAAATCTCTTTTTCCTTTAGTTGAGAATGCAAGATTTCTTCCTATCTTGGTTTCAGATCATTCTGCTATTATACTCACTTTCTCCTTACTAGGGGGCAGATGCAAAAAAAAGCACCCGCTTTCTTAATGCACATGGCTATATTATAATTAGGGGGTGGTGCGTCCCCAGCACCTCCATGCTTAGGCGACCCCGTTGTTACCACAGTCCGCCAGTTATGAAAACCAATGCCGAGTTTATCGGCGTCGGTTTTCATAACGCAGCCAGCTGGTTATGAAAACTGACACTAAGCATATTGGCATCGGTCTTCTTAATGCGGCTGGCTGATTTTTTTTTTTTAACTTTTAAAAGAATACAGAAAAGCAGTTTTTTCTGCTTTTCTGTACTTCTTTTCAATGAGCTCAGCTATTAACGCCTGCTCCAGGCAGGCATTAATAGCTGAGTGATAAATGTGCATCTGAGATGCACATTTATTTTTTTTGCATTTGGAGTGAATGCATCTGCATGTGATGAGCACTATCCATTCACTCCGTGTCGGACACACGTTAAATAGGCGCTAATCCCCTTATTGCATTAGGGAGTGGATTTGCGCCTATTTATCCCGCATCCAACTGCGGGTTATACAGTGTGCTCGGCTGAGCGCATTATATTGCATCGGCCCCATGATGTCAATCATAAGATGTTCAGTTTCAAGTCTTAATATGGCATTATTAGATAATCAGATTTTTATTGAGTGAGTTAGCAAGTTTATTCAGGATTTCTTTGAAAGGAAGGATTCTGAGGATGTATCAAACGTTGTTGTATATGATATTATATTCTTATATGTATGTAATGTTTCCTGCTTTGGATATATGCATGTTTCATATTTTTTTAAATAAATAAATTTAAGTTTCTAGCACCTTAGATTTTTCAGTGGCTTCAATTTAAACTTTGTATTGAACACAGAGTAATACAGCTTGATTGCCTGGTCAAAGTCCCAGAGCTTCTAACTTGATGTCTCAAAAAAATTATATTCTTTGGGACATGAAGGATCATTACTATCCAATAAGTTACATGAACATTTTACCTTTTCATGTTTTGGGCTAGAGAAAGTTTTGCAAAATGAGTTGCAAACTGAACCACATTCAATCTCTTGGAATAGATAATAGACTCATTTGATCTGAGTTTCTGCCTATTTCACACAATCTCTATATTTCTTGATTCTTCAGACCACCTGCATACCTTGAAAATGTTCAGATCAGGTTTACATCTAACTGGGAACTATTGGTATTGTGCTTCTTTGGAAGCCATATTATTGCATGTTGTTTTCTTGTAAAAAAAAAAAAAAAAAAAAAAAAAAAAAGCATTCCGTTTGTAAGTTTGAGATACTTATATGTAAAATGTTGTGTTTGTATATTCCAATGTCAGTGCATTGTGATACTAATATCATGATACTTTAATTCCTAATCATTGCAAGTTATTAGACATTTTAATAGCCATTGCCTTACAAATTATTTTGGGTAATTGGAAGGATGATAGTCATATAAGCTATTAGTTCTGGTGGAATACTGACTGTCTGATATATAAGTGCAAAGTTTTGTATATAAAAAGGGAAATAAATTCCAAATGTATAAAGTTTGGCAGCTTATAGGTGATTTATGTGGACTGTTTAAGTCCTTGTCATGCACTGTTTATATGTTCTCTCATGTTTTCATTAAAATACTCTTGTTATTTAGGTTTCATTTGATTGTATTTCTTTATTTTTCACTTGTTTTCTGTTGTTTGAATGTTTATTTAATAAAGAGATCAAACTCAAAACTTAGGAATAAAATAAAGCATCACATTTAAATTACAAATATACCAACATCAAAATAGACATAAAACAGCAATGCAGCATACAAACAACAGCAAACACCCATCAATCCCAATCAATCCCTCCTCCATATAACTAGGAATAACCAATAAAATATGGTGAGCTACGGATTGTAGAAATATTGCATAAAACTAAAACTCCCCGTAGCAGACTAAATTGAACAACATAAACAAATGTCACCTGGGAAGTTTAAACCTAACAAAATCCAAAATGATTTGGCTCTATGTAAACACTTTCACCTTACATATTAAAGTTTTACCATGCCTGCTAATGTATGATAAATTGCATTATCAGATTCACCTTTGTCAATATGGTAAGGAGAATGCTAAGAAAGCACAGTGGGCTGTGTAGGCATTTCACTCATGTGTACTAATATGCAATAAGAAGTGAGGTATTTATCATAGGTTAACTCTGAAAAATGCTTGCCATCTAGATGATTGCAATAAGTGCAGATCATAGAATATATTAAAAAAGGCAAACTTGACAGGATATTTTTCATTAATGTACAGGCTTTTTTAGTGCTCTGGCTGTATCAGCAGATGGGAAGGGAAGCAAAAATGAGAAAAGGAAAGGGAGTGTGAAAAAGATAGAATGAGTGAAAAAGAAATGGAGAAAGAACCCATGTACAAAAGGGAGACTGCAGAACAGCCCTTATATTATTTTTATTAAAATTTATAAATCACTTATACACCATGGACTAAGCAATATACAACAGTAACAATCATAAAATAGTATCAAATAAGACAAATACATCACATAAAATATTACATGCAACATTAAATAAAATTAATACAATGATATGTAACATTAACAATCATAAAAATATCAAATAAGACAAATACATCGTAAAATATTATCAGCAGTATACATCTCAAGTTAAAACAGTAGACAGATATCACAAAGAATATGCTTGCTTTAGACAGATTTTAACACAGAAAGCAATACTATAGAAGGATCATATAGACAGTACTAAGCAAGAGTTTCTAGGCCCAGAATCACTATACTTATGCCTACAACCTGTTCCTGTCCCAGGGCAGCCCTCAGATCTGGATGGAGCATGACCTCCCTCTTCTGCTGTTGATTAGCTGTCAGTAACTTGGATATTGTTCACTGATGCAGTCCCTATTCTTCTTGTAGTGATCTGCAGTATTCAGAAAGCATCTCCAAACTGACGGCGGCTTTGGCTGTTTACCTGCATGATTTGTTTTACTGCATTAGACCTCTAGTTGGACTCTTCATAGAGGAATGCTGAATAGTGTCTAAGGGCATGGTGGAGAAGCAGATAATTTCTCTCAGCACCGAAATGAATGTTTAATTTCATTCATTCATTTATATACTGCTTCCCCATCCTTCTAAAGGTTGTCTGAAACAGGGTACAATGAAACATAAGCAGCAAATATACGATAAAATAACACAAAGATAAATCCAGCATAAATGTATTTGGTATCAATAAAACAAAAGTGCACACAAAAATATACAAGGCAGAATTGCCAAAATGCAGAAAGTTATCATTCTTTTTTTTCATGAGGAACAGAAGTATCCTTTGGTATCAGATCCATGAATCAATGGCATTTTGATATGTTTCTTAGATAACTTAAGTGTCAATTAGATCTGTTGTACATGGGGATAAACTTGAAAAATATTCTCCTTTCTAAAAATAATACTTTTATTGCATGGGCAACAATGTTCAGGTCTTTATAGCAATATTCCACACTGTGTACTGCCTAGGATGCCATTTGCACACTGGCAATTTAGGGTGAAGAGGGGGTGAGGGCTGCTTCTCTCCTTGGTATCTCTTCCATCTCCCCTGTTTCCTTTGTCCAGCCTTTCTTATTCTACTTCTCTACTGAGTCTACCATTTCATTGTCCATCTGTGTCTTCACCACCTCCTCCTTGTCCTTGTTCAATGTCTCCTCCTTCCAGTAGATTGCCATAATCTTCTGCTAACATTGTTTTTGATGGTCAGGCTTTAATACTTGTCTTGAGGAGTAGTATATCTTTGATTATGTTCCTTTTGCTATTCAGACCCACTATCATATACTTTTTGTTCTTGCAATATTGACCAAGTGCTTGGTTTTATAGACAAAGTTTGATGCCTTGTGAGTGCAAGGTTTTGCTTGGTCACAAGGAGCAGCAGGATTTGAACTGTGGCTTTGCTGGAGCACAGCCCACTGCTCTAACTACTAGGCTACTCCTCCACATTTAAAGAACAGTTGCAGATGCTGTAAATAATCAACTTCTCTGCAGGCCTAGCAATCACTCATAGAGCTGAAATTATAAGTGCATTTTGCTGCTATGTGTAAAGGAAGGCACTGCTAGGACGCTGGACATTACAATGAACCGCACATTATCATGGAAAAATAATGTATATTATTTTTATATAAGAGTAATTTGATACGAAGGGCGAAATCAGATAATTTTTGCTGCAGAGTATTAGTTATATTGCTCGTGGTAAGCAATTGGTTTTACAACACTTTATGATAATGTATCAAGCAGAAATACCATGGCATTTATGCTTTTACCACACAGAACCAGGTTTTACCTCATAAAGAGCCAATTGTATGCTATATAGTATACTTTAGGTCTTGTAAAGAGCAAAGATTTTAAGTAATTTTGTTTTGAATAGTGTTTTTTTATACCCTGGTGTAAACCTGTTACTATACTTCAATACATAATCCCCAACATAGCATAGGATATTGGTATAATAACTTCACCATTGCCTTATGCAATAGTGTTTATGCACATTTCGAATTAAGTGAAATAACAAGCCCATATTCCACATTTAGGACACCAAGGAATTAATTCAAGAGGGGAGACAGCCTTGAAAAAAGTCAGATATGAGTTGTGCTTTTGCATTTGTTATCTATAAAATGAGTAAGATTACTGCTATGCCAAGTGAATACCTGTTTCCCCTTGTCTGTTAATGAAAATATCTAGAGATCCATATTTAGAGGCATTTAGCTGGATAACTCATGTTATCCATCTAAATGCTGACTTATCTGGCTAAACTTTAACTGGATATCTCATTATCCAGCTAAAAGTAAACTGAATAACTTAGGAGCATTTTGGGAGTGTTTCTGGGAGGAATTAGGTTAGTTAGCTAAGCTATCTGGCTAACTTTCATCAAGCCATAAGCTGTCAAGCTGGATAAACTTATCTGGCTAACATTAAAATAGCTGTCTATATTCAATGGTGTGGCTACACCACTAAATATCTCTCTAAAGTTAGCCAGTTAAGTTTATCTGTCTAACTTTACAATCCAGTCAGTGGCTAAATATGGACCTCCTAGGGTAATTTTCATTGGACACATTCTGGCCTGAAACGGCATTGGTATTCAGCTGATAATGAGGTTGCAAATGCTTTTCTTTCTCGCATCATTTTATTTAAAACATGATATTGTGATTGGAAGGTACAATGACCTGTAATGCTGATTTGCTCACCTAGTCCAGCATGCTATCCTTTCGTAATTTAAAAATTGTCATTGTATGTCACTCTTTAGAAATGGCTTGTTAGTAAGATAACAGGGGAAACAAGCATAGAAATAGAAAGATATATCTCATTATTTTTCTAGTAATTTTTGATATGGAGTTTATTGAAATGTAAACCCATGTCATCCAAGTCAAAGCAGGTACATTTAATTCATAAATAGAAATCACAAACTGCTTAAATCTAGATGTAGTGATATGCATAGAAACAGCTTAAGTTTGTGGTACTCACCAAAGTTGTTCTGCATTGCTTCTGCTTTGCGAGTGATGATTTGAAATTGCATCCGGCATGGTTATATTAAGATGGAAGGCTGGTCAGTAATTGAACGTGAAAGGTCCTAGCAGTTGGACGTCAAGCAATAAAAAAAAGACTGGTTCTTTTAAAAGCAAGGCTCTGTATCAATTGAACCATACGCCTACCTTTCTGCCTTTGTAAGGTTGCCTTGGTACACAGGGATGGTAACCTTAAAACCGGCATGCATGCGCACATTTGCACGCATATGTAAGCCCACGCCCAGGTATGCAGTCATTTTATAATATGTGCACATGTGCACATATTATAAAATGTGCACATAGCCTGGCACATGTGCACATGGCCAGGCTATGTGCACATGTGCACATAGCCTGGCCATGTGCACATGTGCAGCATATTTTAAGTGGGCGTGCGCATGTGCACTCAAATCCTGCTTCTATCATGTAAATCAGGGGGATTTAAAAGGGGTGCATGCCGACGCCAATCCCAGTTTCACGAGTTCATCCCAAGTTTATCCCCTGGTTTGATTGCCTTCATTTCCCCTAGTTAGCCCTGACCTTTAAAACCCCACAGACCTGCCTATTTTTCTTTATTTTTTTAACATACACCTCCTCCATAGCAGAAGTAAAGTTACGCAGCAGGGGGCCTCAGCATGTGCTGGATCTCGTAAGTATTTATGCACACATCTCTGGTTCATGCTCATGCCCTGCCCCAACCATGCCTACATCCCACCCCTTTGAAAACTTCCAAGATGTGTGTGCTCCGGAAGATATGCATGTATCTCAGCAGCTTTTAAAATCTGCTCAGCAAGCACGAGCGCCAACATATCTGCGCATCCCCTAATTAATGTAGGCGTCAGGCTTTTAAAATTCACCTTTAAGGGCCTGATTTACTGAACTTTTTTCCCCTTAGACACAGAATGCAATGAAAGCCTTAGCAAACCAGGCCCTTAATGCTTTGTTAAATTCAAGCAGGTCTATTCCAATCCATATATTACAGCACAATTAGAGCGACCCTGCTGTGTAAGTTTTGCACTGGGTACTGTTGTTCAGGTCTTAATTGGATAGCCAAGAATGCTATTTAAAATAATAGCTAGAATTTAATATAGTAAAGGTTTCCATGATTCTATAAATAAAAGTTCAGTACGTCATTTTTTTTTTATCTTCATTATAAATAGGTCGAAGTAAGTCTTAATCATAGCAAATACTTTTTTCCTTCTTATACTGCTACTCTGAGTGAAATCCATTAAAATGATGGCCAGTAGATTCAAATGAATCTTAATCTCAACCTTGATTTTCTGAGATATTGCAAGAGGGACTTTAATACTATGCCTATGAGGTTATACATTATTTCTCATTGACTCTTAATAGTTATCAAGAGATTGATAGCAAAAATGCATTATTAGAAAACATGATTTATTTACTGTAACTACATTTTGTGAGGAGTCTTGAGCAATGAAAGATTTGTTCTTTTAAGAGAGCAAGACATTAAATGCAAAGGGCATGATTTTCAAAAGCATTTACATGCTTACATTTGGGTTTTAGAATTTTTGAAAATTGTAAGTGAGCTTTTGAAAATTGCTACAATATATGCCATTGAATTGTCAATAGGATTTACCTGTATAAGTTACTTTATGCTGGTAAATGACTTTTGAAAATTGCTTCAATAGTTGTTACATTTACACGTGTAAATCCCTTTGAAAATTACCCCATGCCTGTTCTCTTTGCTTTAGTAAGGCTTCCTTAGCACACTTTGGCACCTATGTACTTGTAGCCTCTATTCTGCTGGCTAATAGAATTTAAAGGCACTGTTGGAATCATTGAGAGGCAACTAATCATCCCATGCTCCTTTCCTGACAAGGGGGAAAGAAAATGTATTCAAATTTCTTAGGCTTGAGGGATGTCTTTCTGGTACTTCCCAGTACTCAAGAGAAATAATAGAACAACACAAGGCTTAGATTTTCCAAATAAAATCAATTTACTGTATAGTTGATGCAGATGGAGAATCTGGCAGGTGGAATTAATGAAATCCATACAAAAATCAATATCCAGACAAATGCATGAGATATATTTGCATGTACTGCCTCCATGTATGCAAATGTAATTCATGCATATTGTGATGAAGTACTACCAGCTTTGAGGCAGGAAAACCTGGGCTGGATTAAGGATGGGAGATCCAAGACCCGAGTTAGGCAGCAGAGGGCGCTTGAGGGTTGAAAAAGAACTACAACTCCCAGGTTTACGAAGGCACAGCTGAACCAATGGGCAAGAGAAGATGCTGATCAGCCAGCAGAGCTGAGCTCCAGTGAATCAGACAGACCCGAGCCAATGGTGGTAGACGAGGAAGGCGTGCCAGAATGGTTCGTCTGGCCTGAAAAGCCGAGCTCCTTGGGGAATGTGGAGGAGATGGACATTGATTCCCCAGTGGAGGAACCCTCGGAATCCAGTATGGATATGGAGTGAGTAACATTGCTGAAAGAAGGGGAATTTAATGTGTTTTGGGGAATGTTTTTACTTTAGTTTGGCTTCACCGTGTTTTTCAGTTTATTGGAGTGGGAAGGCCGCAACCTGCTGCACAACCAGAGGGGAGTTCAGGCGGGTTGAGAAACTCCCAGGCAGGGCGGTTTGTTGGCTGAAGAAGCCAGACGGTGTGTCCCTGTGCAAGGGGGAGGTTTTGTGGCCCATCTGCGGTTGTCAGTGGCATATCCAGCATAGCTCTCTGCTTCAACGGCAGGGGAGAAGTAAAACTAATAGTTCACGCATATCCAGCATAGCTCTCTGCTTCAACAGCAGGGGAGGAAGACCGACACTTCACTTTCAATGCATATCCAGCGTGGCTCTCTGCTTCAACAGCAGGGGAGAAGAAAAACTAATATTTCACGCATATCCAGCATAGCTCTTTGCTTCAACGGCAGGGGAGAAGTAAAACTAATAGTTCACGCATATCCAGCGTAGCTCTCTGCTTCAACGGCAGGGGAGAAGTAAAACTAATAGTTCACGCATATCCAGCAAAGCTCTCTGCTTCAACGGCAGGGGAGAAGTAAAACTAATAGTTCATGCTTATCCAGCATAGGCTTGACCTCTATCCTCAAATGCTGTGCCTGTTCATCCAGGCCTTATGTCCCTAAAAGGGCTTGACCTCTATCCTCGATTGCTGTGCCTGTCTGTCCAGGATGTATGACTCTACGTGGGCTTGACCTCTTTCCTTGATTGCTGTGCCTGTACTTCCAGGCTTTATGTCCCTATGTGGGCTTGACCTCTATCCTCGATTGCTGTGCCTGTCCGTCCAGGCCTTACGTCCCTACGTGGGCTTGACCTCTATCCTCAATTGCTGTGCCTGTCCGTCCAGGCCTTATGTCCCTACGTGGGCTTGACCTCTATCCTCAATTGTTGTGCCCATCTGTCTAGGCTTTATGTCATAAAAGGGCTTGATCTCTATCCTCAAATGCTGTGCCTGTCCCTCCGCTCTGCCAGCCTGTCTTGCCCCTATCAGCTTTCTGCCACTCTGCCTTGCTGCCATACACCAGATGACTCAGTCAGCTCCTTGTGGTGTTCTTGCCACTATCATGGTTCCTCAGTGTGTTGGTGCTAGTCTTTTCTGCTTGCTATGTTCCCCCTTCATTGTGCTGTAGGATGTTGATGCCACTTGTCTTGCCACTTTGCCTGTTGTGCTGCCTTTGAGGGTTCATGCATCTGTTATTGGTGCTCTCTTTTGAAGCTGTGGTGTGTTTTTGACACTGTCGCTGCTGCTTTGTGCCTCTGTTAAAGCACACTTGCCACTCCTGGTACCCCTTTGCCCCTTTAAATTGCCTTAGGCTATTCATGCCACTTTGGTGCCACTTTGCCACAGTCTAAGTACCTTGGAGCTCTTTTTTCATTCTGATGATAGCTCCCCAGAAGTTTCATCAGAATTGATAAGAAAACTCCAATTCTGCAGCCAAAGATAGGCTGCAAATACTTCCCCCATTGACTTTAATGGGAAATCAGAAAACAAATAAAACATATCAATGAATTGGTTTCCCCCCCTATGAAATGAATGATACAAATTTGGGTTCCAGCAAAACGAATACCGAATAGCAACAATTGTTTTCCTTCTGCACATCCCTACAGTATATGCCACCCAGACAGCTCTCAGACATATCTTTTCAAAAACCTATTTAACTCTGGAAATAAAAATGTTGCAAACTTTTTATTTGATGCAGCCTCTACAACTTTTGGTTGTTGCTCGTGAAATCTCCTTAATGTAGTTTCTAAGCTTGAGTAACCTTTGTATTTTTACTGAGTCTTCTTAACAGATCCCTTTTTAAATCAAACCTGGAGTAACCTCTGTAAATACCATTCAGAAAGTAACTTCTATTGTACTAGCAGTTACATATCACTAAAAAAGGGAGCATCAAGAAACAAAAGTTGATAGAGACCACATTGTCAAACAAGCTCTGATGACTTACAATATAACAAACTGGCTGCGCTGTACTCATCAAACTGAAAAATTGAGGGGAAATATTCATTAGAATTCTTTTTCTCTGAATTATTGCACAGGTTCTTCCCTGTTCCCTAAATTTCATTAAAGGTCATGCTCCCTATTTTCAAAAGGGATTTTTCCATTGTGTGCTTCTTGCAAAAATCGATTAAAGGCAGACATCTAAGTAATCACTAGAAGCAGGGGAAAAATAGATCAGAGTAAGTGGCATGTATGTGGTGAAGGTGGCCAAATAATATACTAGAGCAGTGTTTTTTCACCTTTTGGAATCCAGGGACCATCTGGCTACATTCCTAGATGATGTGGAAGAGCAGACAGGGCCTTCTTCCTATTTTTTGTATTTATTTGGTTTATATTCTGCTTTTTGACACTTAAAACAGATTACATTCAGGTACTGTAGGTATTTCCCTATCCCCAGAGGGTTCACAATTGGTTTCTATCTAAGGCAATGGAGGATAGAGTGACTTACCCAAGGTCACAAGGATTGTCAGTAAGGTTTGAATGCTAGTTTTTCTGGTTTATAGCCTGCTGCTCTAACCACTAGGTTACTCCTTCACTCCATTCTTTAATTTCAGGAGTATTGTCCTGCCAAGATTGATGAATGGCAGAGTCCCCCATGAAATTCAAGAGCCAGAAGGGGGCCTGTCAGGGACCACCTGCTATTTCATAGGGAAAAGGGCTACAGTGACATTTTAAGTATCCCAGTATTCAGCCACCCCCTTCACTCATATGAGTCCTTTTTCCTAATCAACCCAGCTAGCCAGTCCCAGTTCTTCACACTCTCTCTTTTTCCCTCTTCACTTTGTTGTTGCTGATCTAGCTTTTGCAACACCACTATCAGCCCTTGATACTACAGTTCTTCCTGCCCCTCTGCTGCTACTTTGGACTGCATTGCTGCTGTTCCTCCTGCCTCTGCTGTGTCAACTAGGGCTGCCAACTAACCCTGGTTCAACCAAAGAGACTGATTCAATCCTGTTTTTGCCCCATTGAATTCATGGATTTGTGGTTCTGATCATCCCATTGTTGTCTCTTAGATGATCAGGCTCCCTGGCACATTAATTCTTGGAGTCTGTTGGATAGACAGTTCATGAGTTTAGTACCCATGGTGGGGGATGCCTAGTGGTAGCCCCCGGCCATATTAATACTTGGGTCTGTTCATTTGAACAGATAAAAGCAATGACTTAAAATAGGTCCCTTAGATAATAAGAACTTACAACTCCATGCATGAAATGGAGGAAAACCAGGCCTGGATCAGGCTCTTCAGTCAACTTGGAGTAAGTTGGGAAAACTGTTCCCACTCCTCTGCTCTGGAGGAAGTGACATGAGTCACAGTTTTTCTCAACCACAGTGTTTCTTAACTGCCTAATTCTGGCAAGCTCAAGCATATAATAGCAGAATACCTAGGACAGAACCATAAGGTAAGGTTCATATTTACAACAAGAATAGACCAATAAAAGTGCAAAAAGACTGCAAATCTATTTTCTTGCACAATTTTGAAATGGCACATATTTTGCCCATGTCCCCAAGACTCTGCAAGCAATTTATGTTATGTATGTTTACCCTTGAGCCGAGACGAGGTTGATACTGCACCAGGGGAAGGTCCCCAGTGGTCCTCGTCATTGGGAGGCGGTGCAGGCTGAGAAGACCCAACAGGAGCTTCACCTTTACCAGCCCATGTTCCCCGCAGGTTGAGCCCTTGGGTACCAGGGCCAGCAGGTTAAATTGTGCGGGTCCCTCACATCGAGGAATCCAAAGGAGAAGACAGCATGGCATCGGGCAGGCAAAGGTCGTGGCAGAGAGTAGACAGTCGAAACCAGGAGCAGGCCAAAAGTTGGGACAGGCAGCAGGCAGGCAAAATGAAGAGACAAGCCGGAGGTCAGGGCAGGTGGAGGTCAAGCGAAGTCGGAGTACCAGGCAAGGATCAGGCAGGCGGAGAGCAGATGGAGACGAGATAACAGGCAGAAGTCCAAAACCGGGGACTCAGTCCAAGGGCAGGAACAGAAGCTATGGTGTGTTTTTGACACTCTTGCTGCTGCTTTGCACCTCTGTTAAAGCAATCTTGCCACTCCTGTTACCCCTTTGCCCCTTTACAATGCCTTAGGCTATTCATGCCACTTTGGAGCCACTTTGCCACAGTCTAAGTACCTTGAGCTCTTTTCTCGTTCTGATGATTGCTCCCTAGATGTTTCATCAGAATTGATAAGAAAACCCCAATTCTGCAGCCAAAAATAGGCTGCAAATACTTCCCCCATTGACTTTAATGGCAATCGGAAAACGAATAAAACTAATCAATGAATTGGTTTTTCCCCCTATGAAACTAATGCAATGAATTTAGCTCCCGGCGAATCAAAAAATTAATCAAAATTAAGTTTTTTCTTCTGCACATCCCTATTGGCTAATTCTAAAATATTGCTGTTATAAAGAAAGCGAGGGACAAATGGGAGGAAAGGTGAGAATCAATTGTGAATGAGGTCAAAGAGACATTATGATGTAGCGGATTATTTTTTACTTGTTTTAGCAAAATATTTCCTACTATAATGTAGAAATTTTTTAAATGAATTATCCTGCAGATATAACAAAACCATGAGATGCTGGCCAGCTAATTCAAAGTCAGCAAGATAAGTTTAGGCCTGCCAAAGAACAGTCCAGAAGATTGCAGGATAAGCGTATTCAGCTAACTTTAGGCCTACTCTTTGGCAGGCTTAAAGTCATTGGGCAATGTTAGCCCGATATTGTTGAAAATCAGCATTTATATAGCTAACTTTTCCAGAGAGCTGGCTCCACCCAGAATGCCCTGCCCTATTCCCAAGCTAGATAACTTTACATGTATTCAGCTATCACGGGGCCAGTCATTGCAGTGGGATTTTCAAATCCCACTATTTGCTCAGCTACATCCAAATTTAGCCAGAAAAATGGTGCTGAATATGGACCCCTTAGTTGTCAGCATCTTTACTTTTACTTTGAACATATTAGTTTATCTCTAATGGAGTAGTCACTAGTCCAACCTGAAATAAAGTCAAGCATTGTAACACTTCTTTGCCTTTTTTTTTCACCCTGCCATTTTGTTTGATTAAATGTTTATTCATTTATTTAGCATTTGATTGGCTTGTAATGCATTCCCTTCCCCTCCCAAAAAAGGAATTAATAATGTAGTTAGTACTGAGATACATTTAAATGCCTCTGTTTTATAGAGAAGTCTAAGGTTAGAGTTTTGTGGTTGAGAAAATAAAATAGGTTAAGAGTTTAGAATGGGCTTGATTTTAAAAAGCATTTACTCAAGTAAAACTGGGTTTTACTTGAGTAAATGCACTTTGCTTGAGAAAGTGGGCTTTTGAAATTTACTACAAGATATACCATTCAATTATCTATAGGGTTTACTCACATAAGTGCACTTTATTCAAGTACATGGCTTTTGAAATTTGCTATGATAGTATGTTACCTTTACAGTTGTAACTCCTTTGAAAATTATTTGCATTTTGTGCACTCTGAAGATGTAATATATGCTCGCTTTCATTGTATGCATAAGATAACTCAGAACTAAACTTTTAGAGTCTGATCTTTCTGTTCTTTTTCTCCATAAACACAAAATGAGCTTAGTACTTCAGGCCCCTACTATTTGTTTAAAATTCATTTTCTTTGTGCTTAGAAGCATTGTTGTGCTTAGAAGCATTGTTGAGAAAGGGATTTTTGATCCTTGCTGGTCTCTTCTTTCTGGGAAAACTCTTTTGATAATTCATATGCTGTCTCCCCCCACAAAAACAAAATTACATCATTTTGTCATATGCATTTGGAACAAAATTGCATGAGCACTTGTTATATTCTGTGTCAGAAATATAATAATGGCATAAGGAGAATGGAGTGTGGGATAGAAGAAAGTGGGTATTTATTTGCTTTGCCAGCTCTGTACTAGCCTAGTGCTCAGTTTAGAAGTTCAATCAAAGCAGTGCTCCTTCTACTCTAATCCACTAGATTTCTCTCTAGCAAGAAGGGATTGAAATGTCATGGTACAACGGGCTCAGAGTTTTATTTTCTTATTTTTTTTTTTCATAAAACCTGAGCACAAACTTGAAAGGTAAAAAAAAAGAGATCTAAGTGTACCAGTACTTACTGCCAGTTTACAAATGTCTGTCATTTCTTATTACTTACATAGAGAAATGGTATTCTAATTGAAAGGGATGACATGAGAGTTTCAGACCAGTAAATACATTTTATTATAGTGTCTCACATGTTTCAGTAGAAACATGTATTTGTCGTGTTGCCATTTATTGCGTGTTGCCATTTACTAGAAGAAAGCATGAAAAAGGTATTCTGCAAATTATAGCAAGCAAAATTGAATTTCTGTTCCCCATTTCCATACAAAAGCATAAAGTCAAATTGCTATTCTCAATAGCTAAACAAAGCCAAATGCTAAATTGCTCTTCTGTTCTTTGCTCATTCTTATGGCTGCTTGTTGGGAATCCATCTAGTAAGTAAGGGGCTGTGACATAAAGCAAGGGTTCTCAACCCTGCCCTCACGACACACCTGCCCTGTCAAGTTTTCAGGATATCCCCAATGAATATTCATGAGGTAGATTTTCATACAATGGAAGCAGTACATGCAAATCTATCTCATGAATATTTATTGGCTAGGCATGTTCCAAGGACCAGGTTGAGAACTCCTGTCCTAAAGGGTGATAAATCAGTTTAGATGCAAAAACTCACTTATTTTTTTTAACAAAATGTTTATTGCTGTATTCACCAAGACACAAAAACCTCATGCCTAAAATGCCAAAAGCCAGTTTCCTTTTACATAAGTATTTTTCTATGCTTTTATAGTATTTTCATTCAAATGAATAAATATAGTTCAACAGTATTCATTCACAAAATTAAATATTTGAAAGCTATTCACAGAACTGCTATTTAGATGGAGCTGAAACAATACTTTCATATTTTGGATTGGGCACAGAGGATCCTTAGTATGTGGGGACTTGAAGAGAATGTCAGAGATAAAGGTTAGACAGCGTAGGAAAAATGGAGCATACTGGATAGACATGGTTGTTGGTGTTGGTCTATGGTTCTTTGTTAAGAGCCAGAAGACTATGAAATTAATAGTACAAATATAACTGAATTAGTAAGGTGTGGTATTTTGTGCCTACAGAAATGACACAATTATTTTGATATACGCTCCACCTTTCAGGCACGTCCACGCTCATTATGTTCAGGTACTGTAGGTATAATGTAAGCCTTTTGGAGTTTAGTGCAAATAAAAATGCATCATTAGTGAGGTTTTTTTTTCTTTGTAGAAATGGGTCCTTGTTAATCAAAGACTCTACAGTGGTGATTGGCTTAGCTGTGAACAAATCCCAGAGTCTGTTTCTGGGATGTGTAACTGTTGTGAAGAGTTGCACAAGGCTGCACTGCAGGGTGGGCAGCTGTTCCCTTTCATAGTATCTGATGGCCTGAGCTGAAGTCATTTTGCAGAGTGGTGTGATGTGCAGTGTGTGAATTTTAGAGATAAGGGTTTTTTTTTCTTATAGGAGTGAAATCCAGAAATCAATGTCAGGTGTAATTGTTAGGTCCTAAGGTTTGAGCATTGATAGGAGAACTTCACAAATATGTGGAAAACATTTTAGCCGTCAAACTTCAGAAATTTGGAATATAGGGCAAGCAGGAAATTCATAGGTGCAGATGGTCAGTGACGATATCTCAAGTTATGTACACTAAAAGTGCCAAATTAAAATCTGGAGAACCAATTTGATGTGAAGGGAAATCTTGCCTGCTTTTTGCCTTTTGTAACAGACTGTGCTGGCATCATGAATTCTAGGAAATTAAGTTTTTGCCTTCACTTTCATGAAATAAGCTGATAACACTGAAAATACCTTTCAGCAAGGCCAGCATGCAGCACTGAGTTTAATTGCTTTCATTCAACTAGCTATCTTTTAAAAACAATTTTGATGAATTCCATAAAAAAGCATAGGATACAGAAAGGCTGAGCAGCTTGCAGTAGGAATTTACAACATATACTATACTTTAGTTCCATTTTTTTAAATTCTTTTATTTTTTTTTTGTCCCATCAGCTATTTTTTTTTTACTCTGATCGAGCTTACAGCTCGGTCTGAACTGGCCCCTGTTTGAGACTTTGAAGCCATAGGCCTTCATTTGCAGCTATCCAGTGTTTTTCCCTCCTCCTGTTTAACCCTTTTCCCATCTATCTGAGTCATTCCTGTAGCTGAAAGTCATGGACTATGGTTCCATTCAGAGCTGGGCAGCAGTGTGTCCATGTTATAACTGGTAGGTGACAGTCTTGTTGGAGTCAGTATTCACTAGGTATTAGTTGGGTAAATGAAACCAATAAAAAGAAATAAGGGCCCATCTACCTGGCTAAATTTAAGTGAATAAAATTGCCAGCCACACACATTTAGCTGGGAATAAAAGGGACTGGCCAGAGGTATTCTTAGGCGGGATTTTCAAATGTATGTGGTTAGTGCAATATTTAATGCTAACTAACTAAGGTCTAGGTTTTCTAAGACACCGTGGCGGCGTGAATCACGCGGTACAGGGGGGCGGGCCTGCGATAGCCGGCAGCGATCGCACCTCAGCGGTAATATCGTTGCCGGCTTTCGTACCCAATAGCGCCATCGTAAAAGGTGGTACTATTGTGTGCGAAGTTGGAAGCGAAAAGGCTCCTTACCATTTCACCGTCCACGCTGTCTTCGTGACATTCGCCCTAGTGCCACCCCAACTCCTCCTGTTCTGGTCTTGACGCCGCCCCTTTTCGCATGCGATCGCGTTGAAAAATGACCCCCTAAATGTATCCACATAAGTCTGGCAGCACAAAAAGCTTTCCTATGTAGCTCCTTTTCTAATCATGCTATGGAAGCAGGTACCAAGGCATAGTTCTCTGCAAAGTCCCACAAAACCCTGGTTTGGATTCTCCGAAAAGGAGGGGGAAATGGGATATAATGTGAAAAACAGGGGGAAGGTAACTGTTGGATGAAAGGAAATGTAAGAGGTTGTGATGGATTTTTCATTCTAATAATATTAATATATACAGTATATATATGATTGTGTAGTCCAAAACTAATACTCTCAAGTAGATAAATGTGACATTTGATATCTTTTAGAAATGTCATAAAATCAAATACAACTTGTACATACTTGTAAATACTGCCAGCCCTGTTTATAGTCCCATCTGTTTTCTGGATTTTCCTGGGATGAAGGGAGGAAAATTCCAGCCAGTAACACCTTCTACCCAGGTAGAGGTACCATGTGCCAAGTGTACAAGGACGAAAGGAGTCTGCCCAAGGGGAGCTCCTGCCAGATTGGTGGTAAACCCAGAAGTGCCCCTGTAAGGTAATTGGGTATTACATGGAATATAGACTGCCAGGGTTGCACTGATAGGGATTCTCCTATCACTTAAGGATCTCCTTTGTACAATACCTGAGGTCTACTGCTTGATCCCGAAATCTTCATGTTGGATAGCAGAGTAAACTTTCTAGGCTGGAGGCATATGCCACTGACTGCAGCCTTCTTTCTTAAAGATTCCACTTTATTAAATCACAGAAACAGCATTCACAACATGCCAACTGCTTACCTCGATCAGTATAACTCACAGCACTGCACTCACTTCACCTTTAGGACAGAGATGTATCAAGAGTTGCCTTCTCCTGGAGACATGGGGCCTCCCTGTTCCCAGTTGGGCCCACATTCTTATTCCTGTTCTGCAGTGTTCTGCCCACAGAGCTCTCTCTTGCTGACTTTTCAGGTGGACCAGGCTCGATACCTGGTCCCACACAGGTTAGATAGGGGTTACATGCTAATCCTCTGCTTTCATGTTCTCCTGACTGAAATTAATATGAGGTCCTAGATTTCTCCTTTCTCCTCCCAGCTCTGGATTCTACTTGATATCTAGTCCTTTACTTCATAGTTCTCTTAATTTACTCAGGGATTTTTAGAACGTAAGAACTTAAGACTTGCCATACTGGGCTGACCAAAGGTCCATCAAGCCCAGTAACCTTTTTCCAACAGTGGCCAATCCAGGTCACAAGGGGTAGATAGATTCCAAGCTGCTTATCCTAGTGATAAGGATTTCCCCAAGTCAACCTTAATTGTTTATGGACTTTTATTCTAATGGATCAAAAACATTATGCAAAAGAGTAAAATCATTATTCTTCCTGTTCCTTTCACTTTGGCAGGAAGAGAAGACCAAAAGGTTTCTCCCAAATTAAAGAAGAAAATACTTAAAACACTAAAAATATTCCCTAACCATTGGATAATTGCATGGAGTGGCAGTTACTACACAAGAGAAATATGGGGGTAACCTGCACATTGTGGCAGATACTACTAGAAGAAGCTTGCTGGGCAGACTGGATGGACCATTTGGTCCTTTTTTGTCATAATTACTGTTACGTGTTAAAAATGGAAGCACATCCCTAGCAAAAATGACCTCTCTCTAAAGGGAAGAAAATCACTCTTTCCTTTATTCCATACCCAGGCTTCATCTCTAGAAGTCCAAGGGTCATTTCCCCAGGAACATAACAAAAACAGAAGCAGGCATAGATACATCCTGCCTCCTGAAATTCCTAACACAAAATCCACACCCTAAAATGGTGATAATGGATTTTATAATATAGGTCTCCACCATTTCAGTCTCCCACATGGGAGAGCTACATACAAAATCTGTTCTCGCTCTGGTTGAAATGGGATAACACTCAGAATGATTCTTTAGGGTTATGGTTTGGTAATGCTTCTTCTGCCTTACACCCTTTAGATACAGGCATCCCACAAGATTCCTCACTATCTTCAACCTTATTCAATATCTATCTGGCACCTTTATGCTCTGTTCTTTCCCATTCGGATGTCTCATATAAGTTGTTCGCAGATGACATCCAGTTCTTTTTTCAGGTTTCCCCCACATTGGAATCTGCGTTAGCGAAATTAGCGACCTGCTTATTTAGGATTAAGGAGTGGCTGTCCTGTAACATGCTTGCCCTGAATATCAAGAAAACTGAAATAGACTTCTTATCCAGGACTGAAATTGTTAATGGCCCTGTAGAGTTTTTTTTGAAGGGCATGTTGTACGTATTTGATCAAAGGCTCATGACTATTAATAGACTCCTTTCTTTCATTCAATCCCATATTGATTGTTTAGTCCAGTCATCCTACTACAAGCTACAGCTACTGTGTTCTCTAAAGCCCTCCTTTTTTCACTCAGGTTTTCATACTGTAGCTCAGTCATTTATTCTGTCTTCACTAGACTACTGCAATGTTCTATTCTTGAAGCTCCCCAATACCTATGTATGAGTACTCCAACTTATACAGAATTCTGCAGCTCATTTTATTTCAGGTACCAGAATGTGTGACCATATTTCTCCACCTCTAGCTAGCCTTCACTGGCTTCCATTAGCCTTGCGGATGAAGTTTAAAGTCCTTCTTTTGATGTTTAAAGTTCTCCATAGTCTGGCCCCTCCAGCCATTAAGGCCGATATAATAAAGACGTGTGGAAAACAGGTGCTCAGTGTTGAGCGCCAGCTTTTCCTAATGTGCACCCAGCCACCTCTCCAGAGTGCGCAATACAATATTTAAATGAGGGGTCGCACTAAAATGGAGGCGCTAGGGACACTTGTGCACCCCTAGCGCCTTCTTGGCAGTGGACACCCAGGAGAGGTGGCTGTCAGCAGATTAGGAAAATGGATGCTCAATTTTACAAGTGTCCATTTCCCTAACCTTTGCACAGCCACGGGTTAGGAAAATGGAAGCTGTTTAATTGAGTGTCCCTTTTCCTAACCTGACTGCCTGCACACTTTTTTCAGTTTATTTTTTTACCTTTTGGTTCCTCCGTCATGATATTAAGTCAGAGGACTACAGAAAAGCAGTATTTTCTGATTTTCTGTATACTTTTTTGGCTACTCAAATAAACTCTTGGCATTAATTTCTGAGCATTAAAATGTGCAGAACAGGTGCAGAACGGGATGAATAGCTATAGCCTCATCAACAGGCATTTCCATATGATGAGCGCTATTAGTTTCCGGGGGAGGGGGTTGGATGTGCATTTTGGACGCACTAAACCAGTGGTCCTCAACCCTGTCCTGGGAGTCCACCAGCCAGTTGGGTTTTCAGGATATCCACAATGAATATGCATGAGAAAAATGTGCATGTTATAGAGGCAGCGCATGCATATTTTCTCTCATGCATATTCATTGTGGATATTCTGAAAATCCAACTGGCTGATGGGCCCCCAGGACAGGGTTGCGGACCACTGCGCTAAACTCCTTATGGTATAAGAGGTTGTGGACGCGTGTCCAAAATGTGCATTCATCCATAGGTTAAACAGTGCGCTCAGCTGAGCGCACTGTATTGTATCGGCCTGATTGTGTCTTCTATAGACGTTTCCCCACCTGCTGCCTCTGCTCCTCATCAAAGCATTTGGTTGAAATTCCATCACTCTCCCTTGCCCGATTAGCAAACTCTTACAAGTGGATCTATTGTATCGCAGGCCCTGCTCTCTGGAATAGCTTTTCTGCAACTATTAGAGAGTGATCTTTCTTAGTTTAGGAAAAACGTAGACATATCTCTTTTATCTAATCTTCTGAAAATGTGTATTGCTTGATCTTGTTAAGCTATGGGTAACCCAGATCACTTTTTGGGTTACTAATAGGTCTTGCAACACTCTAGTGCAGTTAGAGAAATAATTACAACTCTCCCACCTGTGGAGCTGTAACACTGGGCAACAATGAAAGTGTTACTGAACTAAAAAGGTCCTACTCTGTAGTATCTTGATGTGCTGAACACGAATATGACCATGAAAAGTTTTTATTGGCTCTCGTTTTGAAGATATTTAATATAGTTCACTTTCTATGTTTAGTCATGTAAATTTATCCAGTAGGACTGTAAATAAGTCTAGAAAGATGTAATATTGCATCATATTGCATACTACCATCATGCACACATCATCCAGAGTTTATTACATCATTTTCTGATGCAATGTAGTTCTACTGCCATGCTGCTGCTGAGTAAGCTGACATCAGCAGTGTACTATATGAAGCCCAGTCAGAAAGGGTGAGCATTTGAAATATTCATGCTGGCTGACTACTGCTGGATACTCTGCAGAGATGCTCCCGAACAGGTGTACAAGAGACAAGCAAAGAAATCTAAGATGTAGTCTATGACTTCATTTTTCAAACGGTATTAACCGTAGGACTCCTACTATTGGCATATAATTCAAGATGTAATTATATTTTTGCATATTACAAAAAAACTAGAGCCAATTTTGCATTTTCACAGTCACATTCATGTTTAGCACATGGAAATGTATAAGAATTGATTAATTTCATTTTCGTAACATGACTTTTGTGAAAATTTGTTGCCCAGTGTAATGGATAGGGATGTCAATTGTTTTACAACGATTAAAATTATCGTCCAATAATTTTAATATTGTCTTAAATCGTTAAAGCACACAATACAATAGGAATTCTAACGATTTATCGTTAAAAATCGTTAAAGCGGGTTAGTGCGCACTAACCATTGTTAGTGCGCACAAACAGAAAATGATACAAATTGACACTTTTCAGGTCAGTTAAGGTCAGTTTAGGAATGAATATGTATTCCTATTGGCTGGCTGCCCTCTTATTTATTCATGTTACCAAGGTTCCCAGTGAGATGATGGTTGGGGGGATGGGAAATGGAAACGGTTGGTAGCTTGACAAAAAAAGTAATGTGATCAGTCAATGTGACTAGAACTTGTGCCCTATCCTTGATACTGGGAGTGTTGTGATCTTCCTGCACACAGTGCCCTATCCCTGATACCGGGAGTGTTGTGATCTTCCTGCACACAGTGCCCTATCCTTGATACTGGGAGTGTTGTGATCTTCCTGCATGCAGTGCCCTATCCCTAATACCAGGAGTGTTGTGATCTTCCTGCACACAGTGCCCTATCCCTGATACCGGGAGTGGTGTGATCTTCCTGCACACAGTGCCCTATCCCTGATACCAGGAGTGTTGTGATCTTCCTGCACACAGTGCCCTATCCTTGATACTGGGAGTGTTGTGATCTTCCTGCACACAGTGCCCTAACCCTGATACCGGGGGTGTTGTGAGCTTCCTGCACTGAGCAGGGATATGGCACTGCATGCAGGAAGATCACAACACTCCCGGTATCAGGGTTAGGGCACTGTATGCAGGAAGATCACAACACTCCTGGTATTAGGGATAGGGCACTGCATGCAGGAAGATCACAACACTCCCAGTATCAGGGATATGGCACTGAGTGCAGGAAGATCACAACACTCCCGGTATCAGGGATAGGGCACTGTGTGCAGGAAGATCACAACACTCCTGGTATTAGGGATAGGGCACTGCATGCAGGAAGATCACAACACCCCTGGTATCAGGGATAGGGCACTGCATGTAGGAAGATCACAACACTCCCAGTATCAGGAATACAGCACTGCATGCAGGAAGATCACAACACTCCCGCTATCAGGGATAGGGCAGGGCACAAGTTCTTGTCACATTGACTGATCACATTACTTTTTTTGTCAAGCTACCAACTGTTTCCATTTCCCATCCCCCATATATTGTCAGTGGGAACCTTGGTAACATGAATAAATAAGAGGGCAGCCAATAGGAATACATATTCATTCCTAAACTGACCTTAACTGACCTGAAAAGTGTCAAATTGTATCATTTTCTGTTAGTGCGCACTAACAATGGTTAGTGTGCACTAACTCCCGTTAGTGCGCACTAATCGGAAAAAACAATTTTTTAGATAAAAAAATTGTGCCAAACACGATTTTCTTCTCCTGCCAGACAATTTTGATCGTTAAGACGATCAGGCACACAATTCACATCTCTAGTAATGGATACCCTTGGTCCTGAGGTTTTATAGCACAGCTCTGTAATAGGCTCTGGGGCAATATTATTTGGAAGTTATAGAGAGAAGGCATATTTTTCCTCTGTTTGAATTTTAGGCCTACCTGGAGCCTTGAACACCCTCTGAGACCTGCTAGGATAGGTCAAAGAGCTCCCCTGCTGTTCTCTCCACACAAGCTACAGAGGGGTTGCCTAGGGACTATTTATGGGATTTTGAGCCTTGTTTGTGAGGAGCCCTGCTGGATACCTGCACCTTTCCAAAGCCAGGGAATGGGGAACTCTGTGCCGACGACACCCAGTGTTTAGGGAAGACCTACCCTACTGAGGTAGTGACCTGCTGCAGAGGAATTCATGATTATCTGAGTTGGGGAAAAAAGATTTTGATTTTCCAGCATCTGGGAGGAAATATTCTCTGCTCCTCTTCCTACCCACTGGTGCACCTTCAAATCTATCAAGGATTTTTCCTTCAGGGGATCCTGCTGGGAAAAAAAAAAATCTACTAACTGTAAGTAAAACTCCAAGTACAGGGGAAAACACCCACACAGAGTCCACAGAGAGACCTAAGGGATAGAGAATATTATTCTCTGTGCCAACATAATTTTTTGTGCCATTCGGGAGGGTGTTTTTCCCCGCTTCCAAAGGGGTCCTAACCCACGGAGAACCTTCATACCATCAAATCCAGAGGTGGGGATGTATTCCTGGCCTAATAAAGACTAATATGCAGATAGAGGAGAAAAGATCTGTAATTAAGAGAGGAATGACAGAGACTATGGTGTGTGTGATTTACCATATTTAATTGTGTCATTCAGCGAAACTGTATCAGTAAAGCATTATTTTGGACACTGCCTATGTGGTCCAAGTGTGGCTTGTTTGACATATAATACCCAGCATACAGCAGAATGAGGGAGTTCCAGCGCAGCTTACTAGTCACCCCATCCTTGGACCAAAGAGGACTCCTTTCCTCCCCTAGTCCGAAGAATCTACACCTTGGGGTGGGAAGAGAAGTAAAAGGTAGCCAGGGTCCCTTCCCCAAAGAACTTACATACAACTTTATGACCCCTTTTAAGGAGGGATCACATATATTTGTTTTTTTTCTCCCAAGAGATGGATAGCAATGTTGCTTTTTGCATGTTGTTTTGGAATGCTTCTTTTGTGTTGCATTAAGTTTGTTATGCTTTATTATGTATGTTTTCTGTAATCTGCTGAAACTCGTGGATCAATGGAATAGAAATTATGATTGGTCACAGTTGGAAACAGGATACTGAGCTGGAGGGACCCTTGGTCTAACCCAGTATGGCAATTTCTTATGTCCTTATCCTTTAGGTTCACTACATCAGTATATGAGTTCACTATTAAATCAATTATTGAGACATATTCATAAGGGCTGCCAAATATCCTAATTTTTCTCTGTCCTAAAATTCTGTGATAAGGTGTTCCAGTATGTATAGCAGTGTCCATGAGCTCATGAAGCTGGCCTTCAGACAAAGGATCACCCATCCAAAAGTTATTTGTTCCAGTATTCCTAGCAAGATGGACCAGATCTTTCCTTCATTTACAAAAACAGATAAGCTGTTGCATCAAAGAATTTTAACTTCATTGGCCCACCTTACCTTCTGACATTTTGGTTCTTGCTGGATCCACCCTACTCCTGTTACACACACAAGAGACTGCATTTTATTAACTGTTTCAGTGTAGGGACTGAAATGGTGACACATATGAGCTAATAAATTTCACAGACATATAATTCAAACTTGCTGGTATGTCGGTTTCCTCTTACTTGCATAGGATGCTGTAAAGCTGCTTCGGATTCTATAAAGAATAATGCAAAGTCTGGTCTGGATTTTCTTCCAGAAGTCTCCTCCGTTTGGACAAGCCCACTGTATATGAATATGAATGCATTTCTTTCAATATAGTTCCCTATATATGTGATCTGAATATGAGCAATGTTGGGTATCTGTATTTATGGTGCATTAACACTTTACAGCTGGGCTAATTGTGTAACTCTTGTTATCTCCTGGGAAGAGAAGCTGTGGATTAAGAAAAGCTTAAGGAGCATAGCCAAACAATGAACTAAGACTGAAAGCAAATACGCTACAATTCCTACTTTTCTGATACCACCATTTTTTTTTTCTTTTTTGCTAAATGGCCTTCTGTTACTCTTTAAACGTCTAGCTCATTTGAAATGTAATCCAATGCAGTCATTCACCTTCATTCACAACTATATAATCCTACTTCCCCTTCTGGTCTAACCTAATCATGGGAGCAACAGTTCTTTCCACTGAAGTGACATGGAATGTGGTTCCCTGGCAAACGTGGCACAAGTGTGTCTGTAAGCTAGTCAGTAGATATTTCTGCAATTCTTTATTCAGCTGTAGCTAGCATACACTCAGTGCAATACTAATATAACTTTTTGAATTAGCTTCCTTTTTTGTTTCAGTTTTTGTGGGGTTTGTTTTTTTTCAGTTTTACTAGTTCTTCTTCCCTAAAGGTAGACATGTGTCCTTACAGCAGCAAACAACCTTCAAAATTCCATTAGTGGCTTTTCTGAACTTCTGCTGACCAAAACTGAATTTCTAATAGTGATGACTATGTATAAAATGAGGGGGAAAATGAGGTGCCCTACACTCAGGAACAGAATTATTACTTGATGGAGATCTATTTTAAAAGAAAGGCTTTTAGTGAATAACTTTGACAGTAATTACACATCAAGGAAACAAATGAGACCTTGAATATTGCGGCCTGCTTGAGAAGAAATGGCTTTTGTTATTATCCCACCTTTAATTCCCAAGCAAAATTTTTCACTCCTCTCTGAGATTTCAACAGTGGATGTCACCACTGACCAGGAGTAGTAAATCACTCTGATCATTTACCATTTCCAGTAGATTTGAAATTACTTTCTCTTTTTTTTCTTTTTTTATCGTGGCAGCCGAAGATAGGCATTCCTTAAAAAGAAACACAACAGCAGCAAGATAAAAAGCCCTGTGTTTTACCACCTTTGTAGGCACAAAGAATGTGAACTTACCTTTTCTTACAAGAGAAGCCCAACTTGACAGCTGCAGTTGGCAGTGTTGACAATGGCATGGAATGTGATGGACAGCACCAAACCTTCCTTGGCCTAGCTCATGCTAATTAGCTCTTCAAAGTATCTTCAGGAGCCTAAGGTATTCGCTGATCAGCAAAGGATGTCTTTGCTGTTCTTCCTGGCAGCTGTGATGCAGCTATTTGTGAAGAGAATTGAAGGGGGTGGACTTAAATTCAAGTGACAGCTCCGCTGCCCTGTGTGAAAGAAATCCCAAGCTAGAATAAACAATGAGAAAGGAGGATACGAAAAGATATGAATTGGAAGGTACAGAATCAAAGCCTAGTAGAGAAGAAATAGTTAGTAAAAGAAAGGGAAAAAATAGAACAGACTCCTGAGTGCTTTTGTAGGGAATGCAGAGCCATGTGCTCTTGTGATTAATGCAGAACTAGGGATTTGCTTATGGATTTAATGTACAAATGTTCATGCTTCTCTAGAGGTTGTGTGCATGTCCGTGGATATTAATGAGGAAGTACGCCTGGAAGTCCCACATGTAAGCAAGTTGTGGTGATGAATAATTTATTACAGTGTTGTAGTTCTGTTTATCTTGCAGGCAGACTAGGTGGTGCAAAGGAAAACAAACAAATGAAAAAAAAAAAAAAAAAGAAGACACTTGGATGCTGTTTGTGGAAGGAGATTGGTTGTAGAGTTCTAGATTCTTATCAGTATAGAAGTGCCTTCTCTGATGCTGCAGTCAGAATTGTCCTTGGTGGGGGCAGCTGATGGTGACTACCCTGGCCACTATGCTGCTGTGGTAACCATACCCCTAACATCTGACAATACTCAGGAGTATGGGCAGGTCAGGAGCTGCAGTGGCCCATGCAGAGGAGATTTCAGTAGGGGGTCAGGAGGTACATAGAACATTTGCCGGTTGCGGGGCTGTCCCATGACCAGCAGCACTCCGCCTCAGCAGCCCGACACGTCAGTAGTGCCACCAGCATCCGCCTAGCTCTTTGATGGCATGGACATCGCAATACTGCTATTCCCACTACCGGCCCCCTAGGCATGCACCCAACTAAGAAGCATCCATGGTGGGAAACTACATCTGGAGCCCCCATATAATGTCAGCATGGCTAGGTATTTAAATCCCAGCCATATTCCTAGCCAGCGCCAACAGATCCCCTGCCTAGCAGAGTATGTTGCTGTGTATTCCTGTATCCAGCCTACTTCATCCTTGCTGCAACCAGCCTGCCTAGTCCTTGTCTTGTTTAGCCTACCCTATCCTTGCTTCATCCATCCTGCCCTGCCTCTTCCTGTTTCTCCTGCCTCACTCCTGCCCTAGCCTTGGACTAGCATGTGGTATTAACCTCTGCCTGGACCTGAACTGCCTACTGCTTGTCAATGACCACTGCCTGGACCCAGTTTATATTGCCTGCTGCCTGCCCTGATCTCTGGCCTGTCCCTGGTATTCCTGTGTCTGCTGCCCACTCAGTCTTCAGCTTAGCCCCAGACTCTCTCTCGTTTCTTGCCTTGTGGGACCATCACCTAAATCCTGCTGGCCCTCAGAACACAAGAGCTCAACCTGTGGGGAAAGGGGTTGGTATAGGTGAAGCTCCTGACCAGTCCCTTTCCAGGGCATTTCTGCCAGCTGTTGGTGTGGGCCTAGAGGGCTCACTCTCTAGGTTGCATCAACCACACCACAGTACAAGGGCTCACTTCCATTACAAGACAGTGCCCCCCCAGCTGCTTTTCAGTCTTTGTGGGCCCTGCGCCCTCTAAGATCATCCCTAGTTATATAGTCTGTAGTCTAATGTTAAAATGTAGTTATCTAAGATCCTATAAGCCTTGAATCAAAATGTGGATGCTGAGCCAATAACTGTAGAAAATCTGAACTAGAGTAGTAAATTCGAATCAAATTGCTAGTGTCATTCCTTACTAGTTTCTTAGGGGGTTTTGCATTAATTTTGTTTTTTCCTGTTGTACACACACACACACACATATCTTCAGAAATAGCTAATAGCACAGTGAATTCCTAGTCCATAAAGGCTTTTCCCTTCATTGCCTCAGGTACAAAACTTACAATGTAAGCCCTCTGGGGATAGGAAAATACCTTCACTACCTACATTTTATCTGCTTTGAAGTGCCTGAAAAGTGGAATATAAGTCAATAAATAAAAAATAATTATAATATTGTTCCAAATAAATCTCCACCAGAATAAACAGATGTTTTTACTGCACAGATGTTTCAAAAAAACATGCTTTCCACCTTATTCATATGTACTTCAAAATAGGTTTTGAGTTCATGCTGGGAACTGTCTTATCCATTTCTTTGCCTCATGTCATACTGTATAGCACAAGCAACAGGAATTCACAAAGAATCATCACATGCATTTGGCTCTTGCTAGAAAGACTTTCTACTTTCTTCAAATCAAACTGAAAACTTTCAGAATAGTACTTAGTGTATAAGGTGGTTATTGCAAAGTAATGAGAATCAAGATTTTCTCATTTTCCTTTGTGTTATGTTGGTTTTTTTTCTTTGTCAGTTTATACATTAACTTTCCACAGTATATAGATAAACATTTTATGCCTCCTGGTGACATCCTGCTTTATCTTCATTTATTACTTGTGGGGAAATTCATATCGTCCTAATGAGAATAGTTGATGCTACATAAATCATGATTGTGACTACCTACAAAAACTTGAGGCTACTCAGGTTTTATACACGTATAATGAAACTGATGCTTGTCAGTTGTAGATAAAGGTTGTTTAAATAAATCATTTTAGCAGATGTTCAGGGGTTATATACCTGAGTTTTAAAAGCCCCTTCTCTAGTCAGGGGTTGGTAAAAATGGGGGCTTCTGTACAGACTCTGAGGGAAATGTTATAACTGTGCAGGTGTGAGTAGAGTCTGCATGTTACTTTTACTCACATACTTTACCCTACATTTCCAATTCAATTCCCGCATAAATGATGTTGTGGGTGCACAAACTTACCCGTGCAAAGTTATGCCTGCTCTAGCAAGGGTGTAACTAGTGCAGGTTAATTTCTGCACATACTTTTTGAATTAAAATGATATGGTATTCGAATGATATGTCTGCCAATTATTTTTTAGAAAGGAGGCATGTCATTTATTTTTATTTGTTTTATTTTTTTGTTTTATATCTATATTAACTTTATTTTAAATTTTTACCAGACTTTCCATTGTTATTAATTTGATGCCTTTTATTGTTATTTTTAGTTTTATATATAATTTCTTCTTTTTTGTTTTATATCGTATTGTATTTTAGATTTTCTAATTATATTTAATGTAAACCATTGTGATAGAATACAGAACAACAGTATATAAAAGTTTTAAATAAATAAATAACAATATATGTAGGGAACACTACCCCAACTCTGTCCCCTGGAACATGTTTCCCTAGTGCTTATAAAAGCATGACTATCCACAGGGGATAAGACAATTACCATGATGATTATGGACAGGATGCTGTTGAAAGAGGGGAAGGCAGGTCCCTCCCTTTCTCAGAGGCTGGGGGTTCTTTCTTCAAGGAGAGGTACAATTATAAAACATGCTAGCAATAAAGATGACTTCTGTTTTAGAATTACAGAATGTCCTCTCCATTGAGATGATTTCAGTCTATTTCTCTAATAATTTCTTTATTGGTAAACCGAAGGCTTAGTTGTGAAAGATACATATTTCATCGCTAGTAATGTTGTTATAGAAAAACCTTGTGTATGTCCTAGGAGAATCTGCAGGTATCTCCCAGCATTTCTGCAGGCTGACTTTGATGGAGGTGTGATGTGGGTTTCCACAGCAACTCACAAGCCGCCACAAGATGCATGAGAACACTGGCACTGTTAATGCCCAGCGTAGTGTGCCCATAAGGATGGTATTCTCCTCTGGAGCATAAGCCTTCAATATCCTCTATTTTTATTTTAATTTGCAGAGTGTAGTGTGACCAATGTACCTATTATTATTCAGAGTAGAAATAATGGCAACTTGTGAGGCATTGGTGCCTATCATATTCATGAGCTATGAGCTTGGTCTCTCTCTTTCTGTGAAATTAAAAACAGTGCCTGTGCTTGTGGAAGATGCAGTCTGATTCGGTTTTGACATTTCTTGGGTATACAGAAAGGAAAAAGCACATGAGTACATTTTGGTTCTACTTGCATGATTTTCACCACAGTTGTATGTAACCTGGAGTATGTTTTCCTTCTATTTTCAAAACAATTTTGTAAAGCAGACCAGTCAGAACCATATTTAGACCTCTGTAGTTACCGAGTAACCATGTATCAGGATTTTATTTGCCATAAAAGGCAGACTCAACCAATCAGATTGACCAGTTTGATCTCTTCTAATGAAAACAGTACAGATATTTAACCATGCACAAGAATTAAATGAAATATTGAAATTTACCTATGATTTATAATTTTTTTTGTAAACTTTGTTCTACTTATGTGTGTATATATGTGGGTATTGTAATAGATCATGACAAATGATACATGAAATAGAGATATTTGGGCAACTATAGGTTTGACATACTACATTTTGCAGTATAGACTAGCTATAATGTAATTTTTCTATGAAGCCTTAGCATGTGAGACAGCACAGCTCAAACACACCTGGGTATTTCAGACTCTGCTCTAAACTGACTTCAATCCTTCCTCTAAACCCAGACCCAAACTATCTCACTTGGGCCAGACTCCTTTTACCCCCACCTCCTCCTAGGTGGAGTCCCTCAAGGCTCCAGCCTCACTCCTACTCTATTCATGGCCCTGCTCTGTACACTGCTCAAGGAGTCCAACCTCCTCTACCATATTTATGCTGACAACATCCAATCACTATGCTCCCTAGGCCCAGATCTGGATGTGAGCATATGCAGATTGAACTCCAGCCTGGAGAAAGTTTCAAACTGGCTACTCCACAACAATCTGAAATTAAATCCCAAGAAAACAGAAGTCCTCTGAATTTGTAAACAGAAGCATACCCACTTCTGCATGAGGGTAACACTAGAAGTCTCTTCCCATCAAGCTAAAAGCTTAGAGGTAGATCTTAAAAGTGTTGCTCATGCAAAAATGGCCACATACGCATGTATGTGGGCCGCACATGAGCAACACAAATTTTAAGAAGCCGGGAAGGACATGCGTACATGCAAGTATGTGTGCTCAGAATAAGGAGGCAGAAAAGGGGCAGGTCATGGGCCTGAGACTGATGCACGTAACCACAAATTTTGTTGTGGCAATGCACGTGCGTTGGCTATGTAACTTTACTACTACTTCTCCTCATGAGGCGCAGGAGAGAAAGAGAGACTCTAACAAGAGGAGCTGATTTGTTCACTGCAGTGCTTGCTGCACTGTACAAATCTACTCCTTTTCATCACTTATAAGGGCTATAATTCTTTAGTGATGCCAATTTTATTATGAATACCTCTGAATATGTCGGTACCAATACCCCCCTAACCCAAGTCCACCTCCTGAAAACCCACCCCAATTCAAGGTGTCCCTCTAGAGTGGTACCTATATATAGAGTATCAGACTCTCTCTCTCTCTCTCACTCTCTCTCTCGTAAAGGCTGTTGAAGTACATGTACCAATAGTACTTTGTAGAATGAAGTAAATGTGCCATGTGTGTACTTTATAGAATGAGGCGTATTTTTTGCTGAAATTCACGTGTTTATGGGTGCACATACGTTACTTTTAAAATTTACCCATTAGGCTTTCTCCTGGACTCAGGAGAAAGCCTAACTGGTAAATGCTCAAATTCTTTCAGTAATCAAATAGGCCTTCTTCCACTTGCACCAGCTGTGCTATCTCTGCCCCTTCTTCGATGGCCTGGCATTTGCAATGGTCATCTAGCCTGTGTTATCTCCTTCCTGGACTATTGTAATGCTCTTTACATCATTCTACTCAAGAAACTTGACTACTGCCTGCAGCTCATCCAAAACGCAGCTGCTAGAAGCTTTCTAAAAGCTAGGAAATTTGATCACATCACCCATCTCCTCAGATCTCTAAACTGGCTCGCAACTCACTACTGGGCCATTTTCAAAACCCTCATCCTGATGTTTTAGGCCCTCAAAGGCTTAGCTCCTCCAATTATCTCACCCCATACAGGCCTGCTTATCCCTATGCTCTCATCCTCAGGCTTGTCTTGTGGTTCCAGCTCCCAGAGAAGTAAAGTTATCTGCCACCAGGAAAAGAACTTTCACAGGCTTATCCTCTACCCACTGGAACTCACTTCCACCTGATATCAGACAGGGCCCAGACCTGCTCATTTTCAGGATGCTGCTGAAAATCTGGTTGTTCATAGTAGCCTATGGCCTATTGGCCTGTAGCCTCCCTGCTAGCCTCCTGAAGGGACTAAATGCCTAAGATTACTACTAATGCCTCACCTGAGCTCACAGGAACCACATTATATGCTCCTCTACATAATTCCTCTCCCGTGCTGTTGCTGAACTATGTATGTTCATCCAGCTGACATTTCCATATCTGTAGATCACACTGTAAATTAGTCTATATCATGCAGATGATCCTCTAGTATACATAGACAAAAAACGTGTCTGCAATATGTTTCAAGATTAGTAATACACAGAGAGAAAAAAATAGAAGTAATATTTAAACATATCTTAAATGGACCATCATACCACCAAACAGTGGGGCCACTTTTATTGGATGCCCAATTTTTGCGCTTTAGGGACTTCTTTAATCATCGGTCTTTTTTATCGACACAGAAATTGAATTTTTAGTAATTTGTAAATTTTAGAATAAAATCGAGCTACTTCCTCCATTTAGACACAGCCCGACGCGAGATCCCGTTTCGCATTCGCTGCCTCAGGGGCTATCCTTTTATTACTCTTAAATCCAGGAATTTGTATCTCTTGGTAAATAATTGTTCTCTGTAATAAAAAAGCATAATTTTAGCGCACACAAAATATATATGCGGGATGTAAATACAAGTTCCTCATTCTTATTCAAACAAGCTCGCAGTTCATGGTGTAGCTATCACTCTCCAATGGTTGAAATCCTGGGGATAATAGCAAATTATATTATGTATTGAGATCCTGAGGGCATCTCTAGCTCTCCTCTCTTATACTTCCTAGTCTCAACTCCTCCTGCCCGCTATCTCCAAACCACTGAAATTCTGAGCATGCTCCTGGGAAATATATACCCCAGATGCCATACCCCCAAAAGGTGGGGTTATCACTCTAGAAGGAATAAAATATAGACACCCCCCCCCCCCCCCCCCCCCCCCCCCCCCCACTGCCTCCAATCAGAAAATACAGGGAAATGTTAGAGACAGCTTGGACCAACATTACTTCATATTTTAGTGAGCATTAGAAAATAAAAATTGCCATGCTGGTTCAGACCAAGGTATATCCAGCCCGGTATCCTGTATCCAACAGTAATGAATCCAGGTCACGAGAACCTGGTAGATCCTATAAAGTAGATCTATTTACTGTTCCTCACTCCCAAGGATAGCAATCTAGGGATGTGCATTTGTTTCATTTGTTTAATTCGTTTCATACGTTTCCCATTATATGTCAATTAGATGTGCATTTGTTTCATATGTTTCATACGTTTCATATTACATGCTTGTATAGGAAACGTATGAAATGGATGAAACAAATGCACATCCCTAGACTAGTTTTCTGTAGTCTACCTGGCTAATAATGTATTATTATTATCAACAATCCATACCAAGATATGGATTCTGAAAAGAACACAGCACAGAAACTCTCCTCATCTCGCTCCTAGATCAGGTTTACATTGGCATTAGCAAGGGACAGTCCTTCCTCCTACACTTCTCGACATCTCGGCAGCTTTTGACACCGTAAATCATACTACCCTTATAAACCGGTTATCAGACATAGGAATTGCAGGACCCGCCCTCAGATGGTTCGACTCTTTTCTTAATAACAGAGCCTACAAGGTAAAAATCAATAACAAAGAATCCCTCTGCACTAACTCCCCATTCGGAGTACCCCAGGGCTCTTCTCTATCACCCACCCTGTTCAACATTTACCTGCTCCCCCTCTGCCATTTACTCTCAAAATTAAAACTGAAGTTTTACATATATGCAGATGATGTGCAAATCTTAATTCCCATATCTAACTCACTGGATTCTGCTCTCAAACTGTGGGATTCACATTTGCAAAAAATCAACCTCCACCTCACAAGCCTTAACCTGGTGCTTAACACTACCAAGACAGAACTCCTCCTCATCACCCCAGAAGGCAGTCCAATTCTTCATCAGCCGCACACGAACGCACAGATCTCCCACGCAAGAGACCTTGGAGTCTTAATAGACAGCCACTTGAGTCTAAAGAAATTCATAAACCAAACTACGAAGGAATGCTTCTACAAGCTGCAAGTACTCAAAAAACTGAAGCCGCTCCTTTTCCATAATGATTTCAGATCAGTCCTCCAAGCCATCCTGTTCTCCAAGGTTGATTACTGCAACTCCATCCTTCAAGGTCTTCCTGCTACTACAATAAAACAACTCCAGCTGCTTCAAAACACGGCTGCGAGAATCCTGACTAATACCAGTCGGAGAGAGCACATCTCTCCTATACTAAAAGATCTTCATTGGCTCCCAGTAAACTTTAGGATTCTCCATAAATCACTTACAATTATTCACAAAAGCATACACCATCAAACCCCTCTGGACCTGCTACACCCACTCAAATTTCACTCTACAACCAGACCCTTAAGGGAAGCTTACAAAGGATCCTTACATGTCCCTCCAATCAAAGCAGTACACCAATCTTACATCAGAAACCGGGCATTCTCAACAATAGGTCCCTCCATCTGGAACACCATGCCACCAGACCTCAGGCAGGAAACCTGTCTCATAACTTTTAAAAAGAAACTCAAGACTTGGCTTTTCTGCCAAGCCTTTCCTTGTTCCTAACCAATAGCTGGACTTAGAACTTAGAACTGTTCCCAACTTTTTTGTGATTAAACAAACACTAAGTATTCATATGTTATAATCTGATGGGCTCCTCGCCTCCCTCCCACACCCCTTGCCTCCCTCCCGCACCCCTCGCCTCCCTCCCACACCCCTTCTGTAAATAGTTATTTATCTCTGTTCTCCCCCCTATATTTCCTATCCCCAGTTTTAGCACCCCTGTTACAATGTAACTTTTGCTTCTTCAATCTGTGTCTCTTGTTACTTGGTTACGGTTAACCGCTTGTTCGATGTAAACCGAGTTGATTTGATTTGTATCAAAAAAGTCGGTATATAAAAGCCTTAAATAAATAAATAAAATAAATATGTACTTTCCTCCTGGAACTTGTCCATATCTCTTTTATACCCTGCTATGCTAGTCACTTTGATCACATCCTCTGGTAACAGATACTATAGCCTGATAGTGCATCAAGTGAAAAAGTACTTTCTATGATTTCTTTTCGATCTGCCGGTTGTTAGTTTCACAAAATGTCCCCTTGTTATCTGAAAGGGCAAATAACCATCATTTTTATTCCCATTCCACCCCACTCATGATTTTATTAACTTCTATCATGTCCTTCCTCAGCTGTCTCCTTTCCAAACTAAAGAGCTATAGCCTACATAGCCTCTATGATAAGAAAGATGTTCTATCACCTTTATTATTTTTATCACCCTCCTCTGCATACTTTCTAGTTCTGTTATATCTTTCTTGAGATGGAGCAACCGGAACTATGCTCAATACTCAAGGTAAGGTTGAACCATGGCTTGATACAGAGGCAACATGATATTTTTTTTTTCATTTTATTCTCCATTCCTTTTTGGAACATTCCTAACATTCTATTTGCTTTTCTGACTATCACTGTACATTGAGCTAAGGATTTCCACATATTATCCAAGATCCTTTTTCTGGATTTTGACTCCCAGTACAGAACCCAGCATCATGTATCCATAATTGGGATTATTTTTCCTTATGTGCATGATGTTGCACTTTTCCATATTAACTTTCATTTGCCATTCAATTGGCCAGTTTTCTAGTCTAACAAGGTCCTTTGTAATCTGCTGCCATTTTAATAAATTTTAATAATTTTGTGTCATCTGCAAATTTAATCACCTCACTCTTTGCTCTCTTTCCCAGATCATTTATGAATATGTTAAACAGCACAGGTGCCTGTTCTGATCCCTTTTGTACTCTACTTATGAAATGTCTCCATTTGGAAACTGCCCATTCAGTCTTACCCTATGTTTCTAGCCTTTTAACCAGTTACCAATCTGTAATAGACCACTGCTTCCTATCCCATGACTTTATAATTTCCTAAGGGGTCTCTCATGGGGGATTTTGTCAAATACCTTCCATTGCTATAAACATGTTGACTCTTTTCTATTAGCCATGTCTATCTATATGGCCAGTGATTTTTAAAATGGCTTCTACCATTTTGTTCCAGCACTGACATTAGGATCACCAGTCTATACTTCCCTGGATTAACCTGAAATTTTTCACATTAGTCACCTTCCAGTCTTCTGGCATGGCTGTTTTAAATGATAGGTTACAAATTACTAGTAACAGGTTAGCAATTTCATGCTTCAGTTTCTTTAGAACTCTGGGATTGATGCCATCCAGTCCTGGTGATTTGTTACTCTTTGGTTTGTCAGCCTGATCTATTATTTCTTCCATTGTCACAGATATTTGTTTTAGTTTCTCAGAATCACCATTTAAGAATGTTTAGGTATGGCTATGTTCCCTACATCCTCCTCTATAAAGACTAAAACAAAGAATTAATTTAGTTTTTCTGCTAGGAAATAAAACTATTTATTTATTTATTTTATATGCCGACATTCAAACTGAGATATCATATCGGTTTACAAAAAATAAATGCAGCTGCTTATAGTGGTTTTACTAGGGACATCACAATTTGTGCACTGAGAGGAATATGTTTCCCATCAGAGGTCTGATGCTAGTAATGTTCTAGCTCTAATGTGCATGCTATTACTCATTTGGTCCTACAAACATTTTATTCTGTGCTAAAGAAAGAGTCTTGCACTATCATTAGCTACGGGACCTGGTTGAGTGAATTATTCTGCTTTTGTTTTTCAGCTAACTAGAATATTTGTCTCTCCGGGATGCGGTGAGATACAGGTGAAGCCCTTCTACAGTGATCCTTCGCTGCAGGGCCGTTATCAGTGTGTAAAGGACCTAGCAGAATAAAATCAAGATTTCTCCTCAGTCACTTTAAATTCAGATAGGTCTTCTGAAAGACAATTGTTCATATTACTTTCTATATACATTTTAATATTTTTCAAATATTTGATTTTATCTATACATCTAATGGAATAAAAACAAATTGGTTTGTTGCTATTGTTTTTGTTTCCCTTTGAAAATGTTTGTTTTTTTCAGTTTCAAAAGTTGAAAAAGTATCATCGTAACCATTAGAGGGCAAAGTTCCCATTGCTGGCACTCAGCAAGTGACAAGGGGGCAATGAAGCAAGACCCTTGAATCTCCAGGGAAGAGCTCAGTTTATGAATCTTGTTAACTGGATTCTTGAGTTTTCTACCCTTCAGTCACTTCATTGCTTAAAAAATCTCAGTTAGCAGACGTAAGCATCCCAGAACCAATCAATCAACACAAATACTTACACAGTGAGGCTCCCCTGTGACCTTGAGAACTGTGACAAATGATTTGGAGGATGATACAGACAGAAGTTTTATGATGAGCTAAAAAATTATTGCTGCTGAGTGATGAAGAAAAAGAAAACCAAGAGTGAAGGCTGAAATATGTTTGGTTTAAACAAGACTCTATAAATTCTGTAACTGGTTTTGTGCCTCCTTGGCCATAGCTGGAGGAAGCTCTGTTTCACAGTAATCAAGATCTCTGCAATAAACATCAGCAGTCTATTTGCAGTACTCATTTGCCCAGTACGGTACAGCTTTATGACTATCTGCACATGATATGGCTGAGGTCTAGTAGTCACTGATATGATTCCAGAGGCAACCTTTATCTCAGCTAATACAGGCAGTGAGAAAGAAACCACCAAAATGAAGCTGCATTCCTGGATTACGTTGACTAATTCTGAAATCTTCTGCATGACAATTCATTCTAACATGATTAATAATATTCTGCCTTACCAGTGTTAGCTTTTCTCTTCCTGTTTTACCTTGAAAAAAAGAAAAGGTTGTCATTGAATGAAATTAGAGAAAACATTTTTTATAGCTCATTTCTTTCTTTTTCCTTTAATCAATGAAATATTTTACCTGATTAAAATCAGAAGCAGTACTAGTAAACAGAGTGGGATGTCAAAAAACAAGAACGTAAAACATAAAATACTGTTTGCACATCAATGATACTGGTCAGCACTGCTAGAATCACCAGAATTAAAAATTTAAAATTAAAAAAAATAAAAAAAGAATCATCAGAATTATATTCTGGGACAATAACTTTCAACCAACTCTGTGCAACCATATATATGCATGTATATAGGTGCACAGAGATCTACTATAGTATTTTATATAATAGGGGTGTGCATTTGTTTTCGACATATTGGCAATCCGCAACGTATATGTCCCTATTCATTGTATTCATGGGGTCACGAAACATATGGCGAACCCCCACAAATACAACGTATCACTAACGAATAAACCCCCCACCCTCCTGACCCCCCAAGACTTACCAAAAGTCCCTGGTGGTCCAGCGGGAGTCCTGGTGCGATCTCCTGCACTCAGGCTATCGGCTGCCGGTATTCAAAATGGCACAGATAGCCTTTGCCCTCACTATGTCCCAGGGGCGACCGGTGCCATTGGTTGGCCCCTGTCACTTGGTAGGAGCAATGGACGGCCGGCACCATCTTGTGCTCATACCATGTGACAGGGGCCGACCAATGGCACCGGTAGCCCCTGGGACATAGTGAGGGCAAAGGCTATGGGTGCCATTTTGAATACCGGCAGCCGACAGCCCGAGTGCAGGAGATCGCACCAGGACTCCCGCTGGACCACCAGGGACTTCTGGTAAGTCTTGGGGGGTCAGGAGTTGTGGGGGTTGTAGTTAATTAAATTTAAAGGGTTGGGGATGGGTTTTTTTTGGGAAACAAATACATATGTAACTAATGAACGGTTCGGGATACCCCGAGAACGGATGCAAAGGATTTGGGTCCCCATGAATACAAATACCAAATGGGAAAATCTGTCCCTGCTGCACATCCCTAGTATTTTATAAGCTATGCATATCTGGTATATGCATATTATAAAATGTATATATCCATCCCCCAATATGTGAGCATATGTTTCAGTATGTGCAAATATTTGCAATGCATTGAATGTGTGTAATTTCACTGCCTATTTAATAAACATATGTGCGTCTATTTTACATGTGGGAAAAAAAAAAAACTTGTTCACTTAGAACCCCGATTTATACACTGAAGCAGGTATATTTTTTTAAAAATGCATTAGAAATCACCAGTTCACCCAGTCTGTCTGCAGTTCACTCCTAGTACTAAACCCCAAATTCCCCTTAGCACCCAGACCTCCCACCCATGAATAGCAAACAGATGAGTGTTATATCAATTGTGCTAGTTAATTAGAAGGTATACAATTATGCAAATAACTTGCCTAAAATATTCACATAAATCTCTTATAAAATGTTTGTGCATACCTCTTGGCCTTGCCCCATAACACCCCTGACTGCCCCCTTTTTTTGTTCAGGTAAATGTGTACGCAAAACTGAAAAAGATGTTTATAAAACAGCATGTGTGCAAGTGCAGGTTACTTGTGTGCACTCAAATTCCACAAATGGTGAGACTTTATGGCATTGAATTTCCAATTCGAACACAAGTATGAAGCCTGGGATTCATTAAAGCTCTCATGCGTTCCTCAGATAAAAGCAGTGGTAAGGAATGGATTCTATAAATTTAGGGTAAAAAGGGAACTGAAACCGTTGCTTCAATCATCAGACTTTTGCTATGCAATATAGGCAGGTGTGATGACAACACTGGATTACTGGAGCACAATCCAAAAAAGTCTACCTACTTTTTTGGTAAAACCTTTAAATTTGCTGCAAAACACAGCGGTAAGATTGATCTCAGGCCACACAAAAAGGAAACACATTTCTCCTAGCTCTGTTTGACCTGCGCTGGCTCCTAATCCAGGAGAAGGTCAAATACAAAATAGCATTGCTGGTAAATAAGCTACTAGCAATTAATTCACTGCCTTGGATAAATGCACTGTTGAGGATTTACAACCCAACTCGAACACTGCAATCATCACAGAGGGCACTGTTGGATGTCCCTAGTATTCAACAGGCAAGACAAGCAGAAATGAGAGAGAAAGAGCCTTCTCAATTGCATCTCCCATACTATTGAACTCTCTGCCACAGGTCATATGAATATCTGAATCTACAAAAGATATTCAAGGGTCTGCTAAATACCTTTCTATATAGGCAGTATGATGGTCTAGGAGACTGAGAAACATTTTTTTATATGAGATGGCTTTTAATATGAAATTGTACTTTTCTTTTAAGTATGTAATAATATTGTGCATGTTCTGTTGTAAGCAGCTTCAAGCCTAGGCATTAGCGACATATAAATGTAAATAAGCAAATTATGCTAATTTTATGCCCATAGCTCTTTTGAATATTAACCTGTGTGACTGTTCAATCTATGAAATTATGGCTTGTTTGACCCTAATTTGGGACTCTTAATATTTTACAACAGAAGCTTTTTTGTTGAATTAAGCAAATTAAAGTAACATCTGTAGGGCATATATACTAAAGACTTTCTCCCATTTTGTCTCTATGGGGAAAAATGTTTAGTACATAGGGTCCATAGTATTTACAAATATATACCAAGTAGTGGTCTTCACAAACTTTAAGTGGGGCCACTTTAAATCGAAAGAGCCTGGAGGAGGGCCAATAAATTTTCTTACACAGGATCACAGGGAACAACACTACTGAGCAGTTGTGCCAATGGCTACCTTGTCTCCACCATTCTCTCTCTTACCCTCTACCTTGTGCCACTAGGCACAATTCCACCTACTTGAAGAAGCTCACCTATTACAGTAGCACTCACCTCTCTCTATACCCCCCTTTCAAACACAGCAGTTACATCCTGTCCGTCAACTTCCCTAGAACAGAAGCAGAAGCCCCTGACATGGCCTTCCCATTGCAGCAGCCTCTGACCCCTACTTCTCATTCCCCTTCCCACTACAGCAGCAACAGACTCTGACTCCCAACTCCCCCTCCCCACTGCAAGAGCAGCTTCTGAGCCCCCATCCTTCACACAGCAGCAACAGCCTCTTTCAACTCCTGTGCTGCAGCAGCTGCCTCTCTTCCTGTAGTCCACCAAAGAGAGAGAGCAGGAGGTTGACTGCAGCACAGGATCAATGGTGCCTTCTTTTGATTTGGCATGCTGGTGATTAAATCATTGTTTCCACCGCTGAGTCCTCCCTCATTGCTGCTGCCTCGCTTCCACTGGCTGTCACTGATTTCTCTGTCCTTGCCTCCAGGCTGCTCTTCAGCCAGCTTGGTCCACTGAGTTGCCTCATTTGCATTATTGGCCTACACTAGAATTATCCTTTTTACCCCAAGATGATAGGGGAAAAATGCAAAATAAGGGCTATGTAAGGGGACTGCGGGTGCTGCCACTGGATCCTGGGGTCTTACCTTGAAGAACACTATACTAAGTTTTTATTGTGGGTCAGAAATCATAGCAATTGCCTTTCCTTTCTTTGCAATAAGTTTAAAATGGCTGCCTGTTCAGATATGGAAATGAGCATGATAATGAAGGATTGCTAACAGTTTCTGCATTTAACCCCTTTTGTAGTACTCTGTGGTAAGAGATGAAATATTATTATAATACCCATTTTTTATTTATATTCCACTTCAGAGTGAATTACATTCAGGACATTCATAATTTATTGGCAATTCAATAGCATATATTGTAGCAATTTTGAAAGGCTTTTGATAATTGCTACTCTACATGCTATTGAATTGTCTATAGGTTTTACCTGCATTAAAAGGTGAATTTTAAAAGCCCAGTGTGTGCACCAATTGGGGGATGTGCTCATAAATAGGGCTCACATAAGCCGATTCTATTTTAAAAAGCACCCAGATACATGCATAAAATCCACTGTGCACGTATCTGAAAAGTTTCCATGGTCTGGGCAGGACATGGGTATTTTGGGGCCTGGCCAAGAAATGTGCATGGATATACTTACGCGCCTTGGTGCATGCTAAGGTCTCCTGCCGTAAAACTATTTTATTACTTACCTGTCTTCCATAGCTGAACTTTACTTCTGCTATAGAGGACGTGTATCTAATAAATTAAAAAGAGCTATTTCTAAGGGGTTTAAAGGGTCTGGGGTAACTAGAGAAAGTGCAGGCTATCAAATCAGGTAGTTTGGAAGACCTAGCTTTCAACCAGATCAACTGGTTAAACAGGCAATGGTGTAGATGTGAGCCCCCTTTAAAAATTTCCCGACTTAAGCGGTAGAAGGATTTATGTACCTATGCGCGTATGTGTACAAGGCCAGGCTATTTTATAGCATGTTATAAAATGGCTGTGTATCTCGGGATGTGCCAGCAAGAATGCACATTTATACGCCTATGTGCCAGTTGAAAGTTACTGTCTGCGTGCATTTAATGTGGTTAAACAGGCTTTTAAAAATTGGTATGATAATATATTGCATTTACATTTTTCTAGACAGAGAAAGAGATACAAAAGAAGAGATAAAGAGGGAAAGTATCTATTTGTAGAATTTTTAATCACCTTTTCAAATAGATTTGCTCAAGATAGAAAACAGCAACAATAAACAAAAACAAAATGAGTACAATAGATTAAAATAAAAAAACTAGAAAAAGTATAAAAGCAAAAAATAGCATAATGGATACATAGGTAAAATATAGATAAAAATATAAGCCAGGTTTCCCAACAAAGCAGAACAAGAAATATACAACAAAATAAAAAAAATGAAAAACCAAAGAACAAACATATAAAAACATAAGATGTGTCATGCTGAGTCAGACCAAGGGTCAGTCAAGCCCATATTTTCTCAATATTTTATATGCTGGGGACTGGCTAGCTGCCTTTCTTAAATTATGTGGACTAGTTGCAATGCTAATAAATTAAGGGGAGGAGGAAGGAACAGAACATTAAAAGCAGAGGGAAGGAGGACATGCTCCTTCCCCACCCTCGCCAACAGTATAGTCCTTAGAAAAGAAAAAAATATCTCTATCTCACTTCCAGCCAGCCAGCCAGCCAGCAGTTGATCACTGAAGAAAAATGTCCCCTTCTCTCTCTCTCCCCACCTCATCCAGTCATCTACCAGCTGATCTTTTTTTTAAAATAAGAAATCCCTTCCTCTCTCTCCCTTCCTTTTTCCCTACTGCCAGCCAGCAGCATTACTAGAATTAATACTGCCACTCCATGGATATTTTTTCTCAATTGGGGCTGGATCTTATGTTCAACCTCTGGAATGGGAGCAAATGTAGTTGAATGTTAGAGTTGGGAAGAGACTGATCAGTGTCTGCTCCACTGTCAGGCCCTCTGTTGGTCCTATTTCCTCCTAGCATCTATACAAGAGGCAGGGCCTGTAGGTAGAGCAGACCCTGATTTAATCTCTTGGTAGCTCATTAACATTCAGCTGCTTCCCTTTCAGAGATGAGGTCTCAGGGCCAGCCACCACTGGACAAAAAATTGCATAGGGCAAGAGGAAGGTTAGGAAACGTTTCTGCTATCTGTGGTGCAGGGTGCAGTACAACATGTAGAGCTGTAGGTCAGGTCTTGCTTACTTCTCACTGTAACTCAACGGATCATTAGAACTGTTGCCGCCAACAGTGCCGGTCCACAGACCAGTGGTTGTGAAACATTGATCTAGACCAGCATTGTGTCTCCAACAGGGGCTAATTTAGATCTCTAGGACAGTGTTCCCCAACTCTTTCCTGGAGGCCCACCTAGCCAGATGGGTTTTCAGGAATCAATATGCTTAGGATAAATTTGCATACCTTGAAGCCCAGTATATGCAATTCTATTTCATGCACATTCATTACAGATATCCTGAAAACCAGATAGGCCAGGAGAGGGTTGGGAAACCCTGTTCTAAGTACCCAGTAGGTTCCAAAGAATATTTATTTATATATTTGTGAGATTTCTATCTCAACAATTACCAATAAACTGTTCCAGGCAGTTTCCATAATAACATACATAATCATAAACAAACAACATAAAACAATACAAAATAGAAAATGTAAATTAGCTAAATCATATTTAAAATTAAATTAATTGAAATCTTCCTTAAACAGATGGGCCTTAACCTGCTTTTAAAATGATTTCTAATCCTGCATTTGTTGGATGCTTACTGGGAGCTCATTCCAAAGGGCTGGGGCTGCCCATGAAAAGGCTCCATTCCTTGCCTCCTGTCACTTTGCCTTTCTGAGCTCTGGCACATTTAATACAAATGTACCTTCTGACTTCAGTGCCTGTTGGGGTATATACCAGGAAACTACATTTTTCAGATGCACTGGACCCTCCCCCTGTTAGACTTGGGGAGGGTTCAGTGTATTTCTTATTGCCCACTCCCAGGGCTAAGAAGTAGCTTTCTCCATATCAACCTGGCTTATAATTATTTATGGACTTTTCTTCCAGGACTTGTCAAAATTCCTTTTAAACTCTTTTTCCCCATATATATATATATATAGTTATATATATATATATATATATATATATATATATATATATATATATATATAGTTATTATGTTATACTGCCATCTCCTGACCTGCATCAGTATCATTCACTCAGGTCTCCTAGCAAGGACATTTGTAATCTTTGATCCCAAAAGACTTACATGTGATCAGTTTCCTCTCCCCCATTGAGTACCTGCACCTCTTAGCTTAAATGATTGTCATTTCCTTTTGGTTTGCTGTGACCCCAGGCATCTCAGGAACTCGCCCCTCTACCGTGCGATCGCTGCCGGCTTTCGCGCCGAATAACTACACCATAAAAGGTATAGTTATTTGGCGCAAAACTGGCAGCAATAAGGAATCTTACCTTTTGCCGCCAGCGATGTGTCTGCAGCATCGGCCCCAGTGCCGCCCCGACTCCTCCTCTTCCGGGGCCGACTCCACCCGAGCAAGCTACCACACACGAAAAGGGACTTTTTGTGTGCGAAACGGCCCTTTTCGAGTGTGATAGCATTAGAGAATGACCCCCTAAGATGGTTGAACTGCGCCATGTCCTTCTTCCTTGTACCCTGATACAAGCTTTAACTGTTTTGACCCTTATATATGCACCAGAAGTTATACCGACAAGAATCAACAATTGTGCAGTATTCTTGATTTCTTCTAAACTTTACAGCAAATTTTCTCTTTCTTCAATTACTCTGTAAATAAATGCTTCGAAAATTTGAGAAGCTTGTCCATCTGCATAAATGAAACTCAAATGCAAAGTTTTGCTACTTTTTGAATAGTTCAGCATATGCTGCATGGGATAAAATACATTCAGTTATGCAAAATGCTGTAACCTCCAGCAACAAATTCCATAGCTTGTATTTTGAGTTAAAAACACTTGCAACAATTTGTTTTAAGTCTGCTACCTGTGTTTCACCCCACTCATGACTTTATAAACCTCTATCGTATTCCTTCTCACTCATCTCTTCTTCAAGCTGAAGAGCGCTGACCAGTTTAGTCTTTCTTCATAATGAAGCCATTTCATTCCCTTTATCATTTTTGTTGCCCTCCTCTGTACCTTTTCTAGTTCTGCTATATCTTTTTTTTTTTGGCATGGGACAACCAGAAATGAATGCGGTACACAAGGTGCAGTCACACCATAGATCCCTACAGAGCCATTTTGATATTCTCAGTTTTGTTCTCCCCTTCTTTAGGGTAGATTTTAATAGCTGCACGCATGTCCATGTGTGCACGCTTCCTGGCACATACACATGGACGTGCCAATTTTATTATATGTGCGCACATGTAATAAAATTGCTGGGCCGCGCACAAGGGGGGAGGATTTTTGCATACCTCATGCAGCGATGCATTTTGCCCTTCCCCAGTTCCCTCCCAGTCCGCTCCAATTAAGGAGTGGACTGGGAGAAAACTTTCCTACCCCCTACCCTAACCTCCCTTCCCCTCTCTTCCCCAACCTCTAAATCTACTTTTTTTTTTTTTTTTACTTTTTTTGCAGAACTTACTTCAGCTCCCGAGCTGAAGTAAGTTGCGCGCGCCGGCAGAGCAAACAATGGCTCTGTCTCGTTCTGCCCCCGCCCCATACCTCCCCACCCAAAACACGCCCTCTGACCCGCCCCTTCCAAGAGGCCCGGCACTTGAGCACGTACCGGCCTTTACGCATGTGGCCCGGCCTCTTGAAAGATTTGCCCTGCGCTTAAGGCGCAGCCATGCGCACAAAGGCCGGAATTTACGCGCACCACGCATTTTAAACCTCCCCATTTCTGAATAGTTCATCCGTCTGCTCAATTTTTTTTTGAACTGCTGCCACAAACTGAGCTCAGGATTTCAAGGTATTGCCCACAATGACATAATGACTCCTATGTGGAATCCAGCATTGTGCACATAGTGTTAAGATTATTTTTTTCTTTGTACATCATTTGAATTTGCCCACATTTAAATTTCATCAGACAATTAGATGTCCAGTTCTTTAGTTTGGCAAAGTCCTCCTGCAGTTCTTTACAGTCTGCCTTTGAATATATATATATATATATTTTTATCATCTTCAGGAAGAGCATATGAAAAGTAGTGAGAGATGGAGAAATAAACACAGGCAGGGAGACAGGAGCATCTTCAGCAAGCTCCACAGCTGAGAAGGCCATACAGTCAGTATACTTTAGAACCTGGATTTCAATCCTTTGTACCTCTGTAATGTACATTTGAACTATTTTCATTCAGGACAGCCTTTGGCCTTTACTCCATGACTCAGAGCAGGTTGGAACCTGAGGTTCCTCCTCCCTTCTTGGTAAGTGCAGCATTTGATATCACCTCTGGTGGACCAGTCCTTGCAGTCCCTATAGTTCCTCTTGCAGCTGTCAGCAGTAAACTGGAATGCTCCCAAATATTGGATAGTCATGGCCGACTTCTACCATGATACAACTATTTAGAGAAATACCACTGGTCAATACATATTATGCATAATATATGCTATATGAAAAGCCCCACGTCTCCCTGTGCAAACATATATTCGCTTTGAAATACATATTAGTATATTGTGAGGTATCCAAAATGACCCAGAAGAAAAGTAAGTCTTTTTTAGCATTGCAAGCTACAGTAGTACATTTGGGGCTTCTTATTTCCTTAAATTCCCATTCAAATGCTGGATTAAATATCAGGGATCTAATTCTGTATTATTTGAGCTCTCTGTGTACCTTATTTGTTAGTGATATAACGGGTCAGGAAGGGTGACCCCTTAGTTTTGTTCACTGACCGTTAATCATTGTTTCTGCTCGGAGACTGGAACTGTGACATTTGTAATGTTATACTATTACTACTTAACATTTCTATAGGCACCACTCAACATACGCAGTGCTGTACAAAATCTTATAATAGATGGTCTCTGCTCAGTAGCAGTAACAATCTAATCAAGACAAACATGCAGGGCAAAAGAGACTTTGGGAATTTCATTTATTAAAAAAAGGGATAAAAATGAATGTGGCTGTAAACAGGACAAACGGGGGTTAATATTTAAAAGCAGGCTTATTGTAGTACTATCTGTTGTATTTGTTTTATCAAGATTTTTTCTTTGGAGTGTATGAAAATTCAATAAAGAAAAAGTAAAAAAAAAGAAATAAAAAAAGAAAAGAAGATCCAAGATGGCGTTGTAGCAAGATGGTCTATTGCGTCTCTCCTGCTTTAGGGTGTTTACTTGAAGAATCTATGCAGCATTCAGCTCGGAAGCGAAGAGCTAGAGAGCATTTAGCTTCGGAAGCTCTCTTAGCTTCCCCTGTGGTGGGTCCTATGGACGCCTATGTCTGATATGGATTATTAGCCAAAGAGGGAAGCTCGCTGACCAGTGAACAGGGGGGGGGGGGGGGAGAGAAGAGCCCAAATCCGGTTCGGAGATATTAACATTTTTCTTCTGAGCAGAGAGGTCACCGGCCGGAAACCCTGCTGAGAGAAGAATGCTTCAGCAGTGAGGAGACCAAGGGACGCCTAAATGGCATATCCCTAGTGAGTCTCTACCGGAGCCCGCGCAGCTGGAGCAGGAAGACTTGGCCCTGCATAAGACTCTAGGGGGTAACGGCAAAAATCCTGCTGGAGCTGCTGTTCAGAAGACCAAAGAGATGACAATTGAAAGCATGGTATTTCAAATCACCGATTTGGTAAGGCCTCAATCTTTTTCATTTGAGATGTTATGGGAAGCAATTAATGTTATGAATAAGAATATGATAACTCAGGTTCATACTATAACGAACACTATTAAAAAATTAGAATTACGGATGAATAATGTAGAGCAAGAAGTTTTAAAATCAAAAGAGAAGGTGGACTCTGTAAAAATACATTTGGAGATTACTGTCAACATTCAACAAACGCTTATAAAAGAAAACCAATTGCTGCAAATGAAATTGGAGAACATGGAAAATCAGATGAGAGGGAGAAATTTGAGGTGTATAAATTTTCCAAAGGTTGCATTTATTTCACCGTAAGATTTATGGAGAAGGTACTAAATGGAGGTTTTGAAAATCTCAGAAGCTACCCTACCAATTATGGCAAAAGTATATTATGGGGCAGATTTTAAAAGGTACGCATGCGGCATACATTTGTGCGTGCTACCCGGCATGCACAAATGTCCACCCGATTTTATATCATGCGCCTGCAGCTGCGCGCATGTTATAAAATCAGGGGTCGGCGCGCGCAAGGGGGTGCACGCTAGTTCACCTTGCGTGCGCCGAGCCCTCGGGGAGACCAGCTGGCTTTCCCTGTTCCCTCCGAGGCCATGCTGAAATCGGAGTGGCTTCAGAGGGAACTTTCCTTTCCCCACCCACCTTCCCCTACCTGACACGCCCCCAGCCCAAAAAAAAACCCCTCCATACCTTTATCTCAGAAGTTACGCCTGCCAACTGCCGGTGTGCGGCCATGTGGAGGTCTCTGGCCATGCCCCCGCCCCACCCCTGGGCTGCCCCAGACCGCCTACTTCCTGCCCATGCCACGCCCATTTTTGCAAACCCCGGGGCTTACACGCATCCCTGGGCTTTATGCACGCCGCCGGGCCTTTTGAAAATAGGCCCGGCGTGCGTAACCCCCCTTCTCGCGTAAATCCTCCTGGATTTATGCGCGTAACCCTTTGAAAATCTGCCCCTATATGCCTCCATTAAAGAAAAGTGAAATGGATGAAGATAATATACAAGTTTTGATGCCAATGGAGTCCCCAAAATTGGACATCTCATCAGTACTGGAGCAAACAGAATAAAATATGGCAATACCAGCTACGTTAATAGTAACTTTTCTACTTGAGTCTGTTAAAGAATGGATTTTTAAAAAAATATTTCTTACATACATCTGAGGTTTTCCTAAATCAAAAAATTCAAATATTCCCAGATATTTCTAGACAGACACAAAGAAGGAGCCGACAGTTTTTGTTGTTGAAACGCAAAGTTCTACAATTGGGTTTATTATTCGCTTTAAAATTTCCATATAAGTGTTTAATAAAACACCAAGGGGTTTCTTATTTATTTTATCAGCCATCACAGTTGACTGCCTTTTTGGCAAATAAAGCAGGGCTTCAGTTTAGCTCATCTCCGGTCTCTGGTTAAGAGCTCAATCAACAGGACTAGACCTCTAAAGAATAGATGATGAAACAACACATATCTTTAAAAGTAAAGGAAGGCTATGCAAAGCTCATGATCCTCAGGAGATTAAAACCACTACTAATACCTACAAATTTCCGAACAGTGCTACAAGCTTTAATATTTGCAAGCACTGATTACTGCAATCCATTACTATTAGGGTTACCATACAGAACACTAAGACCACTCCAAATACTACTAAACACTGCAGCAAGAATTCTGATGGGTAAAAGAAAAAGAGACCACATTACCGAAAGTCTAGCAGAATTACACTGGTTACCCATCGAGCAAAGAATACAGTACAAAACACTATGCACCATACACAAATTAATACATAATGAAAAAGCAGAATGGATGAACCCAGCACTACGTGTACATGCCCCACATAGAAACCTGAAATCAGCTAACAAAGCACTCCTAACCGTCCCCTCTATCAGACAGCAAGACTAACCCAAGTTAGAGAATGGGAATTATCATTAGCAGGACCTATTCTATGGAACACCATGCCACTAAAGATCAGACTACAAAGAGACCTCAAAACTTAAAAAAAAAAGTTTAAAAACTTGGCTTTTTAAACAAGCTTATCACAAAGAGAATGGGGAAAAGAAAGTAGAAGGGGACAGGCAGTAGAACATCTGCACACAGCACCTAATTTGTGCGCATTTTATTATTTTACCTTACTGCTAACATAAAATATACAACTTATAAAATTATACTTGTAAATAAAATGATACCTGTATAAAAGGACAAGATTTACCACATTCACCAAATAGTATTGATCATAAAACTATGTAACCAAATCTTAATGGCACCTGTCTAGAATGTATGTTCCTATACATTTATTATCATTATTTTATGTGCCTTCCTGTAAACCGTTGTGATGGTATTTAATAGGGGTGTGCATTCATTTTGAACGCATATGTAAAACACAATTTATATTTTGTAAAAGAGAAAAAAAAGGTTTGATGCGCAACGCATCGCGACTTCCAACTTATTCAACATAGCTATGTTGAATACGTTGAACCTAAATAAACACTTAAACCCCCCACCCTCCTGACCCCCCCAAGACTTACCAAAACTCCCTGGTGGTCCAGCGGGGAGTCAGGAAACCATCCCTGCATTCCTTTGCGATTTCCTCACGGCGCCGATAGTCTGTGTCACAGGGGCTGCCTGGGCCATTGGTCAGCCCCTGTCACATGGTCACGGCACCATCTTGTGCTTCTACCACGTGACAGGTAGGTCATGTGGCAGGAGGTCGCTCCGGGACCACCGCTGGACCAAACCGGAACTTTTGGCCAGCTTGGGGGGGGGCCTCCTGACCCCCTCAAGCTGGCCAAAAGTTCCGGTTGGGTCCAACGAGGGTCCGGGAACGGAGGCGCGGAGGAGCACGTGACGCCGACGTGACGCCGACGTCACGGCGCCATCTTGTATTACCTTATTTATTATTTATTAATTATTTATTAATTATGTATTACCCCCATATATCTTAATTATGTTATTACCCCCATATATCTTAATCCAAGTTAATTCGACCTGTTCATTGTAAGACATTTACTTGTCATTGTTGTTATTATTTAAAATGTAAACCGAATTGATCAATAATTTTGTTATTGGAAAGTCGGTATAGAAAAATGCTAAATAAATAAATAAAATAAATAAATCTTGTGCTTCTACCACGTGACAGGTAGGTCATGTGGCAGGAGGTCGCTCCGGGACCCCCGCTGGACCCAACCGGAACTTTTGGCCAGCTTGGGGGGGTCAGGAGGCCCCCCCAAGCTGGCCAAAAGTTCCGGGCAATGTTCTCTCAAACTAGCTTGATGGACACTCTACCTGGGCAACAACAAGCTAGTTTGAGAGAACATTGCCCAAATCTCATCTTGGAGTGAGTTTCCTTACTCCGAAGGCCATCAAATCTTCACAAGAGTCCTGTTCGTACGTCTCATGTTGAATGTGAAAGTGGCCCCAACCCCCTACACTCATACGTAATCCCCACCTCGAGTTACTAGGTGGGCCTCCCATAGGGATACAAATACCTGTCTAGGGAGTAGACATTATAGCAAGTATCTCTCTCTCTCTCTCTCCTCTCTCTCTCTCTCTCTCTCTCTCTCTCTCTCTCTCTCTCTCTCTCTCTCTCTCTCTCTCTCTCTCTCTCTCTCTCTCTCTCAGGATACTAAAACAGGCTGCTTGTGTGATGATTCTTTGGTTGTTTTATCGTGCACCGCAAAGATGTTTTTGCGAAAACATCGCGGCACGCAAAGTTTCCCCGCTGTATGAAAAAAGCCTCATTTGCATGGGAAACGCCCCTTAATGCGATAATGGAAAATGAGGCCCAATGTTTCAAGAAATTGTATGCACACATGTTTGAAAATCCACAAATATGTGATAAATACAAACTCCTCAACCCTCGAGAATGTCTCTACTCAGTCCAAGTAATAGATGCATGATACAAGGCATATACATGTAAGTTTTCCTGCATATCAGGCAAGCAATATTATAAAAGAACATTTATGTATGTACGTAAAACTCTGTTATTTAAAGATGTCCCTTTCAAAATTGCTACCTTAAAGATGACCATTTTGAAAGGAGCTTCATGCATAAAAATTAGCGATGTGCATTTGTTTGTGATGAAATAGGAAATATAGATATTTCGTCGCGGTTTGGGGGGGTCCTCAAAATGGTAGGAAAACCCACACAATTTTGTGTGGTTTTCTTATCGTTTTCGGGGGGGGGGGGCGAGAAAGGGCACATAAAAAAAATACCCAAACCCACCCCAACCCTTCAGATTTAATTAATTACAATCCCCCACCCTCCCAACCCCCAGACCCCCACAAAACTTGCCTAAAGTCCCTGGTGGTCCAGCAGGTGTCCCGGGAGTGATCTCCCCCTCGGGCTGTCGGCTGCCACTAATCAAAATGGCGCCGATGGCACTTTGCCCTTACCATGAGACAGGGGCTATCGGTGCCATTGGCCGGCCCCTGTCACATGGTAGGAGCAATGGGTGGCCTGCACCTGAAAGTGGGAGATCACTCCCGGGACCCCAGCTGGACCACCAGGGACTTTAGGCAAGTTTTGGGGGGTCGGGAGTGTGCAATTGTAATTAATTAAATCTGAAGTGTTGGGGTGGGGGGCTTTTTTTCGGTTTGGGACAGCCGAAAAATAATCGGCCCGAACCATGGGAAACGAAATTTCCAACGGTGGGTCAATAACAAAGGCCGAACCAAAAGGTTCCTGCTGAATCGCATCTCTAATAAAAATAGCATGCACACAGAAAAGTAATATGTACATATGTATATGCTATTTTATAAAGGTTAAGAGGACATACCTGTTTTCAGTTTCATGCGTACATTTTATCAGGTGAAAAAAAGAGGTGGTCTAGGGGTATTCTGTGGCAGACTTAAGAAGTACACACAGTAGTTGATTTTTTGTAAGAGATATACACGTACAGATTACAAACTTAAGGGGTAGATTTTAAAAGGAGCACGTGCGCCATCAATGTGCATGTGGTTCTCGGCGCGCACATGGCCACGCAGATTTTATAATATGCGCGCGCTGGCACACGCATGTTATAAAATCCATTGGCTGTGCACATATGCATGTTGGATTTTAAAATCTGAGTGCGCATGTGCGGGTGGCGTACGCAGGTGGGGGTGAATTTTAGTAAATTACACGCGGTGACGCAATCGGGCCTTCCCCAGTTCCCTCCTGGTTCGCTCCAATTAAGGAATGGACAGGGAGGGAACTTTCCTATCCCTAACCCTACTCTTCCTAACTCTTCCCCTCTCCACCCCGACCCCTAACTTAACTCTAACTATCCCCATTTTTTTTTTTTTTTTTTTTTACTTACTGCTCCATTGAAGCAGAAGCAAGCTCCACGTGCTGGCTGGCTGCCGGCGCGCACTTACCCAGAACAATGGCTAATGGCCGTTGTTCCAGCAGGCCTCTGTCCTGCCCCGCCCCTCCCCATTCAAACCATGCCCCCGGCCCACCCCTTTTTCAGGGCCTGGCACTTATGCACATACTGGGACTTATGTGCGTGGCCGGGCCCTTTTGAAAATGCACGCGGCACTTTCAGGGTCCACCCAGCTTAAGTTCCGATTTTTATGCTCGCGGCCCTTTGAAAATTTGCCCTTATCTGTACATTTTTACACCTGCACATTGATTCTTGCATATATTACACACACATATAGTACATAGAGATGTAGGGAAATCAATATGAATTTATCTATTCAGAATTTTTTCTAACCAACTTCTAAACTAGGTTTAAAATATTAAACATTGCACAGTCAGAGCCCAACTTTCAAACCTATTCACTGTACAGCATTTGCATGTGTAAATGGAGACGGGGAGAGTGATGTTGGTAGATGATAAAATATATGGCAGAAGCCTCACAGTTATAAAATATCACATATTTGTGCTTCAAAAGTATATGCAATTGACTCAGCATGCTGGTATATTTCCAATTCCAGAAAAATCTTACTTTCTTAACCCATTTTAGATATATGGATGTGTATGTACAAAATAATCATACCACATGAATAAACTCCCAGTATTAAATGTGGAGGCAGGTATTGTATTCTATATAATAGGAACATATACCATTTTCAAAATACCTATGCATGGATTTGGAATCACCAGTTTGCTTATACCTCCACCAGTTCACCCGGTCCTTCTCCAGTTCACCTAGACCCTTGAACACTTCACTCTGAACACCTACCAGTTCACCTAATTTTTCCATCCAAAAACTGCAGACAACAAACAAGTCTGATTTCACTTGTATGAGTCAATCAGCAGGTGTAAAAGTGAACATATATGTTTGTAATGTGTGCGTGCATATCTCTTAGAAAAAAGCAACTACTGTATATATATATATATATACATACATACATACACACATATGTATATAAACAGCAGCTATTTATATTAGATACAGGTACACAGATTTTCATTTTTTTATCTCTTGTAGCGAGAGAAAAACACACACACACTGAATAAGAAACACATTTCTTGCTTTCACCTAATCCTGCAATCTGACTTGACTGTCATTTTCCATGGCTGAACCTACTCTAAAGGGCCTCATTAGTGCAAATAAGAAAAAAAGGGGCACATAAAACTACATAGTGCCAATTTGGCCTTCCATGAAGGAGAAGTACTGCTACATCACAGGAAGCAAAACAAGGAACACTCTTGTGCTAAAGAATATACAGCGAGATGGTGCAGAAATTAATTGTTCTACAGGACTGGGCGACTGACCTCATTAAAATCCCCAGTATCAGACTACTATCTCTAATGTTTCTGATGCACGGCTGCTGCACTGTGATAGCACATCCCTAGCTGTTAAATTTACCACAGACCTCTTGAAACTGCAGCAGAATGCTTTCTGCCATCATTTGTAATGCCCTTCAGTGTGTATGTGTTATAAATATATATTAGGGATGTGAATCGTTTTTTGACAATTTAAAATATCGTCCGATATATTTTAAATCGTCAAAAAACGTTAGGGCCACGATACAATACCAATTCCCCCGATTTATCGTTAAAAAATCGTAAATCAGGGGAAGGGGGAGGGCAGGAAAACCGGCACACTAAAACCCCCTAAAACCCACCCCCGACCCTTTAAATTAAATCCCCCACCCTCCCGAACCCCCCCCCCAATGCTTTAAATAACCTGGGGATCCAGCGGTGGTCCAGAACGGCGGCGGTCCGGAACGGCCCCCTCAATTGAATCCTGTTGTCTTCAGCCGGCGCCATTTTGCAAAATGGCCGCCGCAAAATGGCGGCGGCCATAGACAAAAACGATTCGACGCAGGAGGTCGTTCCGGACCCCTGCTGGACTTTTGGCAAGTCTTGTGGGGGTCAGGAGGCCCCCCAAGCTGGCCAAAAGTTCCTGGGAGTCCAGCGGGGTTCAGGAAGCGATTTCTTGCCGCAAATCGTTTTCCGTACGGAAAATGGCGCCGGCAGGAGATCGACTGCAGGAGGTCGTTCAGCGGGGGTTCCGGACCGCCACTGAACGACCTCCTGCAGTCGATCTCCTGCCGGCGCCATTTTCCGTACGGAAAACGATTTGCGGCAAGAAATCGCTTCCTGAACCCCGCTGGACTCCCAGGAACTTTTGGCCAGCTTGGGGGGCCTCCTGACCCCCACAAGACTTGCTAAAAGTCCAGCGGGGGTCCGGAACGACCTCCTGTGTTGAATCGTTTTTGTCTATGGCCGCCGCCATTTTGCGGCGGCCATTTTGCAAAATGGCGCCGGCTGAAGACAACAGGATTCAATTGAGGGGGCCGTTCCGGACCGCCGCCGTTCTGGACCACCGCTGGATCCCCAGGTTATTTAAAGCATTTGGGGGGGGGGTTCGGGAGGGTGGGGGATTTAATTTAAAGGGTCGGGGTGGGTTTTAGGGGGTTTTAGTGTGTCGGCTCACGATTTTAACGATTTTCACAATAGTTTACACACCCAAACGGCAACAATATGATTCCCTCCCCCTCCCAGCCGAAATCGATCGTTAAGACGATCGAGGACACGATTCACATCTCTAATATATATATATACAGACACACATACACTACTTTGCCTCCTTTGTAGGAAAGTTCAAGATTTCTTACCATCCTCTACAAAAGGGAATACTGAAATCAGTTTTCAAATTCTGAGCAAGCAATGTTAGAAACATCCATCTATACCATATTACTGATTATGCTATCATGTTTCCATTCTCATAGCTGATAACTCTTTTGTTTGGTGCATAAGGTAGTGATCATGGGTTCAATAAAAAATAAATGACGTTACCTCTAACAGGAAAAAAAAAGTTAAAGCTAATACAATACAATCCTCTATTTATAAAGTATCCTCAGATTTGAGAAAATGAAAATCGAATTTCAGAATTGGAATTACCATCCTTCAAAAATGTCCAATATATCATTTTCCACAATTTGTTAGGGAAAAAAAATAGTTAGGGGCTTATTCTGGGCTCCTAGTAATGAAAAATGGTTGGCTTACAGACTATTTGTTTGAATATCTGAACTAAGGGCGATTAACTTTTAAACAACTGCGTGCAGCAGCATATATACACATAAATGTTTGCATGAAGATTTAGGATAGTATTTCAGAACTTGCATTTATCAGATATGGCACATTATGAAATAATTTCTAAAATATCTTTACCCCACAACCAATGCGCATATGTATGCTTCCACGTGAATACATTCAATGCATTGAAAGCGAATATCCAATGCATTGAATGCCTGTAATTTTCCTACCTATTTAAAAAAAAAAATGCACTTGGGTAGATTTTAAAAGAAGTGCGCCCACACATGGGATGCAACAATTTTATAACATGCGCACGCCGACAGGGGGGATTTTCTTAAAAAGCGTGCGGTGATGCAATCGGGTCATCCTCAGTTCCTTCCCAGTCCGCTCCAACCCCTAAATCCTACCCGAAGCAGTAGTAAGTTCTGCTGGCTACTGGCGCACATTTCCCTAGGACAGCTCTTAATGGCATTGTCCCGGCCGACCCTGGCCCGCGCCCACCCCACCCAGACCCTGCCCTCGGTCCTCCCCTTTTCTAAACTGGCTCTTCCCCGCATATCTGCAGATATGTGCGTGACCAGGCAATTTAGAAAATGCGCTTGGCCTGGCCACATGCGTATCTGCCGGGATTTCACAGGTGAAAATAAAGAAGGACTTGCTTGTGTAAATTGGGATTTACCTAAGTCAGTATAATTTAAATTATGCGCACATAATGAAATTACCAGTTTTAACAATTACTCCACCAGTACACCCAATCCTTCTCTAAGTCAGTGAGACCCTTCTGGGTCTCGAGCCCGAACTACCCCAGTTCACCCAGACCTCCCACCCAGCCAGCAGTACACAATGGGGCGGATTTTAAAGCCCTGCTCGCCTATTTTCCATAGGCCTGCCGGCGCGCGCAGAGTCCTGGGACTCGCATAAGTCCCGGGGTTTTTCGAGGGGGGCGTGTCGGGGCGTGTCGGGGCGGGGCCGGCCGGTGTGGCGTTTTGGGGCGGGACGTGGCGGGACGTGGCGTTTCGGGGGCGGGCCCGGGGGCATGGTTTCGGCCCGGGGCCATGGCCGCGCCTCCAGAACGGCCCCCGGGTCGCGTCTCGGCGCGCTAGCGGCCCGCTGGTGCGCGGGGATTTACTTCTGCCTCCGGGAGGCGTAAATCCCCCGTCAAAGGTAAGGGGGGGGTTTAGATAGGGCCGGGGGGGGGGTGGGTTAGATAGAGGAAGGGAGGGGAAGGTGAGGGGAGGGCGAAAGCGAGTTCCCTCCGAGGCCGCTCTGATTTTGGAGCGGCCTTGGCGGGAATGGAGGCAGGCTGCGCGGCTCGGCGCGCGCCAGCTGCACAAAATCGGCAGCCTTGCGCACGCCGATCCTGGATTTTAGCAGATACGCGCGACTACGCGCGTATCTACTAAAATCCAGTGTACTTTTGTTTGCGCCTGGTGCGCCAACAAAAGTACGCGAAGGCGCACTTTTTTAAAATCTACCCCCAAAAATACATTTATCGCCCACGCAAGATTATTACATGTAAAATTATATGTGTACGTTGCCAAATTTATGCACGTGTCTTTTAAAATAGCCACTGGAATGCCACTGGACCACCCCCTTTTTTCAATGTATACGTGCATGCAAAAGCAAAACTAAGAAGGTGATTTTCAAATTGGCGCACATGTATAAATGTGCATCATCATGAGCCCAGAGACACTGACATTTTATAATGTGTGCACATACGTGCATATGTTATAAAATAGCCTTGGTGTATGTTATGGGATCACCCAGTTTTGCAAATGGGCAGACACAGAACTCCCCTGGTTCTTTAGTCTGCACTCCCCTCAACTCCAGACCCTTTAAACCTTTCAGGGATGCCTGTATTTTTTATTTTTTACTTACACCTCCTCCATAGCAAATGTAAACCAGATCTGGGCATGGGGCCCAGGCATGTAGGTACTTGTACGCACATCTCTTGGCCATGCCCCAGAATGCCCACACCCTGTCTACACCATGCCCCTTTTTCGTTTGAAGTGAGATATTCATGTATCGGGAAATGTGCGTGCATGGAGGTGGCGTTTAAAATTGAGTGGCCACGCGCATGTCCTACATACATGCACATCTCCCGATTTTGGCACATGCCCATTTTTTAAAATTCACCTTTATATGCTTATGTTTGATGCTTATAAAAGAGCATAACTTTTTGAAAATTCACCCTTAAGTGTGCTAAGTTTCAGCTACATATATAGATATTTATCTATTTATTCATTTAAGCAACAGCGATTTATGTTTGATTCAGAGTGGGTTACGGGGAAAGGCAAGAGATGTTCTAAAGAATTATTTGATCTGAAGGAAAAAGAAATGGGAACCATTTCTTTCTTCGCTTGGCATTAATATAAATGGATGAAACACATGACTTTAATGAGATAAATTGAAAAAATTAGATGCTCAACTTACAACTGAGCAATTTACAGCATGTTGTAAACATATTAAAAGAATAACAATATACTTTTGAGATTCTGTCTTTCATAAAGGCAAGCCTGTGTGGCAAAAATAGCCCACACAGATATATGCAGCAAATGTATCCTTTTGATCCCGTGCTTTAATTTGGTGTTTCTGGGTAAAAGCCATAAGGTACCTAACATCTTACTATTCAATTGAAAGCAGAGGTGGCTTATTTGATGATATGTCAATAATTCCAACAAGGACAAGAAGTTATGGTTAAGCAAAGCCTTCTTATTAGTGAAGAAATCTATACGTACACGCTAGAAGCCTGTTGAACCTCCATTGTCAACCCGATTTAGGAATTGCTTATATAACTTAATGAGAATGGAGACATTTTCTACAAGGAAAACTGTAAAACTATAAAAAGAATTTTTTAGATATCTGGGATTTCTATATTCAATTTCTTGCATAGGTCACAGAGAGGGTCATTTACTAAAGGTTTTCTCCTATTTTGTGCCTAAAATGCTTAGTAAATGACCCCCAGAGTTTTGGTGTTCAATGACTATTAAAGCAACTGAAAGAATGAAATACATTGGAACCAGCCAGAATGCAAAGCTACATCACTTTGGTGCCAGCTTCTAGGTGGCTAGCACCATTTTTTAAAGGAATAGGTGAGAGCAGGAGCAACCCAGTAGGGTTATTCTCGGTCCTGAGGCTTTGTTGAAGAGCAGAAGGGAGGTTAGAAGGGCCTATGCCAGTCCCAGTGGGGTTTGGCTGAGCCTCAAGGCTTTGTTGAGGGGCAGGAGAAGGGTAGAAAATTTAAATATATTAAGAATGTCATAGTCTCCTTTTCATGTAAAATAAATGTATTATAAATGCTGAATTTTTCGTTCATACCAATCCACAATATTAATTTTTAAAAGTTGATTGTATTTGTGCTTGGAAGGGAAGGGGTGGGGGCACACATAGCTGACATTTTGCCTCCTTATAATAATAAAATCTAATAGTTCCCCTCCATATATAGGCCACTGGGACTACTTTCTCTTAAAGAAATTTAAGAACACATGCAGCAGAAAGTGCAAAACAATACATGGCAACTGACCAGCATCACATGGTAAGAGGCATTATTGTGCTTATTTGTCTGAAAGGAGCTATTGTTATTTTGGCGGTGTCTGTGGGAGGGAAGGGTTGATAATTTTATATTTTCTTCTGTACCTTTTCCCCAGAAACTCACAGAAAAATATGTGCAGGATCATGCTAACGTCAGAAAGAGGCCTTAAGATAGGGTCCTACTTATAAGAACCTCAGATGCATAGTCGCATGTTCTGATTAAACATCCCATTCTCTCCTAAGCAATTTCAGTTACTGGTACAGAAAAATATGTTTTGATACTTATCCAGATTTTGGGCCTTTTTTTTTTTTTTTTAAGAATACCATGTTGTTTAGAGGGGTCTTAAATCCTAATTTATTTATTTATTTATTTATTTATTTGAAGCTTTTCTATACCGACTTTTGTGATACAAATCAAATCAAATCGGTTTACAGGGAACAGAGACATTAACAACAACAATAAAAGGTGAACCATAACCAGAAGGAGCAAAAAGTTACATTAAAACAAGGGAATGCAACTGGGAAGATGGAGATGCAGAGGGGAAAGTATTCAATAGACTAATTACAATTACAGATGTGGTAGGTACTTGAGAGGCCTACATCTGATCTATGGCAAGGCTAGGCTATGGCACTGATAGTCTTAATTTAGGGGAAGGCTTGTCCGAACAACCATGTCTTACGTTTTTTTTATAGCAAGGCTCGCTCTCTCTCTCTCTCTCTCTTCCCCCCCTAGCCTGCAGGATACTGAAACAGGCTGTCCGGAGTGATAAACCTTTACCGGCCTCTAGCGCACAACGTACCGCGAATGAAAGGGTTGTAGCTATTGGCCGCATTAGGAGCCGCGCTAACACTGTGGCTGTTTCGCTGCACACGATAACTTTACATATGCTCCGCCCCCTGAATACAAAATTAAAAATTTGCATTCGCAAATCGCGTTAACGGCTGTTAGCGCGATTTGCGGAATTATCTCCTGCGGTAACTCCTTGGAAAATGACCCCCATTATTTGTAATGTTTAGTATTTGTAATTATGTGCAGGTAGTTTTGGTGAGATAATTTTCAAAAGGGAATGCATGTATTTTTTGTCTAATTTAAAGAGAATTGCCCTCTTATTAGCCAAGTATACAAACTAATGAGCAAATTCAGAAAACAAACAAAAAACAATACTTTTGAAAGAGGACTGGACATCTTAAAATTTCTAATATTTTGTCAGTTGAGCTGGATAATGTATTTTATTTTTTGTATTATATTTTCACAAAATTTCAATATAAGATTAGTTGTCCAATGAAAAAGAGCCAAATATCCAGCATAAGGAATATGTAGTAAATTCTTAAAAAAAAAAAACCCAACCTAAATCCATGCGCAGGTATTTTGAAAATAGTATATGCACATATTGGGGTAGATTTTCAAAAAACGCAAATAGGCGTACTTTTGCTGGCGCATCAGGCGCAAGCAAAAGTACACTGGATTTTAGTAGATACGCGCGGAACCGCGCGTATCCACTAAAATCCTGGATCGGCGCGCGCAAGGCTATGAATTCTGTATAGCTGGCGCGCCGAGCCGCGCAGCCTACCCCCGTTCCCTCCAAGGCCGCTCCGAAATCGGAGCGGCCTTGGAGGGAATCCTCTAACGCCCTCCCCTCACCTTCCCCTCCCTTCCTCTACCTAACCCACCCCCCCGGCCCTGTCTACACCCCCCCTTACCTTTCTCCGGGGATTTACGCCTCCCGGAGGGAGAAGTAAATCCCCGCGCGCCAGCGGGCCTGTTGCGCACCGGGACGCGACCTGGGGGCGGGTACGGAGGGTGCGGCCACGCCCCCGGACCGCCCCGGGCCATAGCCACGCCCCCGTACCCGCCCCCAAAACGCTGCCGACACGCCCCCTAAACGCCGCGACGACCGGGCCCGCCCCCGAACACCCCCGACACGCCCCCCTCGGAGAACCCCGGGACTTACGCGAGTCCCGGGGCTCTGCGCTCGCCGGTAGGCCTATGTAAAATAGGCTCACCAGCGCGCAGGGCCCTGCTCGCCTAAATCCGCCCGGTTTTGGGCGGATTTAGGCGAGCAGGGCTCTGAAAATCCGCCCCATTATATAAAATACCTGCCTCCACATTTAATACTGGGTGTTTATTCTTGTGGTATCATGATTATTTTGAACATAAAATACATGCATGCATATATCTAAAATGGGTAAGAAAATATATAGCCCATAAAGAAAAGAAGTTCACCAAAAGAAGAATAATGAAGAAACAGGAGATGTTCCAGTAAAACACTGTTAACAAAAGAAAAAAATAATAATAGGAGGGCAAAGATCACATCTGCATCATAGCTGGGGCTTCTGATTTTAGATGTTTAGATTTTGTGAATTTAAGTGTGTATTTCCCAGTATAATTAGGAGTTCTTTGTGGGTACCAATAATTGATTTTGTAGTGCGAGTACTATTGCATGGCACCTTTTCCAGTTTAATTAAATTCATACATTTGTACAACTGAGGAGTCGTTAACATGGCAAAATCAAAGTGCCAGTGCAACAAAAGGAGGGCTGAGAGACTACTAAAGGAAATGGTGTTGATCCAATAAACACCAATTTTCTTTCTTTATTTTTGCATCGGGGTGTTTTATCAGGGTTAATTGATTAAAACCCAAAATCTGAAATCTCAATTCATTTTCTTACATAATTCAATTTATTATAAACAATAGTGGCCTACTGATGGGATAGATAAACAAAAAAGAATAGATGCCTTGATCTTTTCCTGTGTTGGGCACTTTTATGAATACGTCTCTACTTTAATAAAAATTTGGAAAAGATCAAGGCATCTATTCTTTTTTGTTTACCTGACGGCCATTATAGATCGCCTACCTCTTTGTTTTCTGGGTCCTACTGATGGATAGACTTCTGGTGTCAGGGTAGTCACACATTTACTCTTTCCTCTCTGGCACCATCTTGGAAAATGATGCCAGCTGACCGCATTCACTCATTTGTACCACATGGTACTTGAGAGAGGGTCTGTTTCAGTGACGTAGTTTTCTAAACATCAGCAATCATCTATGGAGCAAGATTTGGAGGGGACAAGAGGGTGTAAGGGTCCAAACTGGAGCTTTCATTCATTTTAGTGTACAAGAGGGTTGGACTTTGTGAAGGAACAAATAATTTTTTTATATTTCCAATCCTTGAGAGGATTGAGGTCGAGAGATCCAAATGGCTCACCAAGGATTTTTGAAAACATTGGGTGGGGAAGCATCAGATGGGCCAGGTGGCCCCATTAACACCATAGCAGCCCTAAGGATCCTGGGCCACCATTGTGCATTGCCCTGGCTAGGAATTTGGAAAGTTCCTAGATGTGTCAATGCACAAATTCCTTTTTGCCAAAATTAGCAATAGAATCATGTATTGTAGGTAATAGGAGTCATTTTGGACTCTGATTTATTTATGTACGCGCACATATAGAATCTCATAAAAATAGGGTTGTATAAATTTCCCAAGTTATGCCATTTGAAGTTACTATTAGATTTTAAAGATTTTAAGATTGTCCTCCAGACTCTTATATTTTCTAGTATAGATTATTGCAACTCTCTTTTTGCTAGCCAGCTAAAATGCACTATGGGAAGATAACTTTCAGACAACTGCACATGGTAGCACATACACATGTATATGACCATGCATAGATTTACTATAGCATTTTATAACTCACATGTATGATATATGTATGTTTTATAAAATATGCATATCTCTGCCTTTTAACATATGCGCATAAGTAGGCTTACACTTAAATGCATTCTATGCATTGAAACTGCATATCAATGCATTCAATACACCTATTTGAAAAATATGTGAGCGCATATTTTACACATGAAAGTAAAGCAAGACTTACCCATATAAGTCCCAATTTATACACATGTTGGTGTATTTTATAACATGAGCATGTTGATGAAATTACCAGTTTAACTAATTTTTTAGATACTACTTAGTTTTTGTGTTTTAGATACTTAGTTTTTGTGTTTTAGATACTACTTAGTTTTTGTGTTGGTTTAATAGTTACATCAATATTTTAATTGTATGTTATAATTTATTGGATGGTCTACAGTCTGTTCAGCCTGTTTTCCGTCAAAACTGTTATATGGAATTTAGTTTATTTAATACCTATTAATACTGTCAATGTAAAGCCTGTTGCTAAGTTATTGTTAAATGTAAACCGCGGTGATGTATTTCTTTACGTACTGCGGTATATAAAAACCCTTAAATAAATAAATAAATAATTAGTCCATCAGTTTGCCCAGTTCTTCTGTAGTTCATTGAGATCCTCCTGGTTCTTCAACTTGAGATCCCCCAGTTCACCCAGATATCCCACTCAGTCATTACTACACAATTAAAACACATTTAATATTATGGGGCGGATTTTCAGAGCCCTGCTCGCCTAAATCCGCCCAAAACCGGGCGGATTTAGGCGAGCAGGGCCCTGCGCGCAGGTGAGCCTATTTTACATAGGCTCACCGGCGTGCGCAGAGCCCCGGGACTCACGTAAGTCCCGGGGTTCTCCGAGGGGGGCGTGTCGGGGGCGTGTCGGGGGCGGGCCAGGTCCTCGTGGCGTTTAGGGGGCGTGTCGGCAGCGTTTTGGGGGCGGGTCCGGGGGCATGGGTACGGCCCGGGGCGGTCCGGGGGAATGGCCGCGCCCTCCGTACCCACCCCCAGGTCGCGTCCCGGCGTGCAACAGGCCCGCTGGTGCGCGGGGATTTACTTCTCCCTCCGGGAGGCGTAAATCCCCGGAGAAAGGTAAGGGGGGGGTGTAGACAGGGTCGGGCGGGTGGGTTAGGTAGAGGAAGGGAGGGGAAGGTGAGGGGAGGGCGTTAGAGGATTCCCTCCAAGGCCGCTCCGATTTCGGAGCGGCCTTGGAGGGAACGGGGTAGGCTGCGCGGCTCGGCGCGCCAGCTATACAGAATTCATAGCCTTGCGCGCGCCGATCCAGGATTTTAGTGGATACGCGTGGCTCCGCGCGTATCTACTAAAATCCAGCGTACTTTTGTTTGCGCCTGGAGCGCCAACAAAAGTACGCCTATGCACGCTATTTGAAAATCTACCCCTATGTGAATTGTTTTTCTGACTGATGAAAATATTGTACGATATTTTCTCATCTGTCAGGTATCGGGGGTCCCCGAAAGCAATAGGAAAACCCCACAAAATGTTCATGTGGTTTTCTTATCGTTTTGGGGTGGGCAGGAAGAAAGGGCACACAGAAAAACAACCCTCAAACCCACTCAACCCTTTAAATCGAATTATTTAGAATCCCCCACCCTTCCGACCCCCCCCCCCCCAAAACTTTTCTAAAGTACCTGGTGGTCCAGCGGGGATCCCGGGAGAAAAATTCCGCTCTTGGGCCATCGGCTGCCACTAATCAAAATAGCGCCGATGGCCCTTTGCCCTTACCATGTGACAGGGGCTATTGGTGCCATTGGCCGGCCCCTATCACATGGTAGGAGCAATGGATGGCCCACGTGCGCATGTTATAAAATTGCGCATCCATGTGCTCAACGGGTAGTGTGCGCACATGGATGCACACGTGTATTTTTTTAAAATCTACCCCATAATGTATCTCTGAGGGAGAGGAAGCCTGTATATGTTAGAAAGAGAGAATGTGTGAGAAAATGAATGTGTTATTGTGAGTGTGTGTGAGAGAAAAGTTAAATTTGTGCGGCCCTACCTCCCCCCAATCCATGACAATATCAGGGCGATTAGAAATTATAAGATCCTCAGTATGGAGAGCAGAAGATTTTTAATCCTTACTAGTTCTATTTATTGTGGTGTAATTTGATGATTCTACTCTTTCAAATTTTTTTATTTTATTTTGGGGGGAGGGGGAATAGAACATTTTTTAATTATTGGATTTTTTATTCATCAGATATTTTGAAATATTTTATTGGTGTTTGGGAAATTTTGTATAGTCTATTCATTAACTGGTTTGAATTATTTATTCTTTTCATGAATATGATTTTACTATTATGATTGATATTTTATATTTCTTGATTTTATTATTTAATATTTGATGAAGAATGGTAATGTTTCTATTTTTACATTGTTGCTCTGCATATAGAGGTTGGCTTGTTGTGGGTTCCAGTTAATTTCTTCTCAGCACATTTTTGTTTATATATTTTCTGATCTCTTTATTCTGTATTTGGTGAGGGTCTGTCTGTATTCTGCATATGTGACCGAGGTGAGGTATTTTGCTGGCATGTAATTTCTGTGTAGAGATCTATAGCAGCCTGGTTTCCTAATAAGAGTTTTATTGGTGTTCTAGGGCCTGGTGTAATATGTGAGGTATTGCCTTTTCATATATGATTGTTAGGATTGTTTTGGTATGGGAAGTTCACTGTATTGTAATGGTAATTCTGTTTTTTCTTAGCTTTCTGTGGGTCAAGCCCACACCCAGCACACATTACAAAAAAGTCTAATTCCATAGGAGTTGGAAGTGTCTTCTTTGCAGAATTTTCTAGTTGGCACCACAGCATTGCATGTAAATAACATATGCATGTTGTAAGTGATATTATTGCCTGAGAAGACTATATTTGTGAATGTTCTTTTCATGTAAAATTTGTTATAAATACATAATTTAATTGTATATGTCTGTAAAGGGTGTGGGAGTGTGTGTCTGGGGGGGGGGGGTGCATGTGTGCATAGCTTAAGGTATGCCTAGGGGTACCTCATACCCTTCCTTTCCATGGGTTCTGGGGTGGTGGGCATGTCAATTTTTAAAAATATAGATTGTAGGGTGGAGCTGGGCTTTATTTGATGGGCCAGGGACAGCCAATAAATGAATTGGGGAGGGGGGTGGGCAGCAAAGTAATGTTTTGCACAGGGCAACAAAATAACTAGCACTGGCCCTGTGTCCCTACTCCGTGCATTGCCCATCTATTAGACACACTCACATGATCTTTCTCAGTTGCTGATTCATTACTATGGAACACGATACCAAAGAATATATATGATGACAAGCACTGTAACATTTAGAAAGGTCTTAAATTCCTGGAAGATAACTTTCAAACAACTGCGCATGGCAGCATGTTTGCATGTATATTGCGGAGATTTACAATAGTACTTTATAACCCACATATATCAGATATGCACATGTTATAAAATATGCATATGTCTACCCTGCAACATACTTTTACATTTATATATATGTATCCTCAAGTATTTGAGGTTTTTCACTAGTAATCTACTTTGAGAATTAATAATGGAATACTTTTCTCTTTTTGAAAACAAACATCCCAACATGGTCCTGTATTTCACTACTTTGCTTCAGGGTCAGTATCTTCTTTTTAAGTTGCATCATGTTGGCTCTCTTTCCTTCATCCTCCCTTCTAATTCATCTGGAAACATGAATATAATAGCATTATATATGTAGGAAGCATGTTCTTTTGGCCAGTCATTGAACCACTGTATTGTTCTGTCCAATAATCTTGAAAAATAATACTTCAATCAGAATTCACAGTAGTTATACTGCTGACTCCCATTATGTATGTTGGAAACATACTCTTTTAGCCAATTATAGGACTATTATATGGCTCTGTCCAATGAACTTGAAAAGCAATACTTCAATCATAGTCCACTTTGATTGTGCTGCCCACTCCCCATTGGCAGTCCATATATATATATATATATATATATATATATATATATATATATATATATGTAAAAGGCATGATCTCCAAGGCAATCATAACACTACTGTATAACATGATCCAATAGATTTGAAGAAGCACCACTCCAGAAAGAATCCATGGTTGCAATGCTAGTCCCTGTCATCGACTACAGTAAGTAGTTGGATGCAATTCTTCTATACTGATGTCTTTACTAAATTACAGGGAAGTATCATAGATCTTTCTAAGATGTTTTCAAACTCATCATCCAATCCTACCTTAAATGCCTGAAAGATAAGATCCACAAAAATGTAAAACTATCCTTTTGCTACCTTTCAGTAGGAAAATGAGAAAAGCGGTTATTTCACAACTCGTGCCTAGCATGCCATAGCTGCTTTCTTTAGTTTATTTTCAAGCTCTAGCATTTGCATGGCCTTCATCAGTCATAAGCTTTATTGTCATAGTCTTCTATCTTTTGATGTACTGATTGAATGTTTTTCCAGGCATTGATTTTTATAACACCCTTATATGTGTCTACATATCTAAAATAGTATTTATTTTACAATAGAAATATTTTAGTGCAGTACAGCACAAATTTAAAACTCATTTTTTAGTATTTAACTAGGAAAAGAGTAAAGCACCTATGAGTTTGATACAATCAAGAAAAGGAGAAATATGTTCTCCAAATCTCATGAAATGCATCATCTTCACTTATGTTATATGTTTGTTGAAAGCATTTGGTGTTCACCACCACCCATATCCCTACTAAGACTCTACACATGAAACTGACAATAGGGAATGTAATTTTGCAAAATCCTAGGTAATAAATTATATACAGCATATACATGCATAAGTTATACCACATTTCAAAGACAATGTACGTGCATGTATTTGCTTTGAAAATTATCCCTCCGAATGTACCCTCTTAAGTTACAACTGCTATTCATAGCGAGTACATTTCCTGGGTAAGCTTAAGCTCACACTTTAAAAAAAAAAAAAAAAATTATGCATGTGAGAACACCTCAGTCCTTTCTACTAAGAATTCCTCTACATATTCCAGGTAAACCTGCCCATCAGCCTAGCATGCACACATGAGTTTACCCACACATCAGACAGACAATTTTATAAAACCCCATTTCTGCTTGTAAAACAGTGTTTTATGCACAAAAATGCCTTTGAAAATAACCTCCTAAAATCTATCCCTTTCCAGCACTCAGTTTATAAGCACAAAAAAAGAAACATTTTCAGCTGAAATAAAACTAATGGTGAGCCATTAAAATTGTCTTTATATGCATCATATACAATGCAATCCAAAAAATCCTAAATTTACACCACAAACATAAATATACAAAATAAAATAAAATCATAATAAAGCATTGGTCATCTACTACTGTATCTGGATACATTTGCCTTATTGAGTTTCTGTTTTATTTATACCAATTTGATGTTAAATACATGGCTTATATTTAAATAGGACCCTATGGATCTCTCCACTTAACCAACTATGGGCATTATTTTCTAAAGGGATCGCATGCGTGCAATAGCTAAATTGGGGCGGAGTTGAGGTGGAGGCCGCACCGAAGGGGAGGAATTGGGGCGGCATTGGGGCGGACTCCGCGACAACTTGGCTGACGGCAAAAAGGTAGAACACCTTATCACTGCCAGAAGTGTGCCCAATAGTGCCACCTTTCACGGTGGCGCTATTGGGTGCAAAAGCCGGCAGCGATAGCATGACGGAGGTGTGATCACTGCTGTCTTTGGCAGACCCATCCCCCGCTTCCCCCCCCTGCCCCCATTACCACCATATTCTCTAAGGTCTCTAAGGTCTGTGACCTTAGAGAATCCAGGCCTATAGTCTGATTCACTTAACTTTTTTTTTTTTTTTTAATTTACAATTGACACAAAATGGGAGACAAGCCTGTAATATAACATACATAAATACCAAACTAAAAACAGCCACTTTATCTGTGTGTACCAATAATATTACTTAGAAAACAGGAAACACGTGAGCCACCTTCTTGAACATTTGATGATACAAATATTCACAAATATTAAAAATGTTGAGAGGGAAGGGGAAATGCTCATAAACAGTAACTATCTGCAAATCAGACAACAGTGAGTGTTATCATCATATCACCTCTTTTCCACCCAAGTCCATTGTGATTTTTTTTAAATTTTTTAAAGAAAATTTTTGCAATTTAATAGGGTCATTTATCATTTTGCATTAGGGCCTTAATGCATGCAGTAACGCCATAATGCACGCAGTAAACAGTACAATGTGCGTTAGTATGCAAATGTCACATTTGCTGTGCAAGTGGGAGGATTTGGGGCTGAGTTAATGGTAATGAGCAGCTCCTTGACTGCAGCTAGGTAGAAAGTGCATCAAGCTAGATAGAGAGAACATTGTAGAAATCAACTCTTCTTTTACCTTTCATCACTCCAAAGGACAGAAAATCTCTACTGATGTCATCTTTGCTGTTCGTACCTCTGACTGTGTATATAAAACTGTCCCCCAAAACCTACTTCCCCCACCCCATCCCTCCACCAAACCTCACCCCAAGTTATTAGTGCTCCCTCTTATTGTGGTATAAATAGTAAAGTTGCATATTGGTCTCTCCCTCTCCAAACCACCAGGTTTATTCACTGTTTTTATTGCGGGTGCTATTTCCGCTATATTTATAGCATTTTTATGGATCCAGGTTTGTGTATTTTTCAAGTATTTTTAGACATCTTTTTTTCAAATAAGCAAATGCTCAACAAAGTTTCATCCTATGTGGAGTCCTTAGGACTTCTATGAAAACTGTGACATATGAGAATCTTAATAAATACAGTTTAATTAAACCCTACCCTAGCTGTGCTTTGAGAGTATTTCTGCATCAGGGCTATATTACTCCTTTGTATGTGCTGTCACTTGCATGTTATATTACTTCTTTATGTGCACTCTTGCCTGCATCCCCCTCTTCGTTGCTAACAAATTGTAACAATGTTGGCATCTGACGTCACTTCCTATTGGAATACCTACAGAATTTGAATATGCTATAAGCAATGTACTTGTTTTATTATAGGTTTTTTTTTCTTTATAAAATCAGTACCTTGTACAAAAAGAGACACAAAACTTGTGTGTGATTCTTAAATTTAGCTCTTTCGTGATAATTTCTTCAATGGTTTTTGCATAACATTTTGCCAGCACCATTTTTACATCAAATGATTGTCCTTTTTTCTTAGATTGCAGAAATTTAAATCCCAGGCTAGAAGATATGCTATTTCAAATATTGGATGTATCTAGCATTTGTTTTGATTCCTTTTTTGCTTAAAATTTAAAACTAACCCTAAGTTTTAAGAAACAAGAGATACCATTATTTATTAAGAACTCGTTAGTTGTAATGGAAATTAACATTGAAAACATACCTGGTGAAATGATTTACTTTATTTTATTTTTGCAGATTAGGACCCATTAAAGGGAAGGCATGGGACATTTGTAAATATTTTCTGGAATCATTCTTCAGGAAATGCAATTTAAAGCTTTATTGCTGTTACTGTATTTTATTGCAGGTGAGAAATGCTGTCTGCTTAAAAAAAAAATAATAAGGAAAGCTATATACCATAGACTGATGATCTGTATGTCCCTGTGGTCATAGGAAAAAAAAAAAAAGAAAAAGCGTAAACTATAATGAAATGAATTTTATTTTGCAGGCACAGAGCCCGAGCTATTTCATTTCATTACCAGGACAAGTAGAGTGGGCTGGGATCAGCAAGTACTCCAGGCAATGCGAGCAGTTGATAAGCATTTCATCATGGTCCTAAACATATTAAATTTGTAGCTATAAATTTTATCAATAGCATCTATGTGGCATTGTAAATTTTTTTTTTCTTTTTCTCCCTCCCACCTTTCCAAGTAAACCATGGCTCCACTTGTGCTATTTTCTAGGACAACCTGTCTTTGCATTCATTGATCTACAGTGACAATGTGACCCAGGATAAAAGGCATGGGATGCCTTTCCCCTCTCTTCACATATCATCCCATAATGTTGTGGGAGCTGACTCTGCTTTTAGTTAATTGTCCTTCCCCTTCTGTCTCATTGTAACCCCTTGGCTGGAGACTTTGTAGTAAACTTCTCCTGCACTTCTGGCTGTTTTGTTAAGAGAAAAAGGAAGTTCCTAAGAGAGAGGAATAATTTAATAATAGCAAAGACAGCAATGCTTATCAAATAATGCAATGGGAAGATATTTTGAAAAATATACATTTTATTTATCAGAGATATTCTGAGTCTGCAACCAGAAATAAGTGGATTTTGGGTTAAAGAAAATACGACTTACCAAAGTATCTTTATGAGCAAATGGGTTCAATACTAATGTATCTTCCCCCAGTCTTCAATGTAAATCCAAGTCAAATACAAGTCAATCCAAGTCAATCCAAGGACACAATCCAAGGACTCCTCTAAAACATTCAGCCATTAATCATGCCATTTGCACATAACTTGTAATTTGACTTGTATATCGTTTAACCAGTTTATTCTTTCCTATTTCTTCCTCTTCACCAAGTTTTGCTACCCTTGTTAATTGTAACTGTACCTTCGGTCACCTCAGTTCTAGTTTGATGTATTTAATGCACTCCCGTTTCATGTAAACCAGCAAGATATGTTCTCATGATTGCCGGTATATAAAAACCTTAAATAAATAAATAAATAAATAAATAAATAAATAAGTAAGTTTAAAATTACATTGCAACTTAAAAGAGCAGAATCCATAACCCACATATGTGTTTTACAGAAGGTCTAAAAGTATTTATGTGTTCAGGGCTGGATTAAGGAAGCATGCACCCAAAAGCAATAGGGGAGGGGAAGGTTCAGAGGCTACAATCTCTCATGCCCAAATCCTCCTCCTTGGGCAACCTCCTCCCATCCTCTTCACTTCGAAGTCACAGTTCAATCTGCAGCAGCAACAGAAATTGAGGGAAAATCAGGGGCGGAGCCTTCAAACCTTTCTGGCTGATGCACCCTGAGGCACCCGCACCCCCCCCCCCCCCAAAGGGCTTCAGGTTACCAGGGAAACCTGTGCAGGAAGTGGAGCACTGCAGGATCTGTCACCGTGAGAGGGCCATTGAAGGCCCTGTGCTGATTTTAATTCAACCAGAGCCCGCACTGCAGGAGAAGAGAAATGGCGGAGTGGTAACTGATTTGGATTTAGACATTGGCAGCAATGGGAATATTGACAGCAGAATATTGCGCTGGTGGCTGAAGAGGACCAGTGAGTATTGCTTGCTAGGTGATACTGGGATTTAAAAGTTTGGAGAGATTGAAATTGTGGGGTATATCAATCTTTAGTTTGTGTGCCTTGTTTAAAATCTAGGACAGATAAGTTATTTATTTTAGTGTGTGTGTATGTTTGGGCCTTGAATTAAAACAAAAAGCAGACTAGGAATATAAAGGGATTTCTTTAGTGTGTTAGTGAGAGAATGTAAGTTAATATATTTTTAAGTATTAGAACTGTGAGTTTACAAAGGTCATTTACTTGATTGGAAAAGGTGAGAATTCTGGTTCCTGGGCAATTATTCCCTAGTATTGGGCACTCTTCCCCACCCACTCCAACTCCCAACCACCCCCAGGCTCTTTTTCTTTTAAATAGATATACTTCACCTCAGTTAAAAGGAAAATCTTCTAAATGGGAGTGAGTTCATGAGTTTAAATATCATGCAATTAACCCTTATTTTAGTTATTGACTAATTTTAGTATTGTTGGTCAATCACAAACTAACAAAAGAAACCTAGTATCAATTTAAAAACCTCATACTTTAAAAGACACTAAATAATTTAAAATATCTTAAATTGAGAGACATTCCTACTCCATAATCAGCTTTTAAAACTTTAGCATCTTAATGAAACTAAGATGCAGACAGAAATCCAGCAGCAAGTTGGGTATTATCCATTTTTGTACTGAGTGCCACAAATAGGATTACCTACCTGTTGGTGAGGTATTGTATCTGTGTACTTGATGCTCAGAGCTCCTAGATTTCAGAGAGTCTGGTCTCTGCAGATCAGAGTAGCAGACTAGAAGGAACTGAGACAGAGAAATATATAGAGGATCATAGTTGATTGGACACAACTTCAGTCCAACAGCACTTATGTTGCTTTGGAGGAGCATGGTCACCTGACAGGTGGGATAGGAAGTGATCCTGTAGCTAGGACTTGTAATGTCTTATCTTCTCACACTGAGGATGTATCTCCAGGGCCGTGTGTCCAGAAGGTAGAGGTTAGGACAGCCAATATAGTGGTTGAATTGATCAACCACTTGCTAATTTGCCTGCCTAGTATGAAGGTAATGGACCTTACAAACCACCTAGATAAGATTTTAGAGAATGTTGGGGGGGAGCCAACTGTCATTGTACATGTGGGTACCAAAGACACAGGAGAGAGGTTCTGGAGGCTAATTTATGGTCTTAGGTAGGAAATTGAAATCCAGACCCTCTAGAGTTGCATTCTCATACATGCTCATTGTTCTACACATAGGATCACAAAGACAAACTGAGTTCCATAGTTTCAATGTGTGGCTTAGATGATAGTGCAGAGAAAAGGGTTTTAGTTTTTTTAGGAACTGGAAATCATTCTGGGGAAGGCGAAGCTTATTCTGATGGGATGGGCTCCACCTTAACCAGAATAGAACCAGGCTGTTGGCACTAACTTTTTAAAAGAAGATAGAACAGATTTTAAACTAGATAATGGGAGAAAACTCACAGAAGGGCATGGTTTGGAATGATGTATCTTTAAAGAATATGAATAAAACAGCAAAGTTAGGGAATCCTGATAAAGAGGTTGCAATAAATGTTAAAGTAACCCAAGGGCATTTAAGTAAAGAGCAGACAGAGCAAAAAAAATCCCAAATTAATTGTGTAACTAATAATGCTCAAAGGCTGAAAAATATGATGGGAGAATTAGAATATATAATGCTGAATGAAGAGGTAGATACAATTGGCATCTCAGAGACTTGGTGGAAGAAGGATAACCAATGGGACACTGTGATACCAGGATACCAATTATATCACAATGATAGGATGGTTTAAATTGGGGGAGGTGTGGCACTATATGTTAAGGAAGGCATAAATTCAAACAGGATAAAAGTTATGCAAGAACCAAATTATAGTGTAAAATCTTTATGGATTGAAATTCCATATGAGAAAGAGAATAAAATAGCAGTGAGCATGTACTACCATTCACCTGAGTAGAATGAACAGACAGACAATGAAATACTAACAGAAATTAGGGTAGATAACAATATAATCCTGGCATTGATTAGGTAAATGTTACATCAGGACATGCAATGAAAGCAAAGTTTCTAGATGAAACAAATGACTGTTTTATGGAGCAGCTGGTACAAGAACCGATAAGAGGGGAGCTATTTTTTTTAACTTATCCTTAGTAAAACACATGAGCTTGTGCAAGATGTAATAATGTTGGAGGCCACTTGGCAATAGTGATCATAAAATTATCAAATTTGACCTGGTAACTGGAGGGAGGTCATAAATGCTATCCCAATAGATTTCTTTAAATTTTCAAAAGGGAAATTATGAGAAAATTTAAAAAATGGTTAGGAAAAACCAGAAAAAACAAACTACATAGGTTAAGACTTTACATCAGGTTGTTCAAGAACACCATCTTGGAATCCCAGAACAGATGTATTCCCCACATTAAAAAAGGTGGAAGGAAAGCCAAACAACTGCCAGCATGGCATACAGTTGAGGTGAGAGAGGCTATTGTATTAAAATGATCATCTTTTAAATAATGGAAAAGGAATCCAAATGAAGAAAACAGGAAATAAAATAAGCACTAGAAAGTTAGATGCAAAGCATTGACAAGGAAGGCTAAGACAGAATTTGAAAAGAAGCATGCTGAAGAAGAAAAAAATTCATAATAATTTTTTTTTTTCTGATATATTTGAAGTAAAAAGCCTGTGAGGTAGTCAGTTGGACCATTAAATAATTGAGGGGTAAAAGGTTTACCTTCGGAGAACAAGGATATTGCATAGAGATTAAATTATGTCTTTAGTTTATACTGAGGAGGATATAAGGCAGATATCTAAGCCAGAAGTGACATTTAAAGATAATGATTCAGACAAAATGAAACAAATCTCAGTAAATCTAGAAGATATAATAGGGCAAATTGATAAAGAGTAGCAAATCACCATGACTGGATGGTATACATCCCAGAGTACTGAAAGACCTGAAAAATGAAATTGCTGACCTATTATTAATCTTTCATTAAAATCATTTATGGTACCTGAAGATTGGAGAGTGGCCAATGTAATGCTAGTTTTTAAAAATGGTTCCAGAGGTGATCCAGGAAACTACAGACTGATAAGCCTGACATCAGTGCCAGGAAAAATGATTGAAAGTATTATAAAGAACAAAATTGCTCAACATATAGATAGTCATAGTTTAATGGTACAATCCCAACATATGTTTCACCAAGGGAAATCTTGCCTCACCTGCTACATTTTATGTAGGTGAATTAACGTGTATAAAGGTGAACCAGTTGATATAGTATATCTGGACTTTCATAAAGCATGTGACAAAATACCTTATGAGAGACTCTTGAGGAAATTAAAAAATCATGGAATAAGAGGCAATGCTTTATTGTGGATTGAGAACTGATTAAAAGATAGAAAACAGAGAGTAGTGCTAAATGATCAATTTTTTCATTGGAGAAAGGTGACTAGTGGAGTGCCCCAGAAATCTGTATTGGGAACACTGCTGATTAATATATTTATAAATGACTTAGAGATGGGAATACCAAGTGAGATGTTCAAATTTTCTGATGTACAAAATTATTCAAGAGGGCTGAGAGACATTGCAAGAAGACTTTGCAAGACTGGGAGACTGAGCATCCAAATGGCAGATGGCATGTAATGTGGATAAATGCAAAGTGATACACACAGGGAAGAGGAACTCTTGTGCATCACTTTACACTTGCCCACATTAAATGTTGTAATGTTTCACATTGGCAGTAACCACCCAAGAAAAAGATCTAGGCATCATCGTGATAATATGTTGAAATCTTCAGCTCAGTGTGTTATGGCAGCCAGGAATGCAAATAGAATGCTGGGAATTATTAGGAAAGGAATAGAATATAAAAAAGAGAATATCATAATGACTCTGTGTCACTCCATGGTACAATCTCAACAAATATTATGTTCAGTTCTGGTCATTGCATTTCAGAAAAAGGTGTAGTGGAATTAGAAAAGGTATAGAGAAGGACGACCAAAATAATAAAGTGGATGGAGTGATTACTGTATGAGGAAAGATTAAATAAGTTAACGCTCTTCAGCTTGGAGAAGAGATGACTGAGGGGAAATATGATAGAGGTCTATAAAATAATGAGAGGATTGGAATGGGTAACTGTGAATTGGTAGTTTTGCTTTCAAAAAGCACAAAGTTTAGGGGACATGCAATGAAGTTACTAGGTGATACCTTTAAGATAAATAGGAGAAAATATTTTTTTTACTCAATGCATATAGAATTTCTTGCCAGAGGATATGGTAAAAGCAGATAGTGCAGCTGGGTTTAAAAAAGTTTTGGAGAAGTTCTTGGAAGAAAAGTCCATAAACCATTATTAAGGTAGACATGGGGAAATCCACTTCTTGTCCTTGGGATAAACATCATGGAATCTATTGAATTTATGAATCTTGCAAGATACTTGTGACCTAGATTGGCCATTGTTGGAAACAGGACTGGGCTTGATGGATCTTTGTTCTGACCTTTGTTTTGACTTTGTTCTTATGTTCTTACATTACCTACCTTGCTTATGCCTAAATACAGGCCTGTTTTTGTCTTTCAGTTGTTTTTGTTAGGATAAAGGAATGGTAATACTGTATATGTATGGAGGTGGAAGTGTGTGGGATGCGGAGTTGGTGTGTGGAAGAAGTGTTACACTCTTCATTCCCTTCTTCCCCACCCAATCACTCACAGTGCCTCAGATGTCAATGGAAAGAAATGCCATCTTTTGTGTGCTACAGAGGTTGAAGGCCTTCCAGCTTTAATACGAGTGTCTGAGAAATGTAAAGTAAGAAGCCTACCCCTCTCCATGCTCACACTGGCTATCCTTTCTGGTAGGGCCCTACTTCATTTCAGAAAGCTCCCCAGTTCCATCTGTTAAAATCTATATGAAAATAACTACATATATAACTCTCTAAGACCTACCTTGAAAGGTAGATCTGCCGGAAAAAGGACTGATTTGCTCTGTATTCTAATAAACATCAAGGATCATTTGCTATTGAGTGCTTTCACACAAAAGCTACTCGCTGTGAGCTTTCAGGAATTCCTTAGTGTTCCTCTGATCTCAACTACCTTCATCATTAGACATTGGTAAGCACTTCACAACATATGTATTCCAGCCAATCATCAAAGATTATCTACCACCTGAAATTGATTCAAATCTGTTATTTTCATCAGCTGTTTCACAGAAAAAAAAAGGATTAGGGTAGAAGAAGCTATAGAGACCCATTTGTCTGAAAGAAATTATACAGCACACATAGAAATTTCTGATAAATAGATGGAAAGACAAAACTTTATTAAATGACAAAAGGCCTAACCTAAAATATTAATCATCTAGGATCCTGATGATTAGGTATTCATTCACGCATGCCATGCTTGCCTCACATCTAATATATACTTTGTGTGCATCGAATAGCAGCATATTCCATGGCATCAGGGACAGGCATGTCCAATCCTGGTCAACATGGCTTTACCCAAGCCAAGTCTTGCCTCACAAATCTGCTTCACTTTTTTGAAGGGGTTAATAAACATGTAGATAAAAGTGAACTGGCAGATGTAGTATATTTGTATTTTCAGAAGGAATTTGACAAAGTTCCTCATGAGAGGCTTCTAGGAAAATTAAAAAGTCATGGTATAGGTGGCGATGTCCTTTTGTGGATTACAAACTGGTTAAAAGACAGGAAACAGAGAGTAGGATTAAATGGACAATTTTGTCAGTGGAAGGGAATGGGCAGTGGAGTGCCTCAGAGATCTGTACTGGGACCCGTGCTTTTCAATATATTTATAAATGACATGGAAAGGAATACGACGAGTGAGGTAATCAAATATGCACATGATACAAAATTATTCAGAGTAGTTAAATCACAAGCGGAGTGTGATAAATTGCAGGAAAACCTTGTGAGACTGGAAAATTGGGCATCCAAATGGCAGATGAAATTTAATGTGGATAAGTGCAAGTTGATGCATATAGGGAAAAATAACCCATGCTATAGTTACTAGGGATGTGAATCGGGCTTCGGACGATTGAAAATATCGTCGATATTTTCAAAATCGTCAGAAATCGGGGGCTCCCCCAAAACGATAGGAAAACCCCACGATATTAATCATGGGGGTTCCCTTATCGTTTTGGGGGATGGCGGGAAAAACGGCACACAAAAATAACCCCTAAACCCACCCCGACCCTTTAAAAGTAACCCCTTAGCTTCCCCCACCCTCCCGACCCCCCCCAAACCTTTTTACAGGTACCTGGTGGTCCAGTGGGGGTCCCGGGAGTGATCTCCCACGATCTCCCGCTCCGGGCCGTCCTCCGGCTACCGGGCCGCCGGCTGCCACTAATCAAAATGGCGCCGATGGCCCTTTGCCCTTACCTTGTGACAGGGTATCCATGCAATTGGTTGGATCCTGTCACATGGTAGGCACACTGGATGGCCGGCGCCATCTTGTGCTCCTACCATGTGACAGGGGCTGACCAATGGCACTGGTAGCCCCTGTGACATAGTAAGGGCAAAGGCTACCGGCGCCATTTTGATTACTGGCAGCCGACAGTCCACGTGCAGGAAGTCACTCCCGGACCCCCGCTGGACCACCAGGGGCTTTTGTAAAGTCTTGTGGGACCCTCCTGACCCCCACAAGACTTGCCAAAAGTCCAGCGGGGGTCCGGGAGCGACTTCCTGCACTCGGACCGTCGGCTGCCGGTATTCAAAATGGCGCCGATAGCCTTTGCCCTTACTATGTCACAGGGGCTACCGGTGCCATTGGTCAGCCCCTGTCACATGGTAGGAGCACAAGATGGTGCCGGCCATCCAGTGCTCCTACCATGTGACAGGATCCGGCCAATGGCACGGATACCTGTGACATGGTAAGGGCAAAGGGCCATCGGCGCCATTTTGATTAGTGGCAGCCAATGGCTCGGTAGCCGGAGGATGGCCCGGAGCGGAAGATTGCGGGAGATCGCTCCAGGGACCCCCACTGGACCACCAGGTACCTGTAAAAAGTTTTTTGGGGGGTTGGGAAAGTGGGGGAAGCTAAGGGGTTACTTTTAAAGGGTCGGGTGGGTTTTTTGTTTATCGGCTGGGGTGCAGCCGATAAACAAAACACGATTGGGCCCGATGGAAAAAATCCCACTTGTGAATCGGAACCGGAATCCGAACCGAATCCGGTTCCGATTCACATCTCTAATAGTTACACAATGTTAGGCTCCATATTAGGAGCTACCACCCAGGAAAGAGATCTAGGCATCATAGTGGATAATACATTGAAATCATCGGTTCAGTGTGCTGCGTCAGTTAAAAAAGCAAACAGAATGTTGGGAATTATTAGAAAGGGAATGGTGAATAAAACAGAAAATGTCATAATGCCTCTGTATTGCTCCATGGTGAGACCGCACCTTGAGTACTGTGTACAATTATGGTCGCTGCATCTCAAAAAAGATATAGCTGTGATGGAGAAGATACAGAGAACGGCAACCAAAATGATAAAGGGGATGGAACAACTCCCCTATGAGGAAAGACTAAAGAGGTTAGGACTGTTTGGCTTGGAGAAGAGACGCTGAGGGGGGATATGATAGAGGTGTTTAAAATCATGAGAGGTCTAGAACGGGTAAATGTGAATTGGATAATAGAAGAACTAGGGGGCACTCCATGAAGTTAGCATGTAGCTCATTTAAAACTAATCAGATAAAGTTCTTTTTCACTCCACGCACAATTGAGCTCTGGAATTTGTTGCCAGGGGATGTGGTTAGTGCAATTAGTGCAGCTGGGTTTAAAAAAGGTTTGGATAAGTTCTTGGAGGAGAAGTCCATTACCTGCTAGTAATCAAGTTGAATTAGGGAATAGCCACTGCTATTAATTGCATCAGTAGCATGGGATATACTTAGTTTTTGGGTACTAGCCAGGTACTTGTAGCCTGGATTGGCCACTGTTGGAAACAGGATGCTGGGCTTGATGGACCCTTGGTCTAATCCAGTAAGGCATGTTCTTATGATGGTCTGGGAAAAAATGGCCTCTAAAGGGAAAGACATTGCTAATGGGTACCAGCCAAGAGGAGGACACTGAGCCAGACGACAGACATGCATAGGAGCAGTGACAGCCCATAATGGAGAATGAGGTGTGGGAAACCCAACTGACTGCTACTCACATTCACACCAGATCTCTGGCAGTTTACAGGTGGCCAGTAGGAAGGCATCTCTGCAGAGGAGGAGTTCATCTCTTCAAAAGAAGATGAGGTGCAGGCCACTCCTGCAGAGAGGAACATCAAAGATATTAATTCCTGTGTGGTGGAACAGATTGCAGGACTCTGAACTGAGATGTAGGGCCTCAGGGATTTTGTGAGCGAGGTGATTCAGGGAGTATAGCTGGAAATACAAGGCATTCAAAAAGAAATGCAGGTCCAGGCAGCAGTATGGAGGGAGATATTGCTGAGGATACACCCCTGACAGGGCAATCCCCACCAGCTATCTACTACATGATGCCCCACTGGATGAAGTTATCACCAGCCTTTCCAGCACTTTAAATCGGCTTGTAACCTTCAATGCGAGTTGGACAGAGTAATTGACTCGCATTGAAGGTTACAAGCTGATTTAAATTTGGATGAAGATCACCGGTTACATAAATATTTCTTCGTAAGCATTGATACACCAACAACGAACATATAAGGAAACATCCCCTGAGGAAAGATCCGACACTGGATCTGAAGCGTGGCCTCATTGGGTCATTATTTGGAAACAGATATTAGCCGGTAACTAGCTTGTTTTTTAAAGAAAGGTTTCTCACAATTTATGCAAGCTACATGAAAATATATAAAAAAACAAAATGTGGATGGAGGAGGATCGTTGATGATTATAATAGGGATGTGAATCGTTTTCCATATCGTCTTAACGATAGAAATCGTGTGGCAGGGCAAGAAAATCGTCTTAGGCACGATTTTTTAGTTAAAAATCGTTAAAAATCGTTTTTTTCCGATTAGTGCGCACTAACTCGAGTTAGTGCGCACTAACTGGGAGTTAGTGCGCACTAACTGAAAATGATACAATTTGACACTTTTCAGGTCAGTTAAGGTCAGTTTAGGAATGAATATGTATTCCTATTGGCTGCCCTCTTATTTATTCATGTTACCAAGTTTCCTACTGACAGTATATGGGGGATGGGAAATGGAAACAGTTGGTAGCTTGACAAAACAAGTAATGTGATCAGTCAATGTGACTAGAACTTGTGCCCTAACCCTGATACCAGGGGTATTGTGATCTTCCTGCACACAGTGCCCTATCCCTATTAATACCAGGAGTGTTGTGATCTTCCTGCACACAGTGCCCTATCCCTAATACCAGGGGTGTTGTGATCTTCCTGCACACAGTGCCCTATTCCTGATACTGGGGGTGTTGTGATCTTCCTGCACACAGTGCCCTATTCCTGATACCGGGGGTGTTGTGATCTTCTTGCACACATCCCGATATCAGGGATAGGGCACTGCGTGCAGGAAGATCACAACACTCCTGGTATTAATAGGGATAGGGCACTGCATGCAGGAAGATCACAACACTCCTGGTATCAGGGATAGGGCACTGTGTGCAGGAAGATCACAATACCCCGGAGGAGTGAGGGTCAGGCAGCTCCCCCCTGTCTGCGAAGCCAGCCTCTCACTAGTAATGCAGGGAGGGAGCTGTCTCAGACTTCACCATCCTCCCCCCCCCCTCACCCACACACCATTCACTAGCTGGGACATGGGGGAAGTCAGGAGTGAGGGTCAGGCAGCTCCCCCCTGTCTGTGAAGCCAGCCTCTCACTAGTAATGCAGGGAGGGAGCTGTCTCAGACTGGTATCAGGGTTAGGGCACTGTGTGCAGGAAGATCACAACACTCCTGGTATTAATAGGGATAGGGCACTGTAAGAGATGACTGTAGTAGATTGAATAAAGATCTGATGTTTCTGCTCTCCTCACACCAAACAAAAACAACACACAAGCAGAGAAGCCCTTCTTACAAAGCTGAGCTAGTGAGTTAAGTAGGAGGAAAAGTAAACATACTGGTGCCAGTGTGGCTACTTAAAAAATACACTTACCAACAATCAATTACATATATTTGAACTGTGTACAGTTCCAGCCAGGACCACCTTTCTAAAATGCACAGTGATTGGCAAATTCAACATGCACTAGCATTTCAGGTGCCTGCTAACAAAAATAATAAACAAACAAGTTCTAGTCACGTGAGTGCTGATCATTACATTACTTTTTTTGTCAAGCTTCCAACTGTTTCCATTTCACATCCCCCCAACCATATTGGTAACATCAATAGATAAGAGCACAGCCAGCCAATAGGAATACATACATACATATTCATTCCTAAGTGACCTTTACTGACCTGGGAAGTGTGAACACTTTGTTTCATTTTCTGTTGGTGTTCGTTAGTTTCCAGTTCCATTTCCCATCCCCCCAACCATCACCTCAGTGGTAACCTTGGTAATATCAATAGATAAGAGGGCAGCCAGCCAATAGGAACACATATTCATTCCTAACTGACCTTCAGTGACCTGGAAAGTGTTTATTTGTATCATTTTCAGTTAGTGCGCACTAAATCGAGTTAGTGCGCACTAACGGGGAGTTAGTGCGCACTAACTCGAGTTAGTGCGCACTAACACGATTTAACGATTTTTAACGATAAATCGTTAGAATTTCTATTGTATCGTGTTCTATAACGATTTAAGACGATATAAACATTATCGGACGATAATTTTAATCGTTGAAAAACGATTCACATCCCTAGATTATAACACTCTGATATCACCCGGTCGGGGTTATAACATAATGATATGAAACTTTCCCTCCCTCCACATAAAAGTTTTTCAGAGCAAACCTTTCAGCAAAACTCTTTCAGTAAATATCTTTTTTTCAATACAAATAAAAGCACGATAACCCTCACTGAGGGACATAATTATAGAAACATAGAAATGACGGCAGAAGAAGACCAAACGGCCCATCCAGTCTGCCCAGCAAGCTACGCGCTTTATCTTTTTCTTTTTTTATCTGTTTCTCTCACCCACCTGTTACTATTGGCTTCCAATATCCTCCAGCCCTAATTCCCCTCCACCCCACAACCAATGTAGAGAGCAGTGCCGGATCTGCATCCAAGTGAACATCCAGCTCAATTAGGGGTAGCAACCGCTGTAACAAGCAGGCCACACCCCTGCCCCATACTCTTACCCACCCCTGTGTTTTTTTTTGTTTTGTTTTTTTGGAGATGGCAGCCCTCCATCCTTCTGCTCCGTGAAGGTGGAACACCAACCACTGGCATCCCGTTCCGTGAATGCCTCTGTAGCTACTGCCGCTCCGCGGAGTGTTTTGCTGCCTCCTCTTTATTCACGTCCTTTAGACTTGATGGACCCACATTGTTTATCCCAAGCCCCTTTGAAGTCCTTCACAGTTTTAGACTTCACCACTTCCTCCGGAAGGGCATTCCAGGCATCCACCACCCTTTCCGTGAAGAAATACTTCCTGACATTGGTTCTTAGTCTTCCTCCCTGGAGCCTCAGCTTGTGACCTCTGGTTCTGCTGATTTTTTTCTGATGGAAAAGGTTTGTCGTAGTCTTTGGATCATTAAAGTTTTTCAAGTATCTGAAAGTCTGAATCATATCACCCCTGCTCCTCCTTTCCTCCAGGGAGTACATATTTAGATTCTTCAATCTCTCCTCGTATGTCATCCGATGAAGACCCTCCACCTTCCTGGTCGCCCTTCTCTGTACCGCTTCCATCTTGTCTTTGTCTCTTTGTAGATACGGTCTCCAGAACTGAACACAGTACTCCAGGTGAGGCCTCACCAAGGACCTGTACAAGGGGATAATCACTTCCCTTTTCTTACTCGATATTCCTCTCTCAATGCAGCCCAGCATTCTTCTGGCTTTTGCTATCGCCTTGTCGCATTGTTTCGCAGACACAACCTTTTTGTAAAACGAGTTTTCATGTATTAAGAGGTGATAATCTTTGTATTTTTGGGTCTTATTTTAAAATAAGCATTATGCATATATGCCCTTTATTTCACCCATAAGCCTTTGTAAATTCAACTTTAATTCTATCTTGATAAATACATTTGTTCAAGTCACCAATGCTGATTTAATAGTATGAAATTGTTTTATTTTAAGAATATCTCTTCACCATATTAGCTATTATTACTAGCAGTCAAAATCTTCCACAAAGGAGCTTCTGATGTCTGCAAAGCTTATATACCACTACATCTTTCTGTTGGTTCAATAAAAGGATTTGCAACCTTTAGAAATTACAGTCAAAAAAGTAAATTCCTTTGGATTGTTCTATTTTGGGTTTTGCTTCCACCTTCAGACAGTTCAATTTTGTGCCTAGCTGTGTGTTACTGTGCTGGTGACCTAAACCCTTATAGCAAGTCGCAAATCATAGAAGTCTATTTTTATCATGCTAGTGTCTGTTTTCATTTTACTGTCCTTCAAATTAAGAATCTGAGGTGTTTAAAGCAGAAAAAGAGTCTGAACTGGCTACTGGTGAGAATTACTAAGAGTCTGACTTTCTGAGCTTTCCCATAAACACAGAATGGTAGTAAAGCCTTAGAGGTGAATTTTCAAACCGTTACATGAGTAAATATTAGCATATAGGCACGTAAATAGCATCTACTTGCGTAATTGGTATTATATAAAAGTAAAAAATACACATGTATTTTCACATTCATGCACACATATAAGTGTGTAGAAAAGGGGTGATGAGGCATTATAAAACTTATGCATCTAAGTTGCTATTTTAAAAGATAGTTATGTGTCTGCATTAGCCAACTTATGTAGTTTTACATCTGCTAATTTTCTGGAATGCTATTAAACATGTTTATTGTAGGGTACTGACCGAGTGGGTGGTCTGGGTGAATTGGGGGGAGTTCAGGTTGAAGAACTAGGAAGGTCTCAATGACCTGGAGAAGGACTCAATGAACTGGTGGACTAATTCGCAAATTGGTTAATTTCATTTATAGAAACATAGAAATGAAGGCAGAAGAAGACCAAATGGCCCATCCAGTCTGCTCAGCAAGCTTTCACACTTTTTTAAATCTCTCATACTTATCTGTTACTCTTGGCCTTTAGTAACCTTTTGGTTCTATTTCCCTTTCACCCCCGCCATTAATGTAGAGAGCAGTGCTGGAACTGCTTCTAAGTGAAGTATCTAGCTTAGTGGTTCATGTATCAAAATGCGGTAAATACCGCATGCGTTAGCAAAAGGGGCATAGTTTATGCTAATGTGGTGTTTATCACATTTTTTTTTTGGGGGGGGGGGAGGAGAGAGAGAGAGAGAGAGAGCACAGCCATGATAGCATGTCCCATGCATAGGTATTTATATCCCTAGGATAGGCCCACCTAGTAACTCGAGGTGGGGATTAGATAAGGGTGTAGGGGTTTAGGGGCCACTGTCACATTCTACATGAGACGTACAAACAGAACAGTGGTCTCTTGTGACGATTAGCTGGCCTTCGGAGTGAGGAAACTCCCTCCAAGATGGGATTTGGCCAAGGGTCTCTCAGCCTAGCTTGATGGGCTCTCTACCTGGGTAACATCAAGCTAGGCTGAGAGACCCTTGGCCAAATCCCATCTTGGAGGGAGTTTCCTCATTCCGAAGGCCAGCTAATCATCACAAGAGACCACTGTTCTGTTTGTACGTCTCATGTAGAATGTGACAGTGGCCCCTAAACCCCTACACCCTTATCTAATCCCCACCTCGAGTTACTAGATGGGCCTATCCTAGGGATATAAATACCTATGCATGGGACATGCTATCATGGCTGGGCTCTCTCTCTCTCTCTCCCCCCCCCCGGCCTCACAAATGGCAAAGGCATGGTCCTGACTGCTATCGCACAGCCTAACGCATTTGAAAGAGGTGTTGTTAAAATTGGCATTATGGCTGTGCAATAATTTGCATCGCACCATATGATATGGTGTGATCGCATGCAGGAAAACACCTTACTGCATTTTGATAAATGACCCCCTTAATTGGTTAGGGGTAGTAACCGCAGCAATAGGTAAGTTACTCCCACCCATATTTGTTTACCCAGCCTGTGCAATTCAGTCCTTGTTGGTTGTTATCTGAATTTAAATCCTCTTTTCTTTGTTCCCCCCTGCCGTTGACGCAGAGGGCTACTCTGGAAATGTATTGAAAGTGAAGTATCAGGCTTAATTGATTCGGGGTAGTAACCGTCATAACAAGCAAGCTACACCCATGCTTATTTGTTTACCTAGACTGTGTAATTCAGTCCTTGTTGGTTGTTGTCTGAATATAAAATCATGTTTTCTTCATCCCCCCCTGCCGTTGAAGCAGAGAGCTACACTGGATATGGATATGCATCGAAAGTGAAGTATCAGGCTTGTTTGGTTTGGGGTAGAAAGAAACCACTGTAACAAGCAAGCTACTCCCCGCTTTTTTGTGAATACAAATCCTTTTTTCCACATTTCCTCTTGCCATTGAAGCATAGAGCAATGTTGCGCATCAACCATGTGTATGTTTATTGAATAAGGGTATTATCTCCAGGTAGTAGCTGTCTTTCCCTCAAGCCACCCTCTCTTCATTCACATCCTCTCGACTTTATGGATCCACAGTGTTTATCTCATGCCCCTTTGAAGTCATTCAAAGTTTTGGTCTTCACCATTTCCTCTGGAAGGGCGTTCCAGGCACCACTCTCTCCATGAAGAAATACTTACAGACATTGGTTCTGAGTCTTCCTCCTTGGAGCTTCAAATCATGACCCCTGGTTCTGCTGAATTTTTTCCAACAGAAAAGGTTATGCAAGCTTGTATTAAAATTGGCCAAGTTACATGTGTAAATCAGAATTTATGTGAGTAAATCCTACTTTACTTTTACATATTAATGTAACCCAGGCATTTTCTTGGGTTACTAGTAAGTCCTAGGTGTTTAGTATCAGTCAACTCGCTAGAGTAGGATGGATAATGGCAGGAACTATTCAAATGCGGACTCTCCTATGGAGTCTGGAATGGCCGTCCCACTTGTAATAGTATATAATTGCGCCCCTGCTACAATTTGAGAGGTAGCCCTTTGAGTTGTGAACAGTGTTCAATGGTAGAGAGGAGCTTAATTTTTATCATCATACAAGCCCAGCCAATTTAGCTAAGCAAACCCTGTTTGGGAGTCCTGGTCAGGATTGGGTGGGTTACTTCCCAGCCAGTACACAACCTATCTGGTGGGAGTTATCCCTCTGGATGCATTTTTTGGAATTTAAATTTTTAAGTGGAAGGGGCCTTGCTGGACCCTGTTCAGCTCCTGGGCCCAGGAAATGGGAAACCCTGGGTCTGGGCCTGGGCAGGTTAGGGAAGGCCTGCCCCCCCCCCCCCCCTAGCCTCAGTGAGGAAGGGGGTGACAGTGACCTGCTGTAAGGAGTCACCCCAGAGATATTCTCAGTTGTGTAAAGATTAAGTTCAACCTCCAGAAGGAAGTCTTTTGACTGCCATTCCTGCCTGAGAGCAGCATTGAAAGCCCTGCTCCATGGGATCCCTCTCATCAGGGATTCGAAGAAGAGATCTAAGAACTGCAGTAATATCAAAGAAGGGATTAATCAACTAACTGTGAGTAGAAGGCAAAGCCTAACATCAGGGAAGCCTCCCATCTGGTGCTTCAATCAACCTTGGGTACAGAAAGTGATTTATCTTTCTGTGCAGAGACAGAGATTGATTATTCTTTCCAGTTGGAAGGGGTGATTCTGCCCATTCAATGGACACCTTGCCTACCTGGGGAACCTATTTTTCCAAGCCCTGGATGGTAGGAATTCCCTTGGCTGCCTGAGATATTCCTGCACAGATTTGGGAGAACATTGTAACAAATTATTCATTGTGCTGTTGTGGATCAAAGAGTTGTGCCATTTTCCATGCATTTTCTTCAATAAAGAATTATTTTTTAGACACTAACACAGTGACTCCAGTGTGATTATTTGGCACTCAGTGCACAGTGAATAGAAAAGTACCCCTCTCCTAAGGATACCTAAAGAGAATAGACACCCTGCACTGGGGACCGAGAGGACTCCTTTCATCCCCAAGTCTATTGAACCTACATCCTGAAAGGAAAGTAATATAGCTAGTCTGGGTTCCTGCCCCAAAGAGTACAAATAAGTTTAAGTGCCTATACATACCGACTTCTACATTAAGGAGGGGTTGCATCAAATATATTCCGTGTATTTTTAAAATAGGTAGGAAAAGTGCATGTATTAAATGCATTGATAGACATGGCTTCAATGCATTACATATGTTCACCCAGAAGCCTTCAAAAGTGAATATGTTGCTGGATAGATATATGTTATTTTATAGGGATGTACATTGATTTTCTTTTCATGTCATTTTCGTTTCGGGTCATTATCGGTTTGATTTTGTTTTTAAAATGGTTTGGGGGAGGGGGTGGACAGTGCACACTAACTGAAAATGTTACCAATCAGTTAGAAAGTGTCAATTGGAGAGCAATTCTTTAGCTAGAGGTATGGTTCTGCATTCCCATTGACTGCCTCCTTAGTTACTTGATTGTGTTGCCATGATTGCAAGGTGGGCCGACGGTCGACCCTGTGACATAGTGTGGCAAAGGCTATCGGCGCCATTTTGAATAATGGCAGGCGACGGCCGAGTGCAGGAGGTCACTCCCGGACCCCCGCTGGACTTTTGGCAAGTATTGTGGGGGTCAGGAGGGTCCCCCGAGACTTGCCAAAAGTCCCTGGTGGTCCAGCGGGGGTCCGGGAGCGATCTCCTGCACTCGGGCCGTCGGCTGCCAGTAATCAAAATGGTGCCGATACTCTTTACCCTTACTATGTCACAGGGGCTACCAGTGCCATTGGTCAGCCCCTGTCACATGGTAGGAGCACAAGATGGCGCCAGCCATCCATGTGACAGGGGCTGACCATGGCACCAGTAGCCCCTGTGACATGGTAGGTCAAAGGCTATCGGCGCCATTTTGAAACCGGCAGCCCAGGGTTTGAGTGCAGGAGATGGCTCCTGGACCCCTGCTGGACCACCAGGGAGTTTTGGTAAGTCTTGGGGGGTCAGGAGGGTGGGGGTTTGTTTAAATTGGCTTCTTTAGGCGGCTGAATAATTTGGCGAAGATTCATGTATTCGTGGGGAATCACGATACGTTTCGCTTCCCCATGAATACAACGAATATGGCCACATCCATTGCAAATTGCCAATACGTAGGGACCAAATGCACACCCCTAATATATAGATGAGTATCTATTTAGTCTATCATGATGTACCACAGTGTACTACTATCTTATGGTTATTTATTAATGCACTTATACATTTCAATGAATTATGAAATCTGCAAGTCTGTAAGATCAAATCAAAAAGTACATATGAAATTGCTGAATGTTTTCCATATTTCTTAATGTTAGCTATAACTTATTCATTTTTGATAAACCCAAATAATATGGGCAACTGTGACCATCCTCGGTATTCTTTCTTTACCTCTGTTTAATATCATGATCTCAGATCTAGAAAAATGAACTTCATAAAATCAGGTTATAGAATTAAATCTTAGTCTTGTGAATTTCTACACCCCCTAAAATGACTTAGACTGGAGGCATTTATTGAGGACTAAGCTTTTGAGGACAAGAGACTTCTTTGTCAGATACATGACATAGGATACTTCCCTTGTGTCTCTATATGACTGTCCACATTCCACAGGACCAGCAAGATCAACACCATCTTCTCTGATGCCCAAGGCCCCTCAGTATGAATCTGGTTGTCCCAGTTTAGCAATGCTGCAGCCTGTGAGTTCTTCCTGCAGATTCCAGGAGTAACATAGCATCCTGCCTGCCACCAGTCGGTCATCGGATGATGATGCACCTCATCCCATTCCAGCTGCACCCAGCTCCCTGCACATTCTATAAATGAAGATGAATCCTGTTTTCCAGATATCTCCCTAACCTTCCCAATTAGTTTCTGTCCCAAAGGTTGCAATAAAGATACATATGTGTAAATTATAAGTGCAATAAATTCTTGAGCACTATTAAGGAATGATTATACAATACAATCAGTTTTCCCCCAAACTATAATGTGTAAAGTGGTTAATAGTTATGTAGTGCTGGGGAAGAAAGAGAGTGATGGTTGACTGGCTTTTAATCTCTTCACCTTGTTTTTAAACTCCCTGGGTTAGCTAGATAAATAGATGGATAGATAGATAATCATACATAGGGATTGTATACATCATTATATATCACAATTTAAACTCATGCTGGAATACTTAATTTTACCATATACGCATATACAATCCATTATGTATGTTATGACAAATTTCTAATTATCCAATGAAAGGGATTCAAAATCAAATGGCTTCTTTACAAAGACAAATTATTCAGTCTGTTGAAAAGGAAGGAGGATCAGAAGAAATATTTCTTTACTGTCAGGGTGGTGAATGTCAGGAATATGCTCTTTTTCTGTGCATAACCCCTTTGAAAGTGCACCACTATGAATTACATGCACAAACTTCCAAACACAAATATAAATTAAAAGTTTTCTTCTTTTTGAATCCACTGCTGATTTGGTTCATTCCATTTGGAGTGAACTGATAATTGCCTTTTTTGTTCCAAAAAATGCATTCATTTCAAACAAATACACATCTATTCAATTTTCTACTACCCCCCCTTTCCTGGAGGGGGAGGGGTAGTAGAAGGAGCACCTGCACCTCTCACTTCATAATACACAGCAAACTACAACCGACCACATTAATGGTGTAACTGAGACTGCAGCTTTATTAATAGTAAACAGCAATACAGATAAAACCTAAGGGGTAGATTTTTCAAGAAGCGCGCGCAAGTCCATGTGCGCATGCTTCCCGGCATTCACACATGGACGCGCCAATTATATAACATACCGCGTGCGAATGTTATAAAATTGGTGGGCTATGCGCACCGGATTTTGTAATCCGCGCGCGTATGTGTAGGCGGCGTGCGCGCAAGGGAGGGATACACATATGCAAATTTCACGTGGCAATGCATCCCGGCCTTCCCAATTCCCTACCCCCTACTCTAACCTCCCGTCCCCTTCCCCTCTCCTGCACAACCCCTAAATGTTGCCTTTTTTTTTTCCCCTCCTTGTTTGTCAACTTACTTCAGGGCCCGACCTGAAGTAAGTTGTGTGTACTGGCAGCCGGGACAGCTGTGAATGGAGCTGTCCCAGCCCGCCCCCTCACCCGCCCCTTGGAAGAGGCCTGGTTCTTGCACGCGTAACAGGGGTTACGCGTGTGGCTGGGCCCCTTCTAAAAAGCACGGCGCGTGGAAGGCCCAGCCGCGCGTGTAACCCCCGGATTTTACGCACGTGGGGGATTAAAAAACTGGCCGTAAGTACACAAGCCATAACATGGGTTAATCTAAGAGAAAGTATACATGTGGCAAGCAGTGTATCACCTCTGGACCATGGGCCCGCCACTGGCAAGCAAAGCCCTTTCTTTCTGAGAGGCATGCCTCATGGGCATTACCAGTCAGCCCACCACACGCAAGTAAGGCTACTGCCCAAAAGGACAGGGATAACTGGTCTGACGCCATACTGGGGCCACCCGATCCTGATGGCAGACAGTCCCAACGGAACAGGTGAGAATGTAACTTGGCCATTCAGAGCACCACTTGCCTCTGATCAAAAACTTCCCTCCTGGCTGGGGACTCCTGACCCCCACCCCACCCACCAACTGCCAACATATAACAATGGAATTCAAATCAATATCACACACACACAAAAAAAAATCAATTACCAGACATTGGGTACTAATTAACAGTTACAAAATCCCCCAGTAAAGCTGGGAGGGTGGGTGGGATGCCCTGCAGCAGCTGCAGCATGGGGAGCAGCACTCGGCTGCATCCCTCTGTTACCTTCCCCACACTGCCAAGCCTAGCTCCCTGCCCTGCCCTCAGCTTCTAATTGCACAACGGGCAAGCCCCCAGACCACCTTGGGCTTTATTGAGCTCCTCCCCAGGCCCTGCCTGCAGGCCTAGCTCCTCTTGAGGCCATCTCCCCCCCCCCCCCCCCCCCCGGTGAAGCTTCCTCTGCTCCTCGCCTCTCAGATCCCTGCTTCCCAGACTGCTGCCTTCGATGACCTCACCAGGGGCACCATTGCTTCTGTGACATTGGCCATGTGACGCCCATGCTGCCCTGCCCTGCCACATTGCTGACATACCCCCCCCCCCCCCCCCCAACTCACCACTAGAACTCTTCGGTGAGGGAGCTGATCCCCCACCACCACCTGCTCCAGGTTATCTGCTGCGCCTGCGCGCCCAACTCAGGACCGCCCGTATGTGGGCACAGAAATGAAACAAAATAAAACAAATGCACATTCCTTACAAGTATTATGTTATAAATGTATCCTAGAAACTGTTGCAGATAACATTAGCATTAATATAAACACATTGAACAAGCAAGTTCATCATCATCATGATGCTTACTTAATACAAGAATCCTTTGGCTTACATGGGGAAATTAGCATCTGGGGAAATTAGTGTACCAAAGTATATAAAAGTGAGTAAATGAATGGGAATTAAGATTTAAAACTATTTAATATTTGTATTCTATGTGAATAATAAATATTTAACTGTAAATGCATTTGGATGATCAAGACATTTTTCATATATTAGAGATTTACTATTAAGTAACATTTTAAACAACTTTCCTCCTCTATAATAATATTAGGAATAATATTTAGGGGTTATCCACTATACCTTTTGCTAGATTACGTATACACGATTAATTAGTGGTAGCAATATAGCTTTCAATATGAAATTAGAAAAATAAACATTATTAGCTGGCTACCTAGTTAGAACTCATTGTTTAATCATGTTCTATTTTTGAATTGCTGTTGAAATATTCTGAGTTTGTAATAACTCTTGTGCATTTAAGTTTTTTTTTCTTTTAATTTTAAAGAATATGGGCCAGATGTAGTTACATTTTCCCATAGTTGGAAAATAAAAGAAATCCTTTACTACATCTGGCTCTAAATTAATTTGTTCCACCTTCATTTGTCTTTTGTTGTTGTATATTTTTTGTGCAAGGTAAAGAATACATTAAGGAGAAACACTGTCTATCTGTCAACATACATACCTGTCTGCAGGCAATTAAGGAAAAGCACTGACAGATGGACTTAGCATGAAAGTTTGTACATAAGTGCGCAGGTCTGTCGTCAGAGTGCAGGAACTATGCAGATACACTGGAGAGCCATACAGCTCTTATGCTGTCCTGCTCCCAAAGAACACATTGGGAACCTCTGAGTACTCCAAAGAAGAATAAACCTTTTCCAACTTGTTTATCTTGACTATTTAGTGCTATACTTTCAAGTTTGCTCAATCCTTGTGGCACACTAAACCACATTTTGCATAATTCTCATAGTCTCTCCCTTCCCTTCCCTGCCCCTCCCACTCCCCCTGGAAGGAGGAGAGTAGCACCTGCATGTACCTCATTCCAGCTTCAATGTGACACCTGATTGTGCGGGACAGGGCATCGCATATTCAAACATCTGATTGAAGCTGGCATAGGAGTACACAGGTAAGAAGCACGACTTTTGCCTTCCAGTGTAAAATTACCAGAGTTCTGGTGGGTGAATTTGGGACACCTACTCACTGTAGTGCAAGTAGTGAGAAATCAATTCATTTTGGTGTGAGGTAGGAAGTCTGGTGGACTGTCCTCATGGAAAATTGTAGTAATCTCTACTCTCAAAATATATCTAGAAGTGCATTCTAAAGGTTTTGTCACCTCAAAATATTTGTGAGCCCAATACAAAAGCTTCCATGCTGGTGGGTATGTCCTGCATACAAGATGATGAATTATATGTCAGAAAGTCAAAATTAGTCAATTCTTCCCAGCATGTAAATTCTATGTGGGAGAGACATATCCAGGTCAGAGATTTTGATCTGTATATTTTATACTGAGAAGTTATTAATATTCTTAATTAAGCAATACAAATTTCCAACCTTTGATATCTCTGGCCTGCTTTTCAGGCTGATTCTGTCACTTTTTTCTCTGTTCCTTTTCTTATTTGCCCTCTCTCTCTCTGGTGTCCTCTTTCCTTGAGTGGATATTTTTATACTTTCTTTTCGCTCAGTGTTCTCTCTTTATTTCTCCTCCTCTTTCTCAATTCCTCCTTCTCTTTCTCTTCCATTATCTCCCAGAACTTCCCACCCCCAAATCAGGGTCCTCTCTCTCTCTTGCTTATCTCCTTTACCCATTCCTGAGTCATTTCTCCATTTCTGTCTTCCCAGTACCTGATCCTCTCTCTCCTTCTCTGTCCTGGGTCCTTTTTCTCTTCTTCCATGCTCATTATCCAGGGCCCCTTCTCCCTTCTTCCTCTCCCTAAGTCCCTAGTCTTCTCTCTCGCTTTTTCTTCTGCCCCCTTCTGTTTTTTTCACCCTTCATACCTGATCCTTTCTCTCTCTCCCTCCCTCCTCCTTTCCCCCTCCCCTGGCCCAGCTTATCCTTCCAATCCTCTCTCTGCCCTATCCCCAAGCAAAAGCAGCAGTGCATGATACTGTGACAGCATCCTATGTCTACACCTCCAAGCATTCACATAAATTCTAACCTTCCTCAACATTCACTATCTTTTGCTGTGTCTCCCCGGCAAGCCTTCACCCCCTTCCTTTCCCGCAAATCATTCTCACCTTCCTGCATTTCTGTGTGATTTCTTACCCTGCTGTCATCTGAGTCCCAAATCCCAGCAGTACCAGACATCTAAGGCCTGAAACAGTGAATCTCTAAGTAAGTAGAACACACCAGAGAAGAGCATGGTACTCCAGAAAGCAGGGGAGGGTGTGGAGAGTGGACAGGAGGGAAGGGAGTGGAGCAGGGAACCAGAGGGTCTTCTCTACCATTCCCTGCTACTGTGTGAGCTCGTTGCTTTTGCTCCTCTCCTCTGTTCTTCCTCAGTACTAGTAGTTACTACGGGGACAGGAAGGTGGGGCTGAAGCACTAAGCAAGGGATCTGGGGCACTGTCCAATAGAATACAGCATGAGCCCAGGGAGGAGGATCATGCTGAGGCTGCCAGCACTGGAAGAACGTTGCTAAGGCACACCAATGTGCCCAGCACACTGGCTGAGAATCACTGCTCTACTCCATAGACTCTTCATTTGGCATTCTGTAAGAATGGGTTTGAAATGTCTGTCCTCTGAGAGAGGTATTTCAGAATCATATGTAATGCTTCACTGTGATTCAGATTTTCCTTATAATATGTTAACGAAAATAATTACCAGTATAATGCAGTAGCACTTTTTGAACTAAGCCATTGGTGCTTTTTATAACAACACTATATTCTGTGTTTGTTTTGGGTTTCATTCACATTTAGCTTTCCGACAGCAGCTATGCATCATGACAAAAGCTTTAAGTATTTTTTCCTGTAGTAACAACATGGTATAAACTAATATCTAGGTCAGTATTCTGTATTACTTTTCAGGCTATGCACAGTTTGCCTTGATTATTAGGGGTGTGCATTCATTTTCGCCGTATTGGCAATCTGCAACGTATATTGCACTATTTGTAGTATTTGTGGGGAAGCGAAACATATCGCGATTCCCCACGAATACACGAATCTTCGCTGAATTATACGGCCACCTAAATAAAAATGTAAACAAAACCCCCTACCCTCCTGAACCCACCCAAGACTTACCAAAACTCCCTGGTGGTCCAGCGGGGGGTCCGGGAGCCATCCCCTGCACTCACACCCTCGGTGCCGGTTTCATCAAAGCGCCGATAGTCTTTTTCACAGGGGCTACTGGTGCCATTGGTCAGCCCCTGTCACATGGCCATCGGCGCCATCTTGTGCTCCTACCATGTGACAGGGGCTGACCAATGGCACTGGTAGCCCCTGTGACATAGTATGGGCAAAGGCTATCGGCGCCATTTTGAGTACTGGCATCAGATGGCCGGAGTGCAGGAGGTCACTCCGGGACCCCCGTTGGACCCCCAGGGACTTTTGGCCAGCTTGGGGGGCCTCCTGACTCCCACAAGACTTTCCAAAAGTCCAGCTGGGGTCCGGGAGCGACCTCCTGCACACCGGCCATCCGATGCCAGTACTCAAAATGGCGCCGATTGCCTTTGCCCTCACTATGTCACAGGTACCGATAGTCGGCCCCTGTGACACAGTGAGGGCAAAGGTGATCGGCGCCATTTTGAATACTGGCAGCAGATCGCCTTTGCCCTCACTATGTCACAGGGGCCGACCATCGGTACCTGTGACATAGTGAGGGCAAAGGCGATCGGCGCCATTTTGAGTACTGGCATCAGATGGCCGGCGTGCAGGAGGTCACTCCCGGACCCCCGCTGGACTTTTGGCAAGTCTTGTGGGGGTCAGGAGGCCCCCTCCCCCAAGCTGTCCAAAAGTCCCTGGGGGTCCAGCAGGGGTCCCGGAGAGACCTCCTGCACTCTGGCCGTCCGATGCCAGTACTCAAAATGGCGCCCATATCCTTTGCCCATACTATGTCACAGGGACTACCGGTGCCATTGGTCAGCCCCTGTCACATGGTAGGAGCACAAGATGGCACCAATGACCATGTGACAGGGGCTGACCAATGGCACCGGTAGCCCCTGTGACAAAGGCTATCGGCGCCATGATGAAACCGGCACCAAGGGTGTGAGAGTGTAGGGTATGGCTCCCGGACTTCCCGCTGAACCACCAGGGAGTTTTGGTAAGTCTTGGGGGGGTCAGGAGGGTGGGGGGTTGTAGTTAATTTTAATTTTAGCTGGGACACGAATAGAAATCGCCGTATTAACGCATCAGGGTGCCATACGGCCGAATGCAACGTATCTGCTCCCCGACGAATCTGAATCACAAATACAACGTCTGGCGTCCCTCTGCACATCCCTATTGATTATTGGCTTTTCTGTTACACTTACCTAAATTACGTAGCTACACTAGAAAAATACATTTGTGACCTTGTATCTGATCATTTTACCTCTTTAATTTGTTTGCAAAATTACATGCAAGACACAATTCCTATAATTTGTAATTGTCTTCCATTATTCAAATAGTATTTCAATCATTTTATATGTGCCAATTGTACATTTATGTCAAGAATATCTGATTAAAAGTATCTGTGAACAGGTATGAAGAGTTACAGGAATGGTATTTCTATCACATGTTAGAAAGTATTTTCTATAATATAGTAACAGAGTATGCTTTGCATTTCTGCAAGACCCTAACAATGTTTTAACTTCCACTTAAATAAAAGAAGACTTTTAAGAACAGAACCTTCAGCTATGGCTTACCCATTCATAAAAAAATGCTTGGTCCTTTTACTTTAGCTCCCTGATACTAACAAATGTACTTTTTCCACCTATTAGAAATGCCATTTGACTCCAGAGAAGAATGCGCTGTAAGTTCTATTAGGGCGCACTAACTAACCTGTTAGTGCACACTAACGGGCCGTAATGCGCATTAACATCTAGCTAGTGCACACTATCTTGTTCGGTGTACTGTACACTAATGCTGAGATAGTGCGCAGTAAGGCCCATTAGTGTGCACTAAATCACTTCGTCTAAAATTGCCAAAAAAAAAAAAACGTGGGAAAACTGAATTTTCCGCAGAGCGCCCGATCCGAAGCCCAAACCAATATCTTTAAACGAAGCACATCTCTAATTATTACATAGGCCTCTTAATACTTTAAAAATTCTTTCCTATTTCCATATCATGCCTTACATAATTATCTGATATGCAGTCAGTTATGATTTTTCAAATTTTATTTAATAAAATGGATCTTGAACAAGAGTATGTCCAATCTAAGATGGTGCATTACATATTGAAATACAGAATAGCTCTAAGGAATCCAGGCTCAGAATACTGATAGTCTGGTGTGTTCCCCTGCCCCTGATGATCCAGATTAGCCTTTGGGGTTTCTAAAGTGATTTCTGGGAACACCACAGTGTTCTGGTAACTTGAAAGCTAGAGCCAAGATGTGTTGAGCTATTGGGCCCAGAGAGCTCTGTAAGAGCTCATAGCAATTTATTTGTTCCTGTATTTAGAAGAGTATTGTGAAAGTTTCCCAAGTATTGTGAAGCTCATTTAATTATGTTAAATATGGAGAAGATTGATGTAACTGGATTAACTGAACCAGACTGGATTTTGGACTATATTTGCATTATTTCTATGCTGTATAGTTTTACCCTGCAGAAATGTAGGTCAGCATGCTATTTTGGTTCATCTTAAATACCATTGAATAAACATCTGTATATGCTTTGAACTAGATTTGACTCATATAGCAGGGAAGATCTCAACCTCACAATATATGAATACAAAACCAGGTTTTTCACTTTTTAAAATTAAGATTAGAGAAATAAAATCACTATATAGTCACTCAGAGTGTAATTTTGAAATGGTCTGCATAGCAGTACAATCTACTTGTACATTGTATACACAGAATTTACCGAGTATTTAAAAAGCCTAAGTATGCTTTGAAAATAATTCGGTAATTGGCTGAGTATGTGCACACATCCACTAGCATAAAGCTACACCTTTAGTGAGCATAACTTATGCATGCACATAAGTGCATGTCTTTTAAAATAAAAAAGATTGCTTGTAAGTACCAACTCCACCTCATCTCTGCCTCCCCTGGAACATCTCTCCTCAGCACACGTAAAAGTACACGTGAAAATGGGTTACTCGTGTACTTTTCTGTGCCCTGAGCCTAGGTCAGGTTCAGAACACCCATTTATTTAATTTATTTATTTATTTAGTTTTATATACCATCACTCGGGGTCCATCGTAACAGTTCACAACAGAAAAAAAAAAAACACATTATACCTTAAACTAATGTACATGATAAGGCCTAAAAACTACATAATATTACAACACAGGTAATCTCACAAATTTAGGTAAAATAGTCCTTAAAAAGCATAAAAGAAAAATAAAAACTCTAATAACATGATAAAACAATTAAAAACTATGCGTTGCAAATAAAACATTTATGATCATTTTCCATCTAGCCAGTGTGCATCTCCTACTAGAAGGAAGTTTTAGATCTTGCCAGATAGATTTAAATCAGAACCAGGGATTTTGTCTAAGAGGTTCAAAATGGGCCTTAAAATGTGTACATTCCTTCAAATATGCCTCTATAATATTTGAAGAAATTTTACCAGATCTCTACCAGAAACCAGAAGTAATATTCCATTTTTGTGGGGAGAGAGTAGAGAAATAGTTAATGTGGGTGTGTATAGTTGTCCCATGTGGGAGCCCATACTGGTGTGCTTTTAGCCTATATAAACTTTTACCATCATCTTAGGTTATGGAATCAGAAGTTTGACAGCATGTCCATGGGTTTGTTTATTTATTTTGGAAGAAGGCCTCTGGGGTCTCTAGGAGTGAGACCATGGTTCAGAGAGGAGACAGAGAGCCTTTGTTTTGGAACTCTTGTTTTGTTCTTGAGAGTTTTTTTTGTCATGTTTTGATTTTTCATTGCTGAGTCTTTTGTTTTTAACATGCATAAGTACTGAACCAGTGTATGTAAACCAAAGGAGTGGAGTTTCTCATCCAGATAACATGGGTGGACTGTGAATAGTTCTGGAGAGGAATAGGTTTTCCTCCATTCCCGGATGAAGGAGAGAAGGGAGAGTAGAAGACTGTTTGGACCTATTAATCTGTTCCTCATCATCTCAAGGAGATTCAAAGAAAAGAGGAGTGGGAGAGGTGTATATCAAATACTGTGAGTAGTAAGGAAAAGAAAGAAGTGCTTTTAGGAGAGGTAGGAACTTTTCTGCACTATCAGGCCGATATAGTACAGTGCACTCCGGCGGACCGCACTGTTAACCCACGTTTGGACGTGCGTTTTCGACGCACCAGCTTTACCCCTTATTTAGTAAGGGGTAATAGCACATCAAAAAGGCGTGTCCAACCCCCCCAAAACTAATAGTGCCTGCAACATGCAAATGCATGTTGATGGCCCTATTAGTCATTCCCACGCGATAAAGAAAGCAAAATGTACAGCAAAGCTGCACATTTTACTTTCAGAAATTAGCGCCTACCCAAAGATAGGCATTAATGTCTGCCGGCACTGGGAAAGTGCACAGAAAAGCAGTAAAAGCTGCTTTTCTGTGCACCCTCTGATAATATCATGGCGATATTAAGTTGGAGGTCCCAAAAGTTAAAAATAATAATAAAAAAAAAATTTAAACCGGCCCGTGGCCTGCGGGTTGAAAATCGGATGCTCAATTTTGCCAGTATCTGGTTTCCAAACCTGTGGCTGTCAACGGGTTTGAGAACCGATGCCGGAAAAATTGAGCGTCTGCTGTCGCCACCGCTCCTGTCAAAAAAGAGGCGCTAGGGACGCGCCAGTGTCCCTAGCGCCTCTTTTTACCGCGGGCCCTAATTTGAATATTTTTTTTTTCTGAATCGTGCGCACAGGAGAGTGGCCTGTGCGCGCGCCTGGAGAGTGGGCGCTCGCCTGCTCTCCCGCAATTTTTACTGTTTCAGCCTGTATGTCAGTGATATCAGCAAATTGTCTAAAATTAATATTCCTCATCAATTGGGAGCTTGTAAATTTCCCTAAAATTGGAGAGAAAGAGAAATTGGATTTATTATTTGGACTTGAACTGAACCAGCAAAATGAATGTATTCAAAAGAAGAGGTCACAAATATACTTTAAAGAACAAAAGTTGTAACATCATCATTGAAACAACTAAATCTGTAAACAACTTTTCTCAATTTCACCATTCATCAGTTAAAGTTATGTTGGAAACCATTCCTGCTTCCAGTATAATTATTACTGCTGTGGTCATTAGTGCTGTTTGCACTGAATTTTAATTTGGAATGCAAAGTCCAGGGCCTAGAAGATAATTCTTCTCCCAACCCCTTCTGCTCAGGATGAGTTAATTACTTGGGAAGAGATATACCTTAAGAGACAATCAGGCCGATGCAATGTCAGCATTCAGAAAATGTGTGCTTATGATGGTGCGCCCACTCTCCTAACACATGCCGATGCACCTCTCTGGGGCATCCAATATAATATTTAAATGGGCTGCCACAGTAAAAAGGAGGCCCTAGGGGAAATTGTGTACGCCTAGCACATCCTCGGCAGTGGGCGCCCAGGAGAGGTGGCTGTCAGTGCAAGTTAGGAAAATGGATGCTCAGTTTTACGAGTGTCCATTTTCCTAACCTGTGCACTGCCAAGAATTAACGCCTGCTCCAGGGCAGGCATTAATTTTCAAGAGTAAAAATGTGCGTGTCAGGTGCACATGGTTTTTTTTTGCATCAGGGAGTAATAGCTAATATCCTCATCAACATGAATTTACATGTAATGAGCGCTATTAGCTACTGACTGGTTAACTATGCGCTATTAGCTACGTGTGTCCAAAACCCTTTGTGCAATAAGGGGATTAGCATGTCCAAAATGCACATCCAAACACATGTTAAGCAGTATGCTCAGCTGAGTACACTATATTGCATTGGCCTAAGAGTCTGAGGTGTGGTTCCTGGAAATTTATTTGGGACTATCAGCCCAGAGATTACATATAATAATACATTGAATAAGTACATTTTGTGTGATTTTGCGATTTTAGTATGTCATTGTTAATGGGATTGATTGCTTTTTAACTCACCTGGAAGAATGCCATTAAAAACAGCAGTTATTACTCTATATACCAAGGCCAATATTAATTATGTTTACTTAGTGTACCCATCCCAAAGCAATTATGGAAAAGTGAATAATTTCATCCCCAGAAGAGTACTTAAAGCAAGATTTCCAAGGAGCCAGGTTACATCTGTCTGTGTAGTTTTATATTGTATAGATGCTTCATTTTTTAATTCATGTTCTTTTTTCAAAACTGTTATGTTGGTTTTGAAACTCTTACAATCTAGTCAAGAAAAAAAGATGTTATAAACAAAAGAGTTCTGCTTGACTGAAAAGCTATTTTTAACTAATAGCAGACTGAATATGGTTTTGAATACTGTGTGGCATCTTAGAAAGAAACGATCATAGCATCTAAAATATGGGGAATGGGAGTGGGGAGCTTATCGTGTTGACTAACATATTTTGAGTTTCTTTGTACAAAAGATAAGCTATCTTTACAAGTGAGGAATTTGACTTTGCAGCCCATATGCTGGCATTTCTAATGTAGATCAGTATTGCAAGCATTATCTCATGAAACAAAACTTATGCTTTACTTTCGAATGAGGAAATAGGAGAAAGTATCCACACCAACCTCTTCCCTTACTACAGGCTTTACCTTTTTTTCACTTAATAAAAGCCAAAGTACATTTGTGTGTCTCGACTGAATATCTGAAGAATGGCTTTAATAGTGACATCACAGTACAGTTTGGCAATCTGTGGATTATGACAAATAATTCATCTAGGGATGTCACTAGCATAGATATGTACAACCCTCTTCGCCCCCAACAACAAACAAACATTGCAGTGAAAGCATTAATATGATGGTCAGTGAGTCTACAATCCATCATATTCATGTCATGTGTTTCAATTTTATGTCCAGTTTCATAACAGACATTTCGTTGAATGCCATGATATTCTATTGACAAACCAATTGCTTTTTTGAGAATATCTGTAGTACATCAGATGACATTCTGAATTAAAGTTTACTGCCTAAGAGATGTGTGTGTGTGTGTATAGTAACAGCATTCTTTTTATTTACTGTCGTTTACCATGCTTTACAGATATAATATACAAATATTAGTACCAAACAGCAGAGTCTACTGCAGAAGAAAGAATGCCTGACTTGTCAGGGCTATCAACCTGTAAACCATATGCACTAGAAGATTTCCTATGTCCAGGAAATTAAGAAGTGCCTGGCTGAGTCAGACAAAGATCGGTCGCGCCCAGCAATCAGTCTCTGACAGTGAACAGTCCGGGTCAGACGTACCCATCAGATCTTTAATAGTAGATCTATTTCTTGTATTATTTCCCAAGGATAAAAGCGCTGACTTTCCCAAGTTGATCTGGCTAATAGCTGTTTATGGACTTTTCCTTCAGGAACTTGTCCAGCCCTCTTTTGAACTCTTCTATTAGTTGCTTTGACCACATCCTTTGGCAACAGATTCCATTACTTGAATGTGTGCTGAGTGAAGAAATACTTGCCATGATTTGTTTTAAGTCTGCTGGTTACTTGTTTCATGGAGTATCCTCTAGTGCTTGTGTTGTTTAAAAAGATAAACAATTGCTCTCATATTTTGACAGTTCATCAATTTTGGTCAGATGGTAAAGTGGACCTGGGCTAGAGGCAATGGGATAGGTGGCTCCTGCCCAGCTAGACAGGGATTCCCCCCTCTTAGAATCTCCCCTCTGTGAACCACGTCTCTCCATATCTCCCCTTTATCTTTGTTACTGGTAAATAAGGTTCTTCCCGAACACAGATCACCACAACAAGTTATAATTCAAACTGACAACTTTTATTTTCTGGGGTTACCAGCCAGCAACTATTTACAATAGAAAGGAGGATAAAACAAGATTACTGAATAATTCAAGGTTAAACAAGATTTCCAGACAAGAAACAATTCTAAACTCAATTAAACAATGCTCAGTAAATTAGAGAACAACCTAGTTATTATGATATTCTCAATTTTGTTCTTAATTACTTTCCAAATATTTCCTAACTTTCTATTTGCCTTTTTGACTGCTGCTGCTGCTGCTGCTGCCCACTGAGTTCAACATATTATCTAAAAGGACTCTGAGGTCCTTTTCATGTGTGGTGACCCCTAACCCAGAATCTAGCATTGTGTACGTATAGTACAGATTATTTTTTCACTCATGCATTACTTTGCACTTGTCCACATTAAATTATAATTTAAGTTTTTTGTTTTCTTCAGGCTTTTTGGTGTTCTAAATAGAATTTTTGATGCTGATCACAAATATTACTTCAAAATTTGTACATCACGTAAGGTTTTTGAGAAACGGACAATTTTGTGTTACAATAATTGTGAAAATTTTAAAACATTATCTCACGTACATATATTTTCTTGCTGGACTGTTTTTATGATTTTTATAATTCATGTATTTTTGACGGCCATAAGCAATGTAACATGTAACAGAGACTAACTTTTTTTAAAATACACCAAGAAACTCTGCCTGATCATGCCAGAACTTGCTCAGGCAAGCCCCAGCTCGGCTGCAAGATTCCAACTTGTTTCTATAATGACGCAGCCTTGTATATGCAGCAGCAATGAGTAGTCTCCTATGCAACGTCTGTGTGAATGAGCGAATCGTATCGCTAAAACTGTTGAGTTTAAAGCTTGTGTATTTAATTTCATATACTTTATGAAATGTCACACCAATGTCGTATTAGCCGAGACACATTTTGTTACATCTATGGTGCGTTTACTCTGAAAGCACAGAAAAGGTGTATGACTGCACTCATTAAGAAGTCATATGAGTTATACTTCAGGTGCAAAATTGGTGACCAGGACAGAGCATGGGCTCCTCATATATGTTGCGCATCCTGCGCCAGTAGTCTGCAAGCGAGGCTGAAAGGTGTGTGACCATCCATGCCGTTTGCCATCCCAATGATATGGAGGGAACAGAAAGATCATGTAACTGACTGTTACTTCTGCATGACAGATATGTCAAGATACTCATCAAAGAACAGGAAGCTTATTGAGTACCCTAACCTTGCATTGGCAATGAGCCCAGTGCCGCATGATGATAGTCTTCCTGTTTCAAACCGCCAGAGGTGTGGACACTTGATGATGAGGATGAGGAGGTAGGCGAAGATGGTGAGCCATTGCAGATAGAAGCTGCGGCTGATCTGGACTTTGTACCATCAACATCCAGCAATCCTCATTTAATATCTCAGTCAGAGCTGAATGATCTGGTCAGAGATTTGGCTTTATTGAAGAGTGAGGCGGAGCTGCTTGGGTCAAGGCTGCAAGGATGGAATATTTTTTCATCTGATATCAAAATTTCAGTATTTTGCAGCCGTCATGAAGATTTGACAAAATATTTCAACCAAGTAGACAGTCTGAATTTTTGCTGTGACATCAATGGATTGTTTTGTGCTCTCAGATGTGACCATGACCCAACTGAATGGCAACTGTTTATTGATTCATCAATTTTAAGTTTGAAGGCTGTTTTGCTGCACAGTGGCAAAATCTACCCATCAATACCTGTTGGACATGACGTTCATATGAAAGAAATGTATAAGAACATGCAACTACTGCTGAACCACATTGAGTACTTGAGGTACAAATGGAATTTGTGTGGTGATCTCAAGGTAGTTGCAATTCTACTGGGTCTGCAGCTTGGTTACACCAAGTATTGTTGCTTCCTTTGTGAGTGGGACAGTCGAGCAAGAGATTCGCATTACATCAGAAAAGTCTGGCCTCTCTGCAAGAAGTTGGTTCCATGACAGAAGAATGTTGCACACAACCCATTGGTGGATCCAAGTAAGATATTTCTTCCACCTTTGCACATCAAACTTGGGCTGATGAAAAACTTCGCTAAGGCAATGAACAATCAAAGTAAAGCCTTTGATTATTTGTGGCAAATGTTTCCATGCATAAATGACACGAAGATAAAAGATGGTGTTTTTGTTGGCCCACAAATCTGAGCTGTGATGAAGAACAGCCACTTTGATGGTCTTCTGCAAGGTACAGAATGTGTTGCATGGACAGCCTTCAAGAATTTGTAATTTTCTAGGCAACTATAAGGCAGCAGACTGTCAAACAGGTTGAAAATCTGCTTCAGGCATACAAACTGATGAATTGCAACATGTCATTGAGGATACATTTTTTTCATTCCCACTTTGACTTCTTCCCAGACAACCTTGGCACTGTGAGTGACGAACATGGTGAAAGGTTTCATCAATCAAAAAAACAAAGCCCAGATCTATTCGAAATCTGAGGAAAATTATCTAAACAATCACACAACTACTTATCCTCAGTAGAACATAATTTTTCTTTTAAACAGGTAGCTTGTAGGACCTTTATGACTTCAGTTTGCAATCATCACAAATTGTACAGACCTCTGGTCCACTTTATTCTCTAATATTTTCCAGACACACTTCAAAATAATTTTTATGCAAGAATTTTTGATTTGTTTCTAAAAAGTCATAAAAGTCCTCAGGGGCAAATAGATCTTTTCCTATTTGATTCATACGGGAAGAGAGCTTTCACTATCAAACACTTAGCTTCAATGTCCGATCTGTACATCACCCCGACATGGCCATGTTTCGATGGTTCTCTGCCTCAGGGGGTCTTCACATCCAAATTAGAATTGCTTACAATCACTGCATCTGCATCTTTAACATCTGATGTTAAAGATGCAGATGCAGTGATTGTTTCATCAAGACATTGTCAAAATGGAGAAATGGTATTAAGGCAAGTGGAACCTCTTCATGTTGGGTGACTATTGTTGGACTCTCATCCGCGAAGCATCGGACAGTGATTACAAATGAAAACCTGCAGCAAAACATTTTTAGTTTTGTTTTGTGGTGCCAACATTGCCATCATAGCTTATGCCACTACAGAAACTTAACAATGCTTAATGTATATCGTACTTTTCTGGCAAATGGTATGTGACACAGACATAATAAATGCATATTTATGTTCAGCTTGTTAAAATCTACTTGTTCATCAAAGGTTGTGGAGGAATCAAAATGTTCTCAGAAATTTGTTTACCCGTGTTACATTTTCCATTGAGATAACTAGTCTCTGTCTCATAAGGTCCTTCTGCATTTCCTCACAATCTGCTGCTTTTTTTAATTACTCAAAACAATTTTGTGTCTACAAATTTGGTCACCTTACTCGTTCCTTTCTCCAGTCTCAGTACAGACCCCTAGGGTACATTCCACTGATACCCTTTCACTATTTGAAAAAGTGACCATTTAGCTCTACCCTCTGTATCATGTCTTTTATCCAGTTACAAATCCACAATAGGACATTGCCTCCTATCCAATGATCTCTCAATTTCTTAGGAGTCTTTCATGAGGAACTTCGTCAAATATCTTCTGAAAATCTAAATACAGAAAATGGACCTGTTCACCTTTATCCACATGCTAATTTATACCTTCAAAAAAATATAGTAAATTGGTAAGGCAAGACTTCCCTTTGTGAAACCATGTTGACTCTCTCCCAGTCAGTAATTTTGTTTTTTAAGATTAGCTTCTATCATTTTGCCTGCCGCCAGCATCAGACATTAGTTTGTCTTTCCAGATATTAGTTACCTGTACAAATATACTGTAGCTGTGTGTATATATATATATATATATATATATATATCTGTTTATCTAGAGCTGTATTTATCCATCTATATTCATTTCTGTCCATTTATATCTCTATTGGTCCTTATCAATCTCTAGCTCTTTAATTCTAATTGTATCTGTCTATCAACTTCTCATATCTCCATATTCCTATCATATGTTACAGCTCAATAAATTAGTGTTGCTATAAGTGCTTTAGCTCAAGTAATATCAATATTTATCCCTCAATGATTTTAAAATCCCCCCTCCCATCCCCAAAGTGAACAATCAGGATGCATTGTATGAACATGGTAAACATTCAATAAATATACTAAAAATGCTATGTAACAGTTTTGAGCCCTTTGTTCTGTGACATAACTTGGTAGGCAAATCTATTAGGCCCACACTGACAGCTGTATGCACATAAATGAAAGCATACATTTGTATATCTGCACCCAAACAGGCTAAATGAGTGCGCATATGCTGTGCTGGGTTCCATGTACACCCACTAATTTTCAAAGTAAAAATTTGGGCTGAAGTCTTTGTGTACTTTCCAAATGTAGACTTCAACCCTACATGGCTATTATAAAATTATCCTTTAAAGGCTGAAAATCTATCCATGGTGTGGGGAAAGTAGCAAGGGAAATCAATACATTTTCTTAGTGAATCTTGTATGGTGACAATGATCAAGGCTGTTCATCTGCTTGGTTGGCCTATAGAGTAGATCTGAAAGCTTCATGTCCCTGCTATTTAAAGAGTCAAATTTTCAGTTGGCAACAAAATACCATGTAGTCATTATTGGCCTACAAGATGGCAGTGGAGGGGATCGGGAAGAGTTCAACAGGTCAGGTATTGCTTCACTGTAGATCCTATATCTTTTTTTTTTTTTTTTTACAATTGGAAGATTTGAGGGAAGGCGTCAATAAACATTGATGATTTGGGGTGGAATGATAACCCTCACATTGTCTGTCAAGTAGATGTGTCCTTTATCACCTTGAATGCAAGGGACAGGATTTTGAATTTGATGTGCAGAGAGATTGAGAGCCAGCAGAGCAAGTTTGGTAGAGGGGGAGGCAACTTTCTACTTTCTGTGACTGATTGTACCAGCAGCTGCATTTTGGAGTGTCTGTAGTTTAATGATTGTCTTTTGAGGAAGCATCAGATGATGTTTCAGTAGTCCAAATGAGTATATACTACTGATTGCATAACTTTTGAAATTGGTTGGTTGTTGGTGCTGTTGCTTCATCAAGCAATCAATGTATGTGGAAAGCATTTCAAATCCAGATAGGCATTTGAGTGGAAGTAAAATGGGAATCTGTAAGGGATGTATGTACTAAAGTTTGCTTACTCTACTACAAGTTGTTAATGTGACTTAAATGCTAACACAATCATTAACCCACACAGGCATTTAGTGTGTGCTACCACAAGATTGTGTGTTAGCCTGTATTAGACCATGATAATGTGGATTTAATATAGTCTAACACTGAAAATGTGGACATGAGGTACAAAGCTTGCAATGCATGCTAAGTACCTTATGAATTATTACAGGAGTTAATACAGGATAAGAATTTTGGTTGAATTAAAACAGGATAGCACAAATAAGTAAATAAAATCTATGTTAATCTGATGGGAAAATAATATCTTAACTATACCTTTTCATTCAGGCTAACACAACTGTGGATTTTGTCAGTTAATGAAGGGTCCCCCATGCCTCAATGGCTTCCCCACCTCCAAGTCCCAATGAAAAGGGTCATTGTAACCTGTCTCCTTACCCCTTCTCCTCAAGCTAGCCTCTGCCTCCAAGGGCAGGACACCACCCTTGTGGAGAACCCTCCATGATGAGGACGCTGTTTGCCATAAGGAAACCTATCTCCCTGGCAAGAGCTATCATCCAGAATGAGCCCTTTCTAAAGCTTACTAGGGGTGTGCATTCGTTTTCGCCGTATTGGCGATCCGCAACATATATTGCACTATTCGTAGTATTCGTGGGGAAGCAAAACGTATCGCGATTCCCCACGAATACATGAATATTCCCCGAATTATACGGCCACCTAAATAAAAGTTTAAACAAAACCCCCCCCACCCTCCTGAACCCCCCCAAAACTTATCAAAACTCCCTGGTGGTCCAGCGGGGGGTCCGGGAAACATCCCCTGCACTCACACCCTCGTTGCCGGTTTCATCATGGCGCCGATAGCCTTTGTCACAGGGGCTACCGGTGCCATTGGTCAGCCCCTGTCACATGGCCATCGGTGCCACCTTGTGCTCCTACCATGTGACAGGGGCTGACCAATGGCACCGGTAGCCCCTGTGACATATTATGGGCAAAGGCTATCGGCACCATTTTGAGTAGTGGCATTGGACGGCCGGAGTGCAGGAGGTCGCTCCGGGACCCCCGTTGGACCCCCAGGGACTTTTGGCCAGCTTGGGGCGGCCTCCTGACCCCCACAAGACTTGCCAAAAGTCCAGCGTGGGTCCGGGAGCGACCTCCTGCACGCCGGCCATCCGATGCCAGTACTCAAAATGGTGTCGATTGCCTTTGCCCTCACTATGTCACAGGTACCGACGGTCATCCCCTGTGACATAGTGAGGGCAAAGGCAATCGGTGCCATTTTGAATACTGGCAGCAGATCGCTTTTGCTCTCACTATGTCACAGACGCCGACCGTCGGTACCTGTGACATAGTGAGGGCAAAGGCGATCGGCGCCATTTTGAGTACTGGCATCGGATGCTGGACTTTTGGCAAGTCTTGTGGGGGTCAGGAGGCCCCCCCCAAGCTGGCCAAAAGTCCCTGGGGGTCTCAGAGCGACCTCCTGCACTCCGGCCGTCCGATGCCACTACTCAAAATGGCGCCGATAGCCTTTGCCCATACTATATCACAGTGGCTACTGGTGCCATTGGTCAGTCCCTGTCACATGGTAGGAGCACAAGATGGTGCCGATGGCCATGTGACAGGTGCTGACCAATGGCACCGGTAGCCCCTGTGACAAAGGCTATTGGCACCATGATGAAACCGGCACCGAGGGTATGAGTGCAGGGGATGGTTCCCGGAGCCCCTGCTGGACCACCAGGGAGTTTTGGTAAGTCTTGGGGGGTTCAGGAGGGTGGGGGGGTTGTAGTTAATTTGAATTTTAGCCGGCACACGAATAGAAATCGCCGTATTAATGCATCGGGGTGCCATACGGCCGAATGCATCATATCTGTTCCCCGACGAATCCGAATCATGAATGCAACATATGGCGTCCCTCTGCACATCCCTAAAGCTTACCCCTTCCACCAGAATTTCTTGTAGAAGGAGAGAGAGCACCCTGTTCCTGCCTGCTTTATGTTGGAGCTGAATTTTAAATGGTGCCAGATGATATCACATTATATGGGGTCTTTAAGGGGGATCTTTCTGGAGGTGGGGAATCTTGCCAGCAGACAGGGCTGTCCTTAGGGGGTGGTGAACAGGGGAGACCATCCTGAACCTCACAATTTGGAAGGGCTCTGCTATGTCATAATAGCCACATCCACAAAACTATAAGTTCAGTGTCCCACAGCCCACTTCTGTTGATTCACCCTGGGCCCCTCACTCTCCTAAGGGTCAGCCCTGCCAGCAGGCATGGTTTTATGGGGGGGTGGTCCTTTCCTTTTGGTTTCGGGGATGGTCAGAATTGAGGCTCCCATCAGAGCTTGTGGTAGCTACTGCAATTCATATTAGCTACCACAGAATTGCTTTATATGGTTGATGTATTCGTTGCAATTTACCCTTATTACATTCTACATTACATTATCTACTACTGATTATAACAGTGTGTTAATCTATAGCAACAGTTGATTTTAATATGGTTTAGCACAAAGACTCCTAAGTAAATGAAGCTTCTGAAATCTTTGCGATACTAATGGTTTCTATCTGTCTCACTTATTCACTGCGGGGCCCCTTTCCTGAATTGTGCTAATGTCCATTAACACACATTGGAGGTAATTTCCCAGCTGCTCAAATTGATTCATTTACCTAGTTTTCAAAGGGATTGTATACCTGCACTGTCCCTTTGAAAATTACATATGGAAAATCTACCTGTACACATGCACACCTGCTAATTTGTGTAGGTAGTATTTCTGAAAAACAAAATACATACAGCAGACAGTTTTCTAAAAGCCCATTTCTGGGGGCAAAGCAGTTTTACCTGTCAAACTGGCTTTGGAAAGATCCTTCTATATTAGTAAACAGGCCCCCATTAATTTCAGCTGGGCCTATACTAACCATGCATTCACATTTTCATAGTTTGTTAAAAATACAGCTGTGTTGGGGCGCTCACGTGCAGAGACCAAGATGGCCGCTTGACTCCGCAGCTCCGACTGATCTCCTATTTCGGTGGGGAAAGAAGACCGTGATCATTGCTCCTTCTCCGTTTTTTTTTTGCCAGAATCTGATAGATAAAAGAATTGTGATGCCAAAATCCAGCAAAACAGAAGCTGCGTTCGCTGCGGTATCTGGATCTAAGTGATTGAAACCTGATCTGCCATCGCCTGCCAAGGCCCCTCCACCTAAGGTGATGGCATCGGCAGACTTAGTGCTAACAGAGCTGAAGCAACTCCAGGAACTCATTCAAGTGAATGTGGACACTACTACAGCTATTAGGGGTACCTTACAACAAATGTCAGTCCGACTAGAACAATTTCAAAATCGCATCGATGATGTGGAAAATCAGGTGGCATCATTATTAATTACAACTGCGCCGGTTCCATGCTTAGAATAAGATGCACTGAAATTACAGCAAGCCATTGATGACCTATCGAATCGGAATCAGAGAAACAACATCAGGATACTGGGTATCCCAGAAGGTCTAGAAGGTACTGATATCATCTCTTTTGTATTGAAATTAATCCCTACTTGTCTCCATCTTGATTTCGAATATGCTTTTGAAATCAAAAGGGCGCACAGAACTCCCTCGCGACCCTTGCGCAACTCTAAGTACCCGAGACCCATTGTTATTAAAGTTCTGCGGTACCAGCAAATTTTACAAATCTTTACTGCAGCTTCCACAAAAGCACCAGTGAACTACCAAGGTCATAATATCTTATTCGTGCCGGACCTAGCGAAAATGACAGCAGACAAAAGGAAGGCCTTCCTAGCCTTGCGGCTGCGTATGCAAGCTTTGGGAGCCAGGTATGGGCTTCTCTATCCAGCGCAACTGAAAATCACTTGTCATAACCAGACAAAGATTTTTCAATCACCAATGGAGTTGAATGCATTTTTATGTTCTTTTGAATGCTCGTAAGAAATGGTAACTTGAAGAGATGAGCGGTACATGGCCATTTAATCTTTACATTTTTTTGTTAGCGGAAGTCATCACTCTCTGGACTAATGTCGGATATGCATGGTTCCCTTCCTTGGACTGCTACTCCCATTTGTATGGGTAACAAGTTCTGCTAACAGACTTTCCTGGTTATGTTGGATGTTTGCCATGTTTGCTGTTCCTTTATTATGATTACACAGGAGTTGCATTTTTCCTATTTCTTGCCTCCCGACTACAAGCGCGCTTCTTCTTTCCCCCAAGAACCTTTTTTTTTTGTTTCCTTTTTCATGGTTTGATCTTTGGAGATGTGGTCTCGGGGCCTTCGGCCTGCCTTGAGGCTCTTTAATTGCCTTAATACTATTACTCGCTGTGCCTACAGCACCTCGATGGTTTGTTTTTCTTCACCTGATTTCGCCCAGGTCTCTCTTCTGCTTGGACATTGTATTTTTGCAACGGAGGATATACCATGGAGAGCATCTGGATTTTTCCTTCATTTCACTATTTTTCTTCTTTTTTCTTTCCTGGTAAGGTATGCACGGTTGGCACCAAAGTTATTTTGGCCCCAGGGCATATGTGCGCTCATAATGGACACTTACACCTCCCAATGGCTAATGCGGTAGCATCTCTTACTTTGGTGTCACTAAATGTTAATGGCTTCACGCACCCAATAAAGCGAAAACAAGTTTTGGCTTATCTTCGCACCCTTCAACCTGATATCACCCTGGTCCAAGAAACACACCTAACTATGGTGGAGTCTAATAAACTCAAACAGCAATGGGTGGGTCAAGTATTTTTTAGCCCTGCCGTACATAAGAAACGCGACACTGCAATCCTTATCCATTAAAACTTAGATATTACTCTCACACAACAATTGTCTGATCCAGAAGGGCGTTGGAACTTTATTCGATTTGTAGCCTTTAAAGAAGCCTTTACTTATATAGAAACATAGAAACATAGAAATGACGGCAGAAGAAGACCAAACGGCCCATCCAGTCTGCCCAGCAAGCTTCACACATTTTTCTCATACTTATCTGTTTCTCTTAGCTCTTTGGTTCTATTTCCCTTCCACCCCCACCATTAATGTAGAGAGCAGTGATGGAGCTGCATCCAAGTGAAATATCAAGCTTGATTAGTTAGGGGTAGTAGGGGAAGTAACCGCCGCAATAAGCAAGCTACACCCATGCTTATTTGTTTTACCCAGACTATGTTATTCAGCCCTTATTGGTTGTTTTTCTTCTCCCCTGCCGTTGAAGCAGGAAGCTATGCTGGATATGCGTGTAGTATCAGTTTTTCTTCTCCCCTGCCGTTGAAGCAGAGAGCTATGCTGGATATGCGTGAAGTATCAGTTTTTCTTCTCCCCTGCCGTTGAAGCAGAGAGCTATGCTGGATATGCGTGAAGTATCAGTTTTTCTTCTCCCCTGCCGTTAAAGCACAGAGCTATGCTGGAAATGCATTGAAAGTGAAGTATCAGGCTTATTTGGTTTGGGGTGGTAACCGCCGTAACAAGCCAGCTACTCCCTGCTTTGTGAGTGCAAATCCTTTTACTATCTTGAACATCTATGCACCAATGGCAGATGATCCATCATATTTCAATGACACATTCACCCAGCTCCTACAAGTGGATACCTCATCGATCATCATAGGGGGAGACTTCAATCAACCTTTAGATCCTTTACTAGACAAGAAAACAGAATCAAAAATCACAAATTCTAAAGCAGGAACCACAATCAACTATTGGATATCGGAGCTCAGACTCACTGACTCATGGCGGATACTAAATCCAACAGGTCGAGATTTCACCTTCTATTCAGCTACTCATTCATCTTATTCACGCATTGATTACTTTTTAATATCTAACTGCATGACTCCTAACCTCCTCTCTGCTGCAATAGAGCCCATATTAGTCTTAGATCACGCCGCTATCCGATTTCAATACTCTCTGCATTCCACCACCCAGATAGACAGACAATGGCGATTTAATTCTGCGCTGTTGGCTGATCAAGAATTTCTAACTTATATACGTACCAAAATATCAGATTATTTTCATTTTAACAATACAACTGACATCTCGGAAGCTTCTTTGTGGGAAGCATTCAAGGTTACAATTAGAGGAGATATTATCAGTTTTTCTGCCTATAAACAAAAACAGCAATGGGAGGAATTGAACACCCTACAACAGCGAGTCAACAGCTTGGAAAAGCAACATATTGCACATCCCCAAAGGACCATCCTGACTGAGTTACTGAAGGCTAAATTTCGGTACAATCAGGCTTTAAGTGTCACTATTCAGTTGCAAGTCCTACATTTCAAGGCGACATATTATGCCTCCAACAATAAATGTGGTCATCTTCTAGCCTCCTACTTGAAAAAGAAACAAGGAAAACAGCGCATAGTGAAGATCTTATCACCCTCCCAACAAGTGTTGACGATGGATACAGAAATTCTACAGGCCTTCAGGGATTTCTACCAAAGGCTATACACATCAGAGAAGCCCGTTGAAGCAGCAGATTTTGATTCCTTTTTCTCTTCTCTATCTATAGAACAGTCTCTAACATTGGATAAACCTATCACAAAATGAGAGATCCACAAAGCTATTGCTCAGCTTTCTCCTGGTAAAGCACCAGGACCAGAGAGTGTATCAGTGGACTTTTACAAGGCTTTACATAAGGAATTGGTTCCTCATTTGCATTCGTACTTTGCAGCAGCACCTGTTAATCTCTCGCTTATCTGAATCTTGTGTAGTGGTACTTCCCAAGCCAGGTAGAGATCCAACCCAAATTGGCAACTACAGACCTATTTCCCTTTTGAATTCTGATTACAAAATATTTACCAAAATTTTAGCCACTCGGCTAGCCTCTGTTATGACCTCATTAATTCACCCAGATCAATCAGGATTCATTAAACATCGCTTAATTGCTAATAGCAGTTGACTCTTTCTTCACATTCATGAGGCGGCTCTCACTCTTCCCACCCCAGTAGTAGCTGTCTCTTTAGATGCTGAAAAAGCTTTTGACAGGGTTGAATGGCCCTTTCTTTTCTATACCCTGCAGCAATTTGGATTTGGCTCTGTTTTTATTGATTGGATTCACCTCCTATATCACTCCTCCAATGCATACTTATATATTAATAACCGGATCTCACCTTATTTTTCATTACACCGAGGGACGCAACAAGGGTGCCCTCTTTCAACTTTGTTATTCAACCTGGCTTTGGAACCATTACTATTGGCAATTCGCCAAAATTCTCAGGTTGAAGGGCTGTCAATTGGACATGAAGTATATAAATTGTCGGCATATGCAGATGATAGGCTTCTCTTTCTCCATAATCCTGAATCGTCCCTCCCACAATTACTGACACTGATAGATGATTATTCCTCCTTATCAGGTTATAAAATAAACTGGCACAAAACGGAACTTCTACCTCTCAATCATTGGGGCTCGAGGATGGATTTGTCTCATTCGCAAATTCGGAAAGTCTCCCAAGGGCTAAAATACTTGGGTATTCTTTTCTACCCTGATCCCGAACAGACCATTAGTCATGCTGAAACTCAGATATTGCAAATGCTTCGCCAAAAGCTGTTGCAATGGTCTCCATTGCATCTTACATGGAAAGGCAGATTGGAAACCATAAAAATGGTACTTGCTCCAAAGATCACATATATTCTCTCAATGTTGCCAATATTTTTTGCCTCTGACTTCTATAAGCATGCTGAAAATCTCTTAGTTCGGTTTTTATGGAAAAAGAAAGCTCCAAAAATTGCTCTATCTAAACTAAAGATGAGAAAGGAGAATGGAGGAGTAAACTTTCCAGATCTATATATTTACCATCAATCCTTTATCCTGCAACAGGTGCATCAGCATTTTACCTCCCGCCGTCTGGACAAGGAATGTCCCAGATGGTTAGATTTGGAGCTTCACACACTTTCTCCATTCCCATCCACATGCCTCCCAGGTATGACTCTCTTAAGCACGCATGCCCAGAATCCCATAATCAGGTTGCTCAGTAGAGCAATCAAGGAGTTTGATACTTTACGGCCCGCTAATATGTGCTCCTGGCAGTTATCTTCCCTGACACCATTGTGGCACAACCCCTCGGTTAAACTTGGGAGATCCACTCTTAATTTGCACGCATGGCAATCAAAAAACATTTGGCATTTAGCAGATGTTTTTGATAATTCACAGTTACTTCCCTTCGAGACTCTCCAACAAAAATGGGATTTCCCCTCTTCCCATTTTTACGAATGATTACAATTACTTAACTTCATACAGTCGAAGGATTTTTCCCATTTCCGCTTGTCGCAGCTACCCTATTTAATACTTTTCTTTCAGGATTATGGTGAAAAAGGCCATTTGGCTTCTAGATTTTATAAAACTATAAAGATTACGCGTACCAAAACACCCCACCAACGATTACAATTAGCCTGGAAGAATGATATAGGACTACTCATTAATGACCACACTTGGACTAGATTATGGCTATACTCCACTTGCATATCTCTCTCTTCTAGTCTTAATCAAACTGCGTATTTCATTCTTCATCGAGCTATATGGACACCATGGAAGCTACACAGGGCTGGCCTTTCCCCTGATCACACATGTTGGTCATGTTTATCCCCCAAAGCCACATTAGAACATATGTTGTTTTCATGTGATAAAATTGCTCAATTCTGGCACCAAATCTGGGAGTCTATCTCCACTATTTTGCCTATCCCCAAACCCCCTCGATACTCGCTGGTAATCTTAAGGGGCTCCAACCCACATCTGCATATGTCGACTCCTCAGAAAAAAATATTTGATTTCCTGCTTAACGTTGCATTACATAACATATTATCTAATTGGAAACGTAGTAATCTTTTATCATATCATCTCTGGTGGAACTCAGTTTGCATGTATTATAAATATGAAAAGGCCATGGCGGTTAAATGCAACCGACTGGACATATGGTCTAGGGTGTGGAAGCCACTGGAAGAATATACAACTCCCGCTTCCTAGTCACATATGACTTGCTGTTCACATCAATGTAACCTTACCTGCTCCTCCTCTTTCCTTCGCTTTCTCTTCCTTCCTCACTTCTCTACTCTATTTTTCTCATTTCTCTTTCCCCCCTTTCTGTCTCTCTTTGGTATTGGTTTTGTTTTCTCCTCTATCTTTGGTAATACAAATCTGATTCTGTGTCTTATCGTTCCTAACAGAGGTTGATGATGTTTTTCTCAATGATTACACTTTATGTTTTCTACTGTGTACAGGCTATGGTCTGAGCTACTGCGATAAGTGCTGTATTGTTCATTTGTATTACTTCTTTTCTGAAAATCAATAAAGATATTAAACTTAAAAAAAATACAGCTGTGTTTTCTGATCACTTGAATTTGGAAATTACACCCAACGGACTCCTTTTCTAAAATATCTCTTTGTCATTTGGGCACAGATTTGGAGAAGTGTTTGGGGAAAATATAGCACTATATTATAGGAGTTCATTAAAATAACTGAAGATATAAAATAAAATCCTTTATTTACTAGTGGTGCTTCTCCATTGTGGAAGTAGTCATTTTTAATAAAGACGTGTTTTCATTGTACTTTCTAGCATTTGTTTTTACATGCTTGCTTCATGAAGAAATTTTGTTGCTCTCAATGAGGGTAGCTTTAAAACAACCCAATGCTGTCCCTGTATATGTGTGAATATGGCTGTGCAGATATCTACAGGAGGATTCTATAACTTGCTTGCATCAGGTATGCACAGATTATAAAATACGTGTGTGACTACCTGTGATGCATTGAAAGAGTGTATTTCAATGAATTGAACAGATGTACTTTTCCTACCTATTTTCAAAACATACACACGGCTATTTTATTTGCGAAAAAAATATAACTTCCTCACATAAAAACCTGAGTTACACGCATACGTTGGTATATTTTAAAACCTGGGCGTGGAAATGAAATGACCACTTTTATGATTCCATGCACCAGTTCACCCAGTCCTTCTCCAGGTCATCGAGACCCTCCTTGTTCTTCAACCTGAATTCCCCCCAGTACACCTCTCCTACCCAGCCAATTGACAACAGACAACAGACCCATCTGATATTGTGCTTGAGATCATTAACAGATGTAAAATTGCAAAAGTAAGTTACTACATGTACTCTCATAAGTCTCATAAAATAGCAACTTATGGGCCTGATTTTTCAAAGCATTTACATGCTTAAAAATAGGGTTTCCATGTATAAATACATTTTGCCGTGTAAGTGGGATTTTGAAAATTGCTACAATATATGCCATTGAATTGTCAATAGGTTTTAACCGCTTTAAGGGGCTGATACAATTAAATTGCACAGAAAGCGGAAGGTGAGTATTTGACTCCCACTTTCCTAACACGCTCCCAGGCACCTCTCCTGGGGGTGCCATGCAATATTCTAATTTAGGGGTCGCGCTGTCAAGGAGGCGCTAGGGTCGATTGCACTCCTTGTGCCTCCTTGACAGCATGCACTCTCAACAGAGGCCGTGCTCAGCAGAGGCGGCTGTCTGTGGCCATCTGCCAGTTAAGAACATAGATGCTGAATTTATCAGCATCTGTTTTCCTAACTGGCGCACAGCCACGGGTTCGGGAAAACGGATGCTGGTTAACTGAGAGTCCGTTTCCTGAACCTGACTGCGGCACTATTTTTTTAGCTTTTCTTTTTTAATCTTTTGTTCCTCCTACTTAATATCGCAACAATATTAAGTAGGAGGATGTGCAGAAAAACAGTATTTTCTGCTTTTCTGTACAACCTTTGGGAGGGGTCAGAAATTAACGCCTGCTCAAGACTTGTGCGTATTGGACACACATTTTTTTTTTTTAAATTTCAGGTGAGTAACTACTAGCCTCATTCATATGCATTTGCATGTGATGAGCAGTATTAATTTCGCTGTGCATTGGATATGCATTGTGGAGGCGCTAATCTCCTTATTGCATTAGGGGATTAGGTTGCGCCTATACAACCCACGTCCAACTGCGGGTTAAACAGTGCACTCGGCTGAGCGCACTGTATTGCATTGGCCCCTAAGTGCACTAACTAGCGGATTTTAAAAGCATTATGCATGCTAAAGCCATAAGATATGCATGTGACTTGGTCTGGCACACGAAGCACGGCTTTTAAAAACCGTGCAAATACACGCATATCCCCTGGTATGCGCACAAATCAAAAAGTTCAAAAAAGGGGCTGGGGCAGGTAGAGTCTGGCTGAGGCATGGGTGGGGCATTGGCAGTCTGAGGCTGTAACATGAAGTCTTCGTGTATGTTTTATGCGCAGAAGCACGCACTGGGGTTCCCTAGAGTGTAACTTTACTTCTGTTATGGATGGCATGTAAGTAATAAAATAACAAAAACTAGGCTAGTCAGCAGGTTTTTAAGGGTTGGGGCTAATATGGTAAATGGTAGGCAAGTTATCTAGGGGGTTTAGGAAGTCCTCTCCTTCCCTGGGGAAAACTGGGAATGAACTGGGGACCAGGTAATTGCATTGGTGCACAAATCTACTAAAATCCCCGCCACTTACACGATTGAGGTGGCATTTGCATGCACATGTATGTGCATATAGCCAATTTTATTACACATGCATGTTTCCTTTAGTGTGGGATCAGAGAAGTTCAGATGCAGTGTAAAAATGATATACTTAGCTCTTAATGATGGAGGTGGTTGGTGCATCAGAAGAAGGTTTTATAGGACACAGACTGAGGGCCTTATTTTCCAATATCGCATTGGTAACGCATTAGGGGGCGTTACCAATGCAAATGAGGCTTCTTTCGTGCAGTGGGGAAACATCGTGTGCGGCGATGTTTTCGCCATTCGCGAAAACATTAGCGCCGCACGCGATGTTTTCCCACTGCACGATGATTCTTTCAGTCTTTTATCGCGGTGCACAATATTTCGATAGTCCCAGAGAGAGAGAGAGAGAGAGAGAGAGAGAGAGAGAGAGAGAGAGAGAGAGAGAGAGAGAGAGAGAGAGAGAGAGAGAGAGAGAGAGAGAGAGAGAGAGAGAGACTGACTTACTATAGTGCCTATGCCCTACATAGGTACTTTAACCCCTATGGGAGGGCCACCTACTAACTCGGGGTGGGGATTAGGTATGAGCGTCGGGGGTTGGGGGCCACTTTCGCATTCCACATGAGACCTACGGACAGAACAGTGGTCTCTAGTGCAGATTTGCTGGCTGTCGGAGTGAGGACGCTCACTCCAAGAAGTGGTTTGGGCAACGTTCTCTCTACCTAGCTTGATGGACACTCTTCCTGGGCAACAACATGCTAGGTGGAGAGAGAATGTTGGCCAAATCTCCGCTTGGAGTGAGCGTCCTCACTCCGACAGCCAGCAAATCTGCACTAGAGACCACTGTTCAGTCTGTAGGTCTCATGTGGAATGCGAAAGTGGCCCCCAACCCCCGACGCTCATACCTAATCCCCACCCCGAGTTAGTAGGTGGCCCTCCCATAGGGGTTAAAATACCTATGTAGGGCATAGGCACTATAGTAAGGTGCGCTCTATCTCTCTCTCTCTCTCTCTCTCTCTCTCTCTCTCTCTCTCTCTCTCTCTCTCTCTCTCTCTCTCTCTCTCTCTCTCTCTCTCTCTCTCTCTCTCTCTCATGGCGGTAATCCTTTTCAGGCCTGTAAAGCAGTCCATAACGCGAGGTTGGAGTTGTAGTTATTAGCCCCGATAGCAGCCGCACACGATACACAGGTTCCCGCTTTACATATGCTCCGCCCCCTGAATACCAAATGACTGATTTCGAATTTATCGCACGCGGTAAAGTGCTTGGAAAATGAGGCCCTGAGTTTGAGGAGATTTCAGCTGTAGGCATCTGCCATCAAGGCATTTTTTTTCTGGTGCAACTGGCAAGGTAGAGTGTTTTATAGAGCCATTTAGTGCAGTGAATAGTATTTGCCTTTTAGCATCTAGAAACAATTTTGATGTTGTAAAATAAGAGTTATGAGGAAAAAAGTATTAAGAATGACATTTGTTACCAAGTTAATATTTATTAGTGGCAACGAAGCCAAGGATAAGCGGGATTAAGCATCCAGGATAATGCAATAAATTACAGCTTTGCCACCCCAGAATAACCTTCTAATCCACTCTTTCAAAAGTAGAAATGAAATGAGGAAACGAAGAACAGATAAATGAAGACTGGGATTCCTTTGAATGGTTGCCTGTGCCCTACAGAGGCAAGAGGACTATAGGAAGGGGAAATGATGTGTAGATTATTCTGGCAAGTCTAAACCCTGAGCAGTATCATGACATACACCATAGGCATTTTATTCATGTGAAAATAACTCTTTAAATGTATTTCAGGTCATCTCTGTTCCCTTTCTTTTGTTATTTTGATTTTGTGAGATTGAAGGCCAGTCAAGGTTAGAGCATACATACGTTTGCCGCCTCTCCGGTATGGAGCACACAATTTACCATATTCCATGAATAACAAAATTAAATAGTTTCTTTCTAATTCTTGCTCCTAACCAATTGAATAAAACCTTCAAGAGTACTTTGAAAACAAGTTTCACAGTGCCTAGGAAGTAAAGCAAGGGAATTTATCATGAATAATGTTTCTCACTTTAAGTCTCATTTGCACCTCTTAATTCTCCTTATGTTTTTTTTTCTGCTGAAATCTGAAAAATTCTAGGAAAACAATTTGGGCTATGCTAAAAGCTTCAAACATAATCTGACAACACAAGATGATGCACACTTGTTTTTTGAACAGCAACAAGGAAAGCAAAACCAGATATAAACATGATTTGGAGTTGTCAAAACTTATAAGTAGTGCTATAAACAAACAGCACCAAAAATACAGAGCCATCATAGATGATACTGTTCCAAATGTTTCTTAGCAGATACTATATGATCCTTTACTTCAAAGATGTATACCTGGCAGATTCATTCTTTTATAATAGGAATGAAATTGTGCTTTAAACTATACAGAAGGAGAAGAAGTACCTTAAAAGTACTATTATTAACTAAGGGGTTAATTTGCACAGTGTTATGTACATACAAATTAGCATATATGCATGTAAGTAGCATCTACATGAGTATGTAATATTGTATAAGCATCAAACGTATGCATGCATTTTTGCTCTCACACACACATATGTGTCTAAAAAGGGGGTAGTTTGTAGGCATTCCGGGGCAGGGCAAAATTTACACCTGTGAGTTGCTATTTTAAAAGACTCTTCGGCACATATATCTGCCAATTTCTTGCATAATTTTACATCTGCTAATTATCTTGCATAAATTGTTACGATCAATGGACCCTTGGGCCTGCCTTGTAGATGAAGAAAGAACATTGAAGAGGATTCCACAGAGATGAGATGGCCGGGAGGTGGAAAAGAGCCAGGAGACCAGACTGGAGCTTCACCACTGGAAGCCCGAGGTCCCCCCAGGAGGAGCCTGTGAGGACCAGAGCTGCTTGGACTTAGGTGCAGTCTCCTGGAGGCGATAGCAAGCAGGAAGAGTGGACGATCTCAAGGTCAGGGCTAGCTGCAGTCAGGATTTCCAAAGGACGTACCGGAGTCAGGAACCAGGAATCAGGCTGAAGGAACAAGGCAAGGCTGGAACCGGAACAAAAGCTGGAACAGGAACACAGGCTGGAACGCAACTAGAGAACTCACTAGAGTCAACCTCATTGCAAGGCAAAGTCTCAATATTCAGAGAAAGGAAGTCACATTTATCTCATGGTTATATTGATAAGGAATACCCTCATACCAGGGCTAATGCACACTTCCGCCTGTCGGCGTCTTTTACTTTTATGTACAAACACCAATTTGGCTGCCCATTTAAAATGCAATCATAGGGTAACCTTTATTTAAAAAAAAAAAACCCATGGTTAACATACTGCCGCTGATTTTTAAGCAGATTTTATCATTGGATTTAACCACTATTTTTTTGTTTTTAACCTTTTTTGTTTTTTTCAAAATTATCTTCTCAATTGTGTTTTTTTTTTCTTTTTTTCAAAATGTCTTCTCAATAAAGCAAAAGTCCAAAGAACTCATTTGCTCGTTGTCTTCTCTTTGTCTCTTCTCAATAAAGTAAGAGTCTCAAAACACTCATTTACTCATTTGTTGTTCATAAATGCAGAAAAGCAAAAGTCTCAAGGCAGAAGCTGGGTTTAAATGCCCTGCCGGCATCTGATGTCATCTCGGGGGCCAGCCGAGGTTTCCCACCACTGTCCCTTTAAATTCCTTCCCCTAGCGCATGCGCGCGTGCGTCTAAGGGGCAGGGCTATGCGAGAAGCTCAGCGATGTCTCCCTCATGGAGACTCCGCCGTGGAGGTGGCCCAAGCAGGCCCGAACACGTCGGGATTTGGCAGCAGTAAACTCGGGCGGTCTCGGAAAAGGTAAGGGCCCAGTCGCAGGTCCCGCAACTGGGATCGCAACTTAAATGACATCAAATATGTTTATTGTGTGCTATTGGTCAGGAAGGAGGTTTGGTTGAACTGCGGGAAGTTCAGACTAAAGAACAGGAAGGTCTCTATGATGTGGAAAAGGTCTGGGTAGATTGGAGGAGTAATTGGTAAAACTGGTCATTTTGATTATACATTCATATACCGACTTACATACATAGGGGTAGATTTTCAAAGGGTTACGCGTGTAACCCCGAAAACCTGCTCCTGCATGCGCCAAGCCTATTTTGCATAGGCTCGGTGGCACACGCAAGCCCTGGGACACGCGTATGTCCCGGGGCTTTGAAAAAGAGGCGGGAAGGGGGTGGGGGCATGGGCATGGCGCTGATCCAGGGGCGGTCCGGGGGCGGGACTGAGGCCTCTGGCACAGCGGGTGTGTCGGGAGTTGGCGCACAGCAGCTGGCCGGCGCACGCAAGAATCACCTTCCAGAGGCAGGCGTAAATACGTAAAACAAGGTGGGGGGGATTTAGGTGGGGCTGGGGGATGGGTTAGATAGGGGAAGGGAGGGGAAGGTTGGGGGGGAGCAGAAGAAAAGTTCCCTCTGAGGCCGCTCTGATTTTCAAGCGGCCTCGGAGGGAACGGGGAAAGCCATCGGGGCTCCTCTTGGGCTCGGCGCGCACGAGGTGCACAAGTGTGCACCCCCTTGCGCGCATCGACCCCGGATTTTATAACATGTGCGCGGCAGCTTGCTCATGTTATAAAACTGGGTGTACATTTGTGCACGCCAGGTAGTGCACACAAATGTACCCCGTGCGTGCAGATTTTAAAATCTGCCCCATACATTCTGATTTACGTAAGTCTTACTTTATTTTTCAGCATTCAGTATAAACGCATATATTTTTAAAATAGGTAGGAAGAATGCACATGTTCAATACATTGAAATACTCGCTTTCAATGTATTGAATGCATTTTTGCATTGTCATACATGCCAAGTAAAGATGTATATATTGTATAATACATGTGTATCTCATATACACATTATTAAATACTATCATGAATCTGCCCGTGGCCATAAATGCACATAAATGCCACCATGCACAGTTGTTTAAAGTTATCCTCCTTATATATGAAAGAGTAGCTTTATATACAGGGTCATATTTTAGCTTTTCAAACACAGAAGGTTATCCCCAAAAATGTGTATGTATGTGTGTATATATATATATATATATATATATATATATATATATATATATATATATATATATATAGTTAGAGAAATGACAGAAAAAATACTAAACTAGTTGCAACCTATTACATATATGTACGAATACAAAAATGAAGGAGTTCTATTATCTTATAGAAAAACATTGTCATACTTTATTTTATTACAGACAAATGTTTAAAAGACCTCATGAAACCATTAAAACAAATACTGATCATGCTAAATAAAAAATACAACAACCGCTGTGGTTGGCTAACAATGACTCTTCCTTATCTGCAAAAGTAATATCTGTCTTGTGAAGGGATGTACTATTCATAGATAAGTGATCTTCTTTCAAGAACAATTAGCAATCAAGTATGCTGGATCCATGCAGAGGATGCAGCAATGAAGACCTTGTGACTTAATAGATTGTGAAACAACTCTTCTAACCCCGACAGAAGGCCTTGATGTTTCACCGATGAATGGATTCATCGGGGGGAGAATACCAGCAAGCATCATGATGTTTAAATAAATGTGTTAGAGCGTCAGTAATTTAGTAAAGGTCATTTAACCATAGTGTTACTGTCAGAAAATGTGTTGGATTTATTTCAGATCTGCTTCAGTGTCCGAGCCTTCCTTACTCCCGAAGGTAAACCTACACTCATGTATTGTAGCATCGGGGTAACTTGCTTGATGCGGCAGTTACTACCCTTAACCATTAAGCCTTATGCTTCACTTCTGATGCAACTCCAACATTACTCTCTGCATCAATGGCAGGGGATGGCATAAAATTTGAATCAAACAGTTACCAACAAGGGCCCTGAACTTGGTGATTGGTTAAACAGATAAGTTCTTATGTATGGAAAAATAAGTATGGGAGCTTGTTCGGCAGACTGAATGGGCTGTTTAGTCTTTTTCTGCTGTCATTTCTATGTTTCTATATATGTAAAAAAAAATCTTTATTATAACAAATACATCATCCAAACATTTTACAAAATTAGAAAAATTACTTGAACTATATTTCTTAAATATTAAATATTAATCAATAATTGGCATTATAATTGACATCATATTTTAATACATAAAATTAAAAAATGTATCCTGTAACCACTGCTAGGACATTGCAACCATGTGCATAATCATGCCATGGATAGTCAAACATACATTGATACATAAACTTGTAATGACAACAGCACAAAACTTTGAATTCAACTGTGAAGAACTGCAACAAGGATTCTGGTTTTACCAACAGGCTTCTTCAGGAGAGTTTAAGTGTTGCCAAGTACCATACATTATTGTGTAAAAAGCATATTTGTATGTATTTGCTTTTGAAAACTGCCGTGGTTGCTTAATCAACAATGAAAACACTTCAAACTGTGCCAAGGCTTCTAAAATGTAGCCACGAAATGCTGAGGTCTCCTCGCTACTGCCATTAGCACCACAAACTTCTATTGGTATTCTAAACGACATGAACTTCACTGGCAACACTTGCCTTCCTCCCCGGGACCACACAGTGATTCCAAAGCTGGTGCCTTGCTTTGGTTCCTTTGGAATCGGTTTTATATCTGTCTATCTAACTAACTATCTATATCTATCTATCTATGTGTGTATATATATGTGTGTGTGTGTATATATATATATATATATATAATTTTTTTATTTTTTTTTATATTTATAAATCACAAATATATACTGTGTATATAGTCAAACAATATAACAGGCTTTATATAAACTCTCAAACATTTCTATATTACACACTACACTAAAATTGATCATGGAAAACTAATGTAGTACATTAGCTATCAATTCTTTAATATAAGTAAACATTTTTATTTAAGTAACTAATATAGAATTACACAAAAATCATACCACAGTATCAAAATTAAAATGATAGCACACAAATTTTATAGGGTCATTTATCAAAATGCTATAAGTTGTTTTTGCATGCGTTAAGCACCTTTAACGCATGCAAAACCCTTAACTCATGTGAAAACACATGCGATAGCACCATAATGTATGGTGTGATGCAAATCTGAAAAAGAGGAAGAGTTAGGGGTGGGCTTAGTTTTGTGAAGCCCTATCGCATGGTGATAATGCCAATTTTAGCTACACCTTTTTCAGTAGTGTTAAGCTGTGCAATAGGTCACATTAAGCCTTTATTGCATTTTGTGATATCTCAAATGCCTGTTTTAGTCGTTTGGAAGCTCCTGGAGCACCAGCCTAGCTAGAGAGAAAGAGAGAGAGAGAGAGAACCTAGCCATGATGCCCTATTTTCTCAGCCTAGCTTGATGGACTCTCTACCTGGGTAATATCAAGCTAGGTTGAGAGAACATTGCACATATCTCATCTTTGAGTGAGTTTCCTCACTCCAAGGGTCATAAAATCTTCACAAGCAAGCACTGTTCTGTTCGTACGACTCACTTTGAATGTCAAAGTGGCTCCTAACCCCTACACTAATACCTAAACCTCACCTCGAGTTACTAGGTGGGCCTCCCATAGAGATATAAATACCTATCTAGTGGTCAGGAATTACAGCTAGGTTTTCTCTCTCTCTCTCCCTCCCTCCCTCCCTTTCCTTCAACATAGTCCCTCCCACTGGCTGTATGTAGGAAACACCACAATTTTGGCACTTATCTCAAAGTGCAAAAAACGTATTGCAATTTGCAGTAACTTAGCACTTTGCAAAGGCATTAGTGCAAATTGTGATAAACTGCCTAGTACCATAAAACACACACCTTTTTCTATCACATGCGATATTTAGTGCATTTTGATAAATCCAGGCCTTACAAACCTACTACTACTTGGCAAAAGTCTAGAGATAAAAAATGAATGCCTCAGAATAAAATGATCATCCATTCCAAAACATGTATATATGTGTATATATGTGTTGTGGTTCCGGTTGCTGGTCTCGCGACCGGGTCCTTTCCCATGGGCCATGCTGAAGCCCACAACGGGGTCCGGCGTTTTTCGGGCCTTCTCAGGCCTCTCCGCGGTGGCGTCTCCACGAGGGAGACGCCGTCGCACTCCGCCCCCCTTAGGCATGCGCGCGCAAGGGGGAGCCTTTTAAAGCCACATATGTTCCTTATATATTCTCAACATGAGCACAATTTATCTTTTCAGGCTGCCTCATGAGGAATTCTCATTCTAAAGCTGTTGAATTGATGAATCTTAGATAGTCCAAGAGTTGCATTTATTGGTAATTTGTGTGAATTTATTAACCAAATCTGGACTTGTGCTGTTTGGGGTATTTGATAGTTAAGAATGAGAAAGGAATATACTCTCCTGCCTTTGCTTCCATTTGTTTTTAACTACTGGGTAGGGACTGAGATTGAGAGAAATTTTTCTACACTGAGAAAAATAACTTTCAGATTGTTTACTGAAATTTATAGTTTGTGATAACATTGTTTCTCTTTCTACACTCCAAGTTTCTCATCACTTCCTGTCTATCAACTTTTGAATGCTATCTCCCTCATGGAGCACATGTATTGTGTCCCTGCATGGCTCCATTTGGTAAAAATGAGCATTAAAAAAGTTCTGTGTGGTAGATTTTTCAGTTGCTGCTTCTCAGTAGCCAGTGAGGTCATCAGGAAGAAAGACCAAATTAGGACGCAGATCTTATTCTGGATTTTCTACTTCACTTACCCTGTTCCTTTCTTTTTATCCCCAGAAGGCCTGTTATTTCTCTTGTCCTCCTAATTCGGATCTTCAGCCCTGATTTTTATCCTAATTCCAGGTCTTTTCTGCCTGATCATGACTGGGACCTGCACAAAAGTTAGCTATGCAAGGAGATAACTCGCATGCTTCATATAAGGGTGAAAAAAATAGAAGAGAAACATTTGAAAGGTGATGAGCAGGAAGTAAAGAGAAACTTGGGTGTATGAAAAATAAAGGGGAAGGAGAGGAGCTGAGTGAGAGAGAAAGCAAGAGAAGTTGCTAAATTTCTCTGATGAGAATACATTTCCTTTTCTGCTTTAAGCAATTTGGATCCACATTTGTAGGAGAGAAATAAGGATGGAAAGATGTTGAAATATATTGTAAAATGTATTTTTGTTTTATATTATGTGCGTCTTCCTTGGGCCTTTGGTTTGAAGCAGGATCTAAATGTTTATAGATAGAATTATCATTTATCAGAGTTTTACTGAAATGTAGATATGTTGAAATAACGTTTAATCTTTTAATTTAGATATTAGGAAAGTTTGGGCTTTCATACATTGTAAATAATTTAGAAACTATATTCAAATTCATTTTTTCTAAAACTCAGCATTTTCATGCATTTCCTTGGCCTGGGCCAATAACTATCGAGCATTCTGATAGACTTGATTAAAAATTAAAGAGCCAAAGGTTTGTCAACAAGAGTGTCTGATGTAATATGTGAGTCACTTTGTATGAATATCCCTCTCTCAGCAACAATATACAGTTATACATATTTGATCAATTATTTAGTTTAATAACTGTTGCATTCATTTTGAAAAGATTATTCCTGCAGCTTATATTTTGCAGCTTTTTTGTACTATCTATGGCTATGAGCATATCATGCTCAAGATAAAGCATTTTGTGGGTTTGTTATAGCACAGTTCTGTAAGTATAGATAGTGGCTAATATTAGAAAAAGAATGTATTTGTCTCGCAGATTCTCCAGGATTTACCGGTATGCAAAATATTACTATAATATTCTGAGGTTGAATGTCTGTACAAAGTCAAATTTGCTCCCTTGAGAAGCAATGAATGCTGTATGTCTAACCAATGCTCTGGCCTGGACATGTATAAAATGAAGCTAAGTATATATTTATTTATTTATTTAAAAACTTTTTTTTACCGTTGCTAAGTTAAATACCATCGCAACGGTTTACATGTAGGCACATATTTAATGTAGGTAAAAGTGTACCTACATATATTCAGATCTGAACATTACTATATGCAAATTAGAAGGTATGCATGTGTTTGTGTGAATAGTTATTCGTAAACATGTCTACAAGTGGTATGGTGAGCATTACTGGAGCATCTAAGGCTATTCAATTAATTAATTAATTAATTAATTTATATAGGTTGATCTTTCTCCTGCATAGCTTGATTTTACATTTTTAGTTTATGATAAATATTTTCTTTTTTTTTTACATATATGTTTCAAATATTAGCTGCTGTTAGATTTTTTTTTAACCATTCAACTGTCAGAGGTCAAGAACATTTAACTGAATTGAATCCAACATGACTTTTACCTCTAAGCTCTTATACATTTCTTTGACAGTTCCACAACCAGTACGTTAATACCCACAAAAACGCATTTTGGTAAATTACCCTGTTAGCTTGTTTTGTTTTTCTTTTCTGTGCTACTCATTGAATTCATGGGCATCACTAATGAACTCTCAATGCTGTACTGACTTTTTTCTTCTCTTGTTTGATGAAAATTCTTATATAAAGGTACTTCCTTTCCATTGCAGTGTAGGATCTGTCAGATAAAATTGGTTCTGTGTCCTAAGTACTTTTCCCATAGATACAAAGAGGTTAACTCTATAACTCCCCACATAGTGGTACCATCTGCATGTACAATGTATGTGTGCACAAGTTCATTTCAAAATTTTTATGTATGCAAATTTTCACCAGTGTAAAAAGAATCACCTTTGCATTGAGATACATGGACATAAATTCAAGGAAAAAAAGAAAGAAACACACATTTAAAGAACACAAAAAAGAGAAACAAAATATTATGATGTATTCATCCAATAACATTAACAACAAAAAGACAATAAGGGGGGGTCATAATTCAAGGGAGAAATAAGAAAACAAAAAAGAAAAAAGCATGCAGTCGAACTAAACAAAATAACAATACTACTTAATATTTAGATTAACACTGTAGAAGATTTTAAAGGCCATGTGGAATCCAAAAAAGCCTTAAGTTTTTCTGGAGAAAAAAAAAAAAAACAATCATTGTTATGCTTAATAAAGCATTTACACAGATATCTAAGAGGAAAGGAAAAACCTAGGGAAATATCTTCTTGTCTAAATGAAAGAAAAACTATTTTTCTTTCTTGGGTTACCCGAGCAAGATCTGGAAACACCCGCATGGGCAAACCATAAAATAAGGATGAAAAATTCCTGAAGTAACTGCACATAACCATATTCACATCCCATGTAGAAAAGAGTAACCACCAATGTAACATGGTCGAGAATTTCAGAAGAGCTCTCAAGAAACTTGGTCAGATTTGGAAAACCAGAAGGAAATTGATTAATAGAATTTGGAGAAGAAACTGAAGGAAGATAAGACATTTTACTTATTGAAGGAATATATTCAGGCAAAAATTTCAAAACCTGAAGGAGATACTTTTTAAAGGGAAAATTTAGGAAACATACATTTAATTGTCTAGCTTAATTTTCCAATAATTCAATCCTTCTAGATAGCATATTGTGATTTTTCATGAAAGTAGATTGAAGAACTTGAATATCTTTAATGGCCATCTCCGACTGTGAGACCTTCTGTGCAAGAGAGTCAAATTGACTATCATATTGGGTTCCCATCTGATTTAATCAAGAAGAAAATACATCAAACTTAAGAGAACAAGCATTTAAAGAGCTTCCAAAACTTGCCATTAAGTCCCAGAGAGAATTCAAGGTTACAACGGCTGGGCAACTTAATGCTGCAAGAGTTGTAAATCCTATCAAGGGAGAGTTGCTTCAGACCACTTGGAGAGAAGACATCACTAGGGCCATGTCTGCCTCAGCTAGGACCAGATTACTCATAGAGGGCTGAGCTGACATCAGAGGCTCTCCTTGAACCTCAACAGGCAACTGTTCTGTACTTTGCAGAACGGCTCCAACAATCCACTGGCCCCCTCCGATGTGGTCGCTACAAAGATGTCATCATTGAGTACCACTGTGCCAGTAGAAGCCGCTGGTCTAGTGGATTCAAGGACACCTCCATTGCAGAAGCCCGCTGTGCTCCCTCACCGAGGGTGGCATCATTAGTCATAAATTATTGTTGAATCAGTACCCATTATAAGATCTTTTTTGTAATCCTTTGATATTGTTACTATTTGTTTTACTTTTTGCCTGACCAGTCTTTTGTCCTATAAATCTTCTCTACTGATTGAAGTCCTATCTGAATTACATGTTAATTTACAATCTACAGTTGTCCTTGGTGATTTTAACCTACATATTAGGGATGTGCAGAGCAAAATTTTATGTTCATATTTTTTATGTCCGAAAGGGGGTCCCACTTGCGGCCAATATGGACATAAAAAAAATCCAATGAGTTGGGTATATGTACATATGTGCAAAAAAAAAATTTAAACCCCCTCACCCTCCTTAATCCCCCCCCCCAGACTTACCACAACTCCCTGGTGATCGAGCGAGGAGTGAGGACGTCATTTCTGCAATCCTTGGCGAGAAGCATGTGACGTCGGTGGCACGTCGAGTGACGCGGCGTCACGTGATTCCCGGCTCGTTCGCGCCGGACGGCTCGTTTGGCCCAAAAAGAACTTTTGGCCAGCTTGGGGGGGCCTCCTGACCCCCCCAAGCTGGCCAAAAGTTCTTTTTGGGCCGAACGAGCCGTCCGGCGCGAACGAGCCGGGAATCACGTGACGCCGGCGTCACTCGACGTGCCGCCGACGTCACATGCTTCTCGCCAAGGATTGCAGAAATGGCGTCCTCACTCCTCGCTCCATCACCAGGGAGTTGTGGTAAGTCGGGGGGGGGGATTAAGGAGGGTGAGGGGGTTTATATTTTTATTTTGGCTCAACAATCGCGATTTCCCACATATCGAACATATCTATGTTCGATATGTGGGAAATCCGATCGTTTATGTCGAATCAATTTTTTAAGTAAAAAAAAAATATGAGTTGCGTTTTACTAATGCGGTCAATCCGAATGCACACCCCTACTACATATAGATGTGTCTTTTGTCAGTATCTGGAGAGGCTCTCCTGAACACCAGTAGTTGGCTTCGGATGGGAGCAATATGTTGATTGCCTGATCCACAAGCATGGGCACACTCTGTACATGATTTTTATTAATCCTGGCTTTTTAATATAAAGACTTCCTAAGATTGTGATTCATAAAATACCCTGGTGTCCTGTGTAATTATGACAAAGGCTCCTATCATTCCTATTACAGCTTCTGAATCTGTGTACTCAAACATAGTCACATAGATTTTGTTCATTTTAAAGCATTGCTTTTGCCACATTTGAGTGATGTTTGTACATTTGGTTTAAGTCATGCTGCTGAGGCTTAGAATGTAACCATACTAAAGGTTTCTAGTGAATTTGCCCCTTTAAAACTTGTTTACAAAAAATGCTCAAGATCTGCTCCTTGTTTTATTGCCACACTAAAAAACCAACAATTGAAGCTGTGGAAATTTAAGAGCATATGGCAAAAATATCCATCTGAAGCATCATTGACAGTTTATCGATCCCAGAAAAACGAGACAAAGAGAAAATTTTTCTCTAACAGATTCGAACAGTGGGAATAACTTAGCTTAACTTTTTCATACAGTGAAATTTTGACACAAAGATCCACTGCTACTCATGTCAGAGATGAGCCTACTCTGACTTCTGACCATTGCAATGAACGTGCAACCTTTTTTTCACATAAAGTAGCTAATATCTGTTGAAGGTTCGCTTCCAAGATTAAAATTTTTCTGGGTCAAGTTAGCCCAGAAGGGGTGAAAAAGGAGTCCTTCCATCTAATTACTAAGGATGATATTATTTAGAGATGTGCATTCGTTTACGATGAAATAGGAAATATAGACGATATTTCCTATTTCGTCGTGGTTTGGGAGGGTCCCCGAAATGCTAGGAAAAACCCACAAAATTTTGTGTGGTTTTCTTATCGTTTTCGGGGGGTGGGGGGGAGAAAGAGCACATAAAGAAAAAAACACCTCAACCCTTAAGATTTAATTACAATCCCCCACCCTCCCGACCCCCCACAAAAACTTGCATAAAGTCCCTGGTGATCCAGCGGGGGTCCCAGGAGCGATCTCCCCCTCTCAGGCCATCGGCTGCCACTAATAAAAATGGCACCGGTGGCCCTTTGCCCTTATCATGTGACAGGGGCTATCGGTGCCATTGGCCGGCCCCTTTCACATGGTAGGAGCAATGGATGGTCGGTACTATTTTTTAAGATGGTGCTGGCCATCTATTGCTCCTATCATGTGACAGGGGCCGGCCAATGGCACCGATAGCTCCTGTCACATTGTAAGGGAAAAGGGCCAACGGTGCCATTTTGTTTTCTGGCAGCCGACGACCCGAGAGGGGGAGATTGCTCCCGGGACCTCTGCTGGACCATCAGGGACTTTAGGCAAGTTTTTTTTTGGGGGTGGGAGGGTTGGGGATTGTAATTAATAAAATCTGAAGGGTTGGGGTGTTTTGTTTTATTTCAGTTTGCGACAGCAGAAAAAAAATCGGTCCAAACCACGGGAAACAAAATTCCCCACGGCGGACTGATAACGAAGGCAGAACCAAAAGATTTGGCCAAATCACATCTGTAATATTATTATCCATATTCTTGCTAAAATGAATTCAGCATCATATAATTTATATAAGGTTATCCACAGTGTATAAGGTTATACAAAGTCCCTTATTGAGTATATAATTTGCAATGCTACTTATTTTGTTCTTCTGCTGTTTTCCATCAGGTACTGTTCCTTTTCTCCTCTTCCTGTTTTTCCCTCTCTTCTCTCGCCCCTTCTCTCTTCCTATCTGCTCCCTCTCCCTCCACCCTGTTTTTTTGTAATTTCCTCCTTCAGTTATATTGTAAATCGGCATGTCCCCACAAATGTTGATATATAAAAGCTAATAAATAAATAAATGTCCACTGAATCCTTGCATAAATGCCCTATTGAAGATCATCAGGGAGGATATCACTTGGATATAACTGCTCACTATCTAAGGGTATTTTCTTCACTTCCTGAAACAAGCATCTGTGTGGCCTTTATTGAAAAAAGTAATGGCTCACCCTTCATTTTTGGCAAGCTGTCAGCCAACATCATTACCTTTCCTTACCAAGGTTATTGAGTCAGCTGCTAGTTTTTATTAAAGAAATGCTGTCATTGATTAAAACCAATTTGGATTTAGGATGGTCTTTAACAGACAGTCCTTGTTGCTGTCTAGTTTTGATACACTAGTCAGAGATTTGGGTACAGGTATAAGCTATGTCATGGTCCTTTTGTATATCACAGCTTTATTCAATATTCCACACAATAGAATCCTCCATTGGTATTTCTGGAGTTGTGTTAAATTAGTTTCTTTTTATATATCCAATCATTCCTCACAGGCTAGAACAGGTGCTTTGGTGTCTAATTGGAATGTGTTTAGTTCTAGAGCTCCACAGGGTTCAGCATTATCTGCAGCCCTCTTTAATATCTACCTCTTCCCACTGTGTAAACTCTTGGCTTGACTGGGTGCAAATTACAAGATATAATCTAACGATATCCAGTTTCTTTATACCATTTAGATCTATGTGGCTTGAGACTTTTTTTTGTTAGTTTATACTTAAACTCCATTAAGTGCTGGCTGTTTCATAACAGACTTGCACTTAATGTTGAGAAGACCGAAATAATGATTTTGGGTAGATTTCCCTTGCCCAAAACCCCTGCCTGTTTTTCACTTTGAGGGACTTGACATTCCAAATACACATCAGGCACAAAGTCTTGGCATTATTATTGATTGTAATCTTTCCATACATACCCAAATTAAATCTGTAGTTCAATCATCTTTTTACAAACTCTTCCTGTTAATATGGCTTAAGCCATTATTAGAGCCACCAGATTTTCAGAATATTCTTCAGGCTCTGGTATTTATAGGCATTGACTATTGTAACGCTCTTAATACTGGCCTTCCAGCAAATGCCATGTGTGCTTTACACATTGTGCAGAATGCTGCTGCAAGGATTTTGGCTAGAGCAAAGATGTGTGACATTTCTTCTGTGTTGTCTTCTCTGCACTGGTTGCCAATCCAGTAGTGTGTTAAATTTAAGCTAGCTATGTTAATATATAAATTGTTATATAACAATTCTACCCCATGGATTAATGCCATACTGTGGATATGTAAACCTCACTGCTCATTAAGTTCCTCAAATGAGGTCTTTTGGAGGTACCTCCTCCTAAATTGGTGTACCTTGATGCTGTACACGACCCAGCCTTCTCTGTGGCTGCTTCATTGTTCTGGAACTCTCTGCCAGAACACCTATGATCTCATCCATCAAGTCTTTCAAGAAGGCTCTGAAAACTTATTTGTTTAAATAAGCCCTTGTTGTGGTCCCCCTTGTATAATACAGTATTTTTTTCTTTTCATGGTATTGATGTGTTATTCCATGCCTGTTTGTTTTGTATTTGAATTTTTTCTGAATGTATAGTTTTTCTGTACTCTGCCATGAACATATTCTGAATGTGTGCAGATTGTAAATACTTTTAAATATATGTGTATGCTATTTTATAAATCTTGAGCTACATAGGTATCACAGAATCATGCACAAATGTTATCAGGGAAAAAAGATATAAACTAGTGGCACTCTAGGGTGGGGTTCAGAAGTACATGTTCATGTTGCTATTTTGGAAGTAGTATATCTATATATATTAGTGATGTGATTTGGCCGAATCTTTTGGTTTTGCCTTCATTAGCGACCCACCATGGGAAATTTTGTTTCCCACGGTTTGGGACAATTTTTTTCGGCTGTCCCGATCCGAAAAAAAAACAACCCAACCCTTCAGATTTTTTAAATTACAATCTCCCACCCTCCCGACCCCCAAAAAAACTTGGCTAAAGTCCCTGGTAGTCCAGCGGGGTCCCGGGAGTGATCTCCTGCTCTCGGGCCGTCAGCTGCCAGTAAACAAAATGGCGCCGTGGCACTTTGCGCTTACCATGTGACAGGGGCTATCGGTGCCATTGGCTGGCCTCTGTCACATGGTAGGAGCAATGTGCAACTGGTGCCATCTTAAAAAATGGCACAGGCCATCCATTGCTCCTACCATGTGACAGGGTCCGGCCAATGGCACCGATAGCCCCTCTCACATGGTAAGGGCAAAGGGCCATCGGCACCATTTGATTAGTGGCAGCCAATGGCCCGAGAGGGGGATATCACTCCAGGGACCCCCGCTGGACCACTAGGAACTTTAGGCAAGTTTTTTGGGGGGTCAGAAGGGTGGGAGATTGTAATTAATTAAATCTGAAGGGTTGGAATGGGTTTGGGTTTGGTTTTTTTGTTTGTTTTTTTATGTGCCCTTTCTCCCCCCCAAAAAAAAAAATGATAAGAAAACCACACCAAATTTTGTGGGGTTTCCTATCATTTCAGGGGCTCCCCAAAACATGATGAAATAGGAAATATTGTCTATATTTCCTATTTCATCGCAAACGAATGCACATCCCTAATATATATAATATGCTTAGAGGGAAATTGTCTGTCATTGGCTGATGTTGCGTGCAGCTCATACAACATAAAGGCACCAACTTCAGGCTGACTGGGAGCCATATTTAACCACCACAGCAATGGTGTTGTGGAGCGCTAGGAGAGCGATCCCACTCCTGGGTGATGTGTGTCCTTGGGCCACGGCTCGACCCCAGAGGGCTCTGAAGAAGTGCCGTGGGAGGCGTGGCATGCCCGAGCATGGGCTGGACGGGAGCAAGGCTGGAGTGAAGACTGGCTGACAGGCCCTCCTCTGGACCTGCGCGCTTCGGAAGACCCAACAACGCAATGTTGGTCTTGTGAACAGTCCTCCAACCGTTCCTAGCCCTTTCGGACCTGCCGCAGGGTACGGCACGAAGCGGCAGGCCGGATGGAGGCCAGGGCAGTGAAGACTGGAACATGGATTCAGACGAGACTCAGGAATGACGTAGACTCAGGCTTAGACGTGGACTCAGGACGAGGTGCAGGATCCATAGACGTGGACTCAGGCATAGATGCAGGATCCTTAGACGTGGACTCAGGCATAGACGTGGACTTCAGGAACGGGGTGCAGTATGCATAGACATGGACGCAGGCAAGACGAGGACTCAGGTCGAGGTACTGGATGCACAGAGGTGGAGTCAGGAACGAGGGCTGAAGGAAGACATGGGCACTGACCCTCAGGGCGCCCTACTCAGGCCACCCGCGGGACTGAGTCGCGGACCACCCTGTCCCATGCGCGCCCTACACAGCCCTGGAAGGCTGGTCGCGGACCACGCAGAGAGCGGGAGAATGCAGGAGAGATCCAGGCGAAGCAAACTCCGATGCTGGGATACTGACATCCGAAGTGCCATCGGCTGGCAGGAACGGAAGCTCCAGAGCACAGGGACGAATCCCACCTGTTGGCCACTCCAGGGCCCAACAGGCCAGAAGGCTCAGGAGCCAGACGAGACGAAGGGCAGAACATATGGACTGGATTAGGAACAGGATCTGGCACAGACATCTAGGTAACAGGAAAGAAGCTGGTTGCTGCACACTGGCAGCCAAAGCAGGATTCGCTGCACTCCTGGCAGCTCAAGGCAGGTAGAAGCATCAGGATCAGGAACAAGGATATCAGGAACATCAGGACTAGAACACATATACTGGAATAGGAGACACACCTCTGGGCTGGAACATGGACATCAGGAACATCAGGACTGGATCAAGAGACAGACCTTGGGACTGGAACGGCAGGCAGACATCAGGACTGGAACACTGAAGACATCAGGACTGGAACACTGAAGACATCAGGACTGGAATGGCAGGCAGACATCAGGACTGGAACAACTTGACAAGAAGCTTCAACAGGAAACATGGAACACTGGACCTTGCAGAAGGCTGGAATACAAGGCATCTCCTGGAACGAGGATCTCAGGAGTGACCAACTCCTTGCGAAGGCCAAGATACACTGAAAGCTGAGCCCTTTAGTAGGGCTGAAGTAGACAATGCCCAGGGAGGGGTCAGCAGGGGGCCACACCTGGCTGGCCCTTGAAGAGCAGTAGAGAAGCGCGCGCTCGCGCCCTAGGAGGCTGGAGAGAAGAGCTGGAAGCTGGTGGCGTCCTCAGCCACGTGGAGGGCCCAAGGAAGCCGCGGAGCAGCCCTGGACTGGAGCTGGGTGAAGGCAGGTCACTGGAGCAGCTCCCAGCTGCACGGACAGAAGCAGAGAGAGCGGGGGAAGGGCTGACTGCAGGAAGAGTAGAGAGCTGTAGCAGGCTGCAGGCACAGTAGAGAGCAGTGCTGGCTGCAGGGAACTGTGAGAGACTGCAGGCACCGGCAGGGACGGCTTCCCTGCTGGGCAAGGACCCGGGCTAAAGCAGGCACTGGGAGAGACGGCCTGCTCGCTGAAGGTCCCGGGATCGCAGCAGCACGTCGGGGAAAGGCAGAGATAGCAGCCGAGGAGCAGACCACATGGCAGCAGCTGTGGAAACGGCCTCAGCTGATTCAGGGAGAAAGAAGCAGCGTCAGCAGCCCGGCTGGCTGTGGCTGTGAGAGGTAAGAACCTGCACACGCTTCTTGTGGGCAGGAGCACAACAAATGGGGTAGGAAAAACTGGGGATTGCTCCTGCCTTGCAAAATCTGGACTTGCAATGGGGTATGGTGGGGTAAGGGAGATCAGGGAGACTCCTTGGGGCTGGCAGGCCAGTTTAAAGAGGGTTTTATTAGTTGGAGAGAGCCAAGAACTGGAACCCCTTTTTTTGTTTTTGTTTTTATTTTTAAGAAATTAGGGGACAGTGGCTGGGGAAGGGGGGTGGCAAGCTGTGCTGGTGTCAGGCTGAGGAAGTTGGTGACTATATTGTGCTTGGATGTGGGTTGGGGAAGGAGGGACCAGACTGTGCTGGTGTCAGTCTGAGAAAGGGCAGTACAGACTGTGCTGAGGATGAGCTGCTGTAGGAGGCGGGCAGATTGTACAAGGGTTGAGTTGGAGAAGGGAGTCAAGACTGCAGGGCTCAAGCTGGCAAAAGTGGGACAGACTGGGAAGTAGGGGCAGACTGTGTGAGGGCTGAGCCAGTGAAAAGGGGTCAAATTGTGTGGGGTTGGACCAATGGGGTGGGGATCATAATATGCAAGAGAAAAACTAGGGAGGGAAGGTCACAGTATGCTGGGGCAAGACTGCAGAGGGGGGGGGGGCAGAATGCCTTGGGGCAGGGAGAGTTAGTGTTGGGATGGTGAGAGGGTCAGAGTATGCTGAGGATGGTTGGGAAGGGTAGGAGGCAGAGTATGCTGGGTCTGTGCTGGTGAAAGGAGAAGGGTGGAACAGAGTTCTGGGAAGAGATATCAGAACGTGTTGGGACTAGGAGAAAAATCAGAGTTTGCTGGGGAGAGGGATCAGAGAATGCTTGGGATTAAAGAAAAGAGAAAGAAGTGCTAGAGTGGGACAGAGAAGGGTGGTAGACAGGAATGTTGGATTCAGACTGCAGAGAGGAACAAGTGAATCGGAGCCTCCGAGGAATTTCAGCAGGGGTCAGCTAGTATGCATATATTACCAAACATGTCCAAACACTTTTATACCTGTTAATTGACTCATATAAGTAGAATCAGACTTTTCTTTTGCTTTCAATTTGTGCGTGTATGGTCTTAGTAAAATTGATGGAAGTTTAGGGTAAAGTGCTGTCGGGTCTAGGTCAGCACTTCTCAACCTAGTCCTCGGGGCACACTTAGGCCTGGATTATTCATTCATCGCTGAATGATGAATCCAGCGAAAACGGGGGGGGTGGGCGGGGGCGAAGGGGATGGCGGGCCTGTGAAGGCCCGCAGCCTTTGTACAACCGCGGTGTCTTCGCTGCTGGCTTTCGCACCGAATAGCGCCACCGTGAAAGGTGGTGCTATTTGGTGCACTACTGGCGATGATAACGTTATCTTATCGCCGCCAGCGAAGACACCGCCGAATCCGCCCCCTCTCCACCCCCTTGCTGCCCCAACTCCTCCTCTCACCACCCTGTAGGGGTGTGCATTCGGATTGACCGCATTAGTGAAACGCAACTCATTTTTTTTTTTTACTTAAAAAATTGATTCGACATAAACGATCGGATTTCCCACATATCGAACATAGATATGTTCGATATGTGGGAAATCGCGATTGTTGAGCCAAAATAAAAATATAAACCCCCTCACCCTCCTTAATCCCCCCCCCCCCGACTTACCACAACTCCCTGGTGATGGAGCGGAGTGAGGACGCCATTTCTGCAATCCTTGGCGAGAAGCATGTGACGTCGGCGGCACGTCGAGTGACGCCGGCATCACGTGATTCCCGGCTCGTTCGCGCCGGACGGCTCGTTCGGCCCAAAAAGAACTTTTGGCCAGCTTGGGGGGGTCAGGAGGCCCCCCCAAGCTGGCCAAAAGTTCTTTTTGGGCCGAACGAGCCGTCCGGCGCGAACTCGCCGGGAATCACGTGACGCCGCGTCACTCGACGTGCCACCGACGTCACATGCTTCTCGCCAAGGATTGCAGAAATGACGTCCTCACTCCTCGCTCGATCACCAGGGAGTTGTGGTAAGTCTGGGGGGGGGGATTAAGGAGGGTGAGGGGGTTTAAATTTTTTTTTTGCACATATGTACATATACCCAACTCATTGGATTTTTTTTATGTCCATATTGGCCGCAAGTGGGACCCCCTTTCGGACATAAAAAATATGAACATAAAATTTTGCTCTGCACATCCCTACCACCCTGACTCTGCCCCGACTGGAATTTGCATGCTATCGCACGTGATACGGCCGTATCGCGTGTGATAAAGCCTTTAGAAAATAACCCCATTAGCCAATTAGGTTTTCAGGATCTCTACAATGAATATGCATGAGATATGTTTGCATATAATGGAAGCAGTACATGTAAATCTATCTTTGCATATTCATTGTGGATAACCTGAACACCTGACTGGTTAGGTGTGCTCCAAGGACTGGGTTGAAAAGGTTTAGGTCAACTGGTGAAGGTCTGGGTGAACTGGTGGAGCTGGTTATTCCAAGTTTGTGTTCAAGTATTATCAGAAGCAGAATTATGCACAAAGGAGATAATTTTAAAAGGTGTTACACGTGTAGATGTAACATACTATCATAGCAATTTTATAAAGCCATTTATGCATGTAAAGTGCCCTGAGACATGAATATCCTATGGACAATTCAATGGCATATATTGTAGCAATTTTGAAAAGCCCACTTACATGGGTAAAGTGAATTTACATATGTAAAACCCAAATTTAAGCTTGTAAATGCTTTTTTAAAATTAGGCTCATATTTTATAAAATACTTGTATCTGTGTTTAATTTGGGGTCATGTGTGTATTGTTACAATTATTATGCATGCAAAATATATAAGTGTATCTTTATAAAATGGTTAGAGAAAGTTTGCAAGTTCCTGCATTGAAACAAAACTCACAAACTGAAGAATAGGCATTCACTTTTAGGGCATAAATAATAAATATCCTGTATTTTATAAGTTCTGTGGTTCTCATGCAGTTTATTAAATACTAGGTTATATCTCTGCGTGCCCACCTACGTGAACAAATGGTGTATCACAGATGGTTTTGAAAGTCATTATCATAATAATTTGTTACATGTTTAGAAAAATAGTATACCAAAGTGTATTCTGTGGATTTAACGAAGAAGTACTGAAAGAAAATTAGGATAGTACGTTGCAACAGTGATCTGACATATTGCTTACCTTGGCTTCTCTCTTTTCTGATGTCTAAAAGAGTGACGACATCACTCAGTAAAGTTATACTAAATTTAAACAGAAATATGGGGGCTGTGTTAAGCAGCCTTTTCTCTTATTCTTCATATATATATAGATAGATATTTTTACCTAAGTTGGCTGACTTCTTGCTGAAATGGAAGCATTTTGCCATTTGAGTGCTTTATGTTGACCATATTACTTTATTAACTTTTCCACTTTGGATAAACACCGCTTTAATTACTTGTCCGAACAGTAACATTTCTACAATCATCAATACAGTCCTGGATGATGGACCTAGAAGTTTTTCAAAGAACTGCTCAGGACTCTCTGGGTCTTCCAACATACGTAGAAAATCAATGCTTCTTGCTATTTCTAGATCTACTTTTTAAAGCAACCTTTCACCTTTATATAAAGGAAATATTTTTTTCACATAAGATAATTTCTTAAAGTCTGGATGTCTCTTTAGCCTCTAAATGCTGACTAATTTGAACAGTTAGATTTCATATTGTATATTAACAAACTTTTGGAAATTAAAAAAACTTCTTTTGTAAATTATTACACATAGGGGTAGATTTTAAAAACTTGTTCATGCACATCCATGTGCGCATGCTACCCATCACACACACACGGACAAGCAATTTTATAACATGTGCGAGCCGGTGCGTGCATGTTAAAAAATCGGGGGTTGGCGCGTGCAAGGTGGTGCACATTTGTGCAACCTGTCCACGCCGACACTCGCGGCCTTCAGCAGTTCCCTCCCCATCCACTCCAATTTAGGACCAGCATGGGAGGGAACTTCCCTACTCCCTATACAAACCTTCCTACCCCTTCCCCTAACCTTCCCACCCCCTAGCCCTATCAACCCGCCCCCCAAATCCTTGTCTTACCATTTGCTTCTGCCTCAGGGCAGGAGCAAGTTGCACGCGCCGGCACCCTGCTGGCACGCGATCCCCGGCACAGTGGTAAATGACCACTGTGTTGGGTGCCTCTAGCCATGCCCCATGCCTCCTCCGGACCACCCCACCCAGCCTCCTCTCTGCCCCTTTCCCCGAGGCCCCGGGACTTACATGTGTCCCGGGAATTTGCTCACATAACCGGGCCTTTAAAAATTGGCCCGGCGCACATAAGCCCAGCCATGCGCATAAATCCCCAGGATTTACGTGCGTAATATTTTGAAAATTTACCCCATATTTTGTAAGATGATAAACTGCAATTACTTACTCTGGCTGCTCAGCAGGGAATGTTACTGTAATGTACCCAATGAGTACTGAATCTTATTTTCTTGAAGCATCACAGTTTAACTATGGGTTACATGCAGCTGTAAACTGTATTACAAATTCCATGTTAAAAATAGCCTCTGTAGATGTTCAGACTTTTGCATATTTGAGTTACATATTTATCTGTAGAACCTGACAGTCTTTAACGAGTTTGGCTTGCGATTTAGAAGTGAGGGTGAAACTGTAGCAAAACATAAATATTCCCCTTGGTTGAACCCTCCCTCCCTCCAAGGAGCCACTAATTTAAATTTCAAAAAATTCTGTTAAATATTTGGGAATTAATGCTGCCAGGGAAACTATGAAGCTGTTAAACCTGAATTATATGCAACTCTTAATTCAGCACTTACATATCTGGAGTGCTGGAATTCATTACCATTAGCAAGCAATATTAATATTATAAAGATTAAATTACTGTCAACATTTTTTCTATTTATTCAACACTGTTCCAGTACAGATTCTTGAACCTTTCCTCATGCAGCTAAATAATTCTATATACAATTTCCCTTGGCAGGAAAATGCTTCCATGGTAACACTGCAGGACTTGTACCAAATCAGTGCAGACAGTGTTAATCCCAGTTTCACTTAGTCTTTTTAGGTCTTCATACATTTTTAAGTACCAACAAAAAAATTGCTCTTCAGACCTCACAGGCCCCTTTATCAGATGGCAGCTTGTGCTTTTCAACATTTTATTTTTTACTGGACCTTTCAAAAATAAATACAGTACCGTAACTTACAAAATTTCCTATTTTCTCTACACTGTAGGTTAGCTTAAAAAATCATACAGACTCATCTCCATAGTCCTATGATATCTTTTCCCAGCTTTTTTGTTTCTCTTAAATGCATGAAATCTCTTTGGAAGTAATCGGTGCCTTCAACCCATAAGCAGGGGCCTAATGAACGAAAGGCTATTGTGTTGCTTGAATAGCAAATACTAAAGTTTTCAAGAAATCCTTGTCTAGCCAAGGAAAACTCAACTATGCCATAGAAAGCAGCCCCATTCTTATATCGCTTATGGGATTTTCTTTTATAATAAAACTTTCCCTTTTTAAGTTTTCCATATTTATACAAGAGCGAGAACATCAAACAATAAATGAAACAGGGCAATAGAAAATCAGAAATGAACACAAAGAAAAGCAGTAATTAATATAAAAGGAAAAAAATAATTATGTCATCCCAAGGAAACACTAAGGGGTCAATTTTAAAAGCATTGCTCACACAAAAAGGCCCATATATGCCAGTATGTTGGCCGCTTGTGAGCAATGTGGATTTTAAAAGCTGTGAATTAAATGCTTATATGCACATATGCCAGATAAAAACGAGAGAGCAAGAAAGGAGTGGGGCATGGGCGTTCTGGGGCAGGGTCTGCACGTAACTCTGAATTTTAAAACCAGAGGAAACAGCGTGCAGCGGCTTGTTAACTGTGTATATTTACTGCTACAGGTCTGCAGAAATCTCGTTTTAGGCCTCAAAAGACAGGGTGAGGGGTCCAGGTCAATTGCAGGTTGTAAAGGATGAAGAACCAGAGGGGTCTGGGTGACCTCAAGATCGACTGGGCAAACTGGTGGACTAATTGGAAGAACTGGGAATGTCCTTCACGCAAGTGTGTTTTAAAATCCTCTACCTACACACATTCCAGTTGATAAAGTTCTAGGGAAGATGCACATATTTATGCATGATAGGCATATTTTAAATCATTTGTGTGCAAGGGCCTGCATAATCTAAAATTCCACTGTATCTCCGCTCATGCGTCCATATGTGCATTTCATTTTAAAATTAGCCTGTAAGCAAAAGATTTGGAAAGGGTTGGAGACGAAAGGAGTGAGAGGAAAAAATCTCTATTAAACCAAGAAGTAGAGCACGATGAACTAAGGATGTACAATCGTTTAGGACAAATTAGGCAATTTCAATTGCCGGAAACAGAACCAAATTTTCCCAAAATTTTGGGAAAATTCGGTTTTCGGGTTAGCGTGCACTAATGGGAGTTAGTGCGCACTAACCCGAAATTCGGGTCCCCCGAATTACAAAGGCCTGAACTGCGGGAAATACGAAATTTCCCACGGCAAGCCTAAAACAAAGCCTGAACCAAAGAGTTCAGACTTTGCACATCTCTACAATGAACTAAAAATAAAAGTTTAGAAAAGAGCCCAGCTAATGCCTCACAGATACAAATACCTCTTATACATTTCTAATAATGGAACTATCACTGTGTGGCAGTGGTTTGATTCACCAGTACCAGTCAGAGAGATCCTAAAATGAAGGATCCTAAAACATGTATTTTTAACCATTTTTAAAGATTGCAAGAAAAGAAGAATTGCATTGTTCATTCTTTATCTGGCTCTGCTATGAAAGAAACCCTGAAAGTAACTTTCCCAACAACTATGTCTAAAAAAACCTCCAACTATTGAGTCATGGATAAGGATGAATCTTCCTGAATAATATGTTGGAATATAATAAACCCCAGCAAATGGCAGCAGACTTCTTCCAGATAGTGAATGACTAATATTCAACCAAATCATTTTTTACCAATTCTTGTCCTGAGACTGACATGCATTTTAGGAAAATAAATTAAATGTAAGTTTTGTAAATCTCAAATTGATCTGTATCACTTCCTTTTTTTTTTTTAGATATGGGTATCTTTTCTTTAGCTACAGTCTTCTAGTCTTCTATATGAGAACCTAAATTCTCCACTGTTTGGTTAACAGTCTCTATGTCATTTTTGCAAGAAACTAATCTCTGATGTAAATCACTTATTAAACTGAGGAACATTAAAACCAAGGACTAGTCCTTCTTTCCAATCCTTGATTGCACCTCACAAAATTTTCAGAGTATGTTTAGCAGGCAACTCATCCAAACTTGTGAATACTTATTTCAGAGAATCCACTGATTGCTGCTTTGTAAATGACAAGGGTTTTTTTGGTGTCCTTAAGCTCCACAGAAACATGCAGCCTCAGCTTGATATGTTCTGCTACATTACATTTCTATCCTGCCTTCCTTGGACAACAGTCCAACTCAAAGCAGATTACAAAAGAAAATTATATATATATATATATATATATATATATATATATATATATATATATATATACATTATAAAAATATATCCCCATCTGTTTAGGCTTATTCCTATATATTCTCAGAACTCAGCAACATCTGGCTTATGTGATTTTTGACTTTCATTAGTCTTCTCAACTTAGCCCCTTCCCACTCTTTACAGCTGCTACATACTAGTGCTTCTGTAGAAGCAAAATTATTGTAAAGCAAGGGATATCTTTAATCATCCTGTATGTATATACAGGATGATTAAAGATATATATATATATAAAGAAGACAGGCATTTAAGTGACCCAAACCAGTTTAGATGTTGTGATCTTGTCTCCTATGTTTGACCAAGGTAAACCTGTTCTATTTTTAATTTTTTATATTAAACTTAAACTTTCATCTTTTAAGTGTTAAAGGAAGGGGAAGATAAGGGCTTTTGTCTCTGTGGTTCCTTTCACAATAGTTCCATTAATCTGTTTCTCATGTGGGATCCTAGGTTGAGACAACAGTGTGGCAGACTTGCAGGCATTGCCATAGCATCAGAATCAGATTGTAATTGAACCCTTTGCAACTCGTAAAGCTATCCATGTGATTTATGGAAGATCAAGTATGGAGTGTTTGCTTCTGGCATTTGATTCAAATGTTTTTTGACTATCTAAGAAGTCTATCTTCTTCATCAGTGTTTGGAGAAATGGCAGTTGCAGAGAGTCTTGATCTTGGACCCACTATTGGCAATGTTGGCAATGATTGCTGTGCTATGGGTGCCATAGGAATCAGTGGAGTGAATGTGGTAGCCTTTGTTGCTACCTTGGCAATACCATTGTGCATGCACAGAATTATATGGATGAAAAAGCACTGTGAAAGTTAAAAGTAGCAACATGGTACATTGGGATGATGACTGGAATGAGTCAGGAGTTTGTGGACACTGAAAAGGAAGTGAACACAAGTAATATACATAAGATAAGGTAGACAGGCAGTAGAGCCAGAGAGATCAGAGAAGGTTTTAAAATGGTATAGCATGGTATCATCATGAAGAAAAATGCATCTGTACTGGATGAGGACATGAAAACAAAAGCGATTGGAATAAGAAGCTTAAGTGATAGAATAATGACAGAAAGATTTGCTATGGGGTTTGGCATGTTGAGCAAGATTAGTGCATATGAATCACAAATGGGATGCAGTGTCCGTCAGAAAGATGAGTTGCAAGATATCTAAATCTTGAATACAGTCAAAGGAAATGATATTACAATTGTGAAGCAGAACCTAAATAGATGTATCAGAAGAGACAAATATTGATATGAAAGGAATTCTGGATGGCATGGTTATAATGAGAAAAATGCACATGAGGCAAATGTACTGAGAATGGACCATACAAATGATCTGGCAGTAGTGAACACGTATACACACACACACACACACAAATCAATGCAGTAAAGTCATCTGTTGACATATAGAAGAAGAAATATGCACTTCCAGATTGACTAAATTCTTTTTGCAAGACAGCTTCTGAACAGAGAAAGGAGCTGCGACATGTTACTGGGTGGATGCCTGGGTGGGCACCGTTGGTTACTGGTAAAGATAGAAGGAAAGAGACAGAAACAAAGAAAAATTGGAGACAAAAAGGGAAAAAAGCAGTGGTGCCTCAGGGACAGAAATATTCACCTTAACAAGTGATAGAAAACTGTCAGAAGGAAAATTAGGAAGGTACTGACATTGAGATAAAAGAAGATGACAGGATAAATACTTATAGCAGTCAAAGGTAATTTGGATATCTGTAAAGGAGATGTGATTGTAGAAGGATGAAATACAAAGTTCATAAAGGGCAAGAACAACAAGGGCAAAAACAAGACAGTTCTAAAACTCAGGGTGATGGCATATGGACATTTCTCCATAGGTTGGATAACAGGGAGTGAGAGAAGAGCAAGAGTCAGGGGAAGGAAGAAAGAGTTTGGCCAGGTGACATTCAATAAAGAAAACAAAGGGCAAGTAATCGGGGATGAATACTAGGACAGAGATGATGAATGTTGAATAAGAAGAACTACTGGAAGGGTTCTCAGAAAATAAGACTGTCAAGGAAATAGGTATCAAGGAAGTGCCAAAGGCAATGGAGATGATGAAAAACATGAAAGTCATAGGCCCAGATGAGGTAGTGATTAAGGAAGCAGGACTGTACAGAGCAAGTTGGACAGAAAGCAATTGCCAAATGAGTGACGAGAAAGCATATTAGTGCCAGCTTTCAAGATAAAAGGAGATGTGCAGGATTGTAGTAATTACAATGGGCTAACCCTTTCAAGCCATAGAACGAAGCTGTAGGATAGGATTGTAAAGATCTGTGAAAATCAGTTTGGATTATGTCAAAGATGGTCAACCATTCATGTTACTTTTGTATTGCTGATCCTGCTGGAGAAGTATATTTTTATTTATTTGATTTGATTTATATTCCACCTTTCAGGCATCTTAAAGTGGAATATATTAAGGTACTTTAGACATTTGCCTATCTCCAAATGTCTGCACTACATCTCAATTTTACGTGAGGTAATGGAGAGTGATGTGATTTGACCACGGTCACAAGGAGTGGCAGTGGGATTGAATCCTAGATCAAAGTCACTGCTCTAACAACTAGACATATTGGGGTCAATTTTGAAAGGCGTGTGAACGCGTCCATGTGCGTTAGGGATGTGCAGAGCAAAATTTTATGTTCATATTTTTTATGTCCGAAAGGGGGTCCCACTTGCGGCCAATATGGACATAAAAAAAATCCAATGAGTTGGGTATATGTACATATGTGCAAAAAAAAAATTTAAACCCCCTCACCCTCCTTAATCCCCCCCCCAGACTTACCACAACTCCCTGGTGATCGAGCGAGGAGTGAGGACGTCATTTCTGCAATCCTTGGCGAGAAGCATGTGACGTCGGTGGCACGTCGAGTGACGCGGCGTCACGTGATTCCCGGCGAGTTCGCGCCGGACGGCTCGTTCGGCCCAAAAAGAACTTTTGGCCAGCTTGGGGGGGCCTCCTGACCCCCTCAAGCTGGCCAAAAGTTCTTTTTGGGCCGAACGAGCCGTCCGGCGCGAACTTGCCGGGAATCACGTGGCGCCGCGTCACTCAGATGCGGCGTCACGTGATTCCCGGCAAGTTCGCGCCGGACGGCTCGTTCGGCCCAAAAAGAACTTTTGGCCAGCTTGGGGGGGCCTCCTGACCCCCCAAGCTGGCCAAAAGTTCTTTTTGGGCCGAACGAGCCGTCCGGCGCGAACTCGCCGGGAATCACGTGACGCCGACGTCACGTGATTCCCGGCAAGTTCGCGCCGGACGGCTCGTTCGGCCCAAAAAGAACTTTTGGCCAGCTTGGGGGGGCCTCCTGACCCCCTCAAGCTGGCCAAAAGTTCTTTTTGGGCCGAACGAGCCGTCCGGCGCGAACTTGCCGGGAATCACGTGACGTCGCGTCTGAGTGACGCGGCGCCACGTGATTCCCGGCTCGTTTGCGCCGGACGGCTCGTTCGGCCCAAAAAGAACTTTTGGCCAGCTTGGGGGGGCCTCCTGACCCCCCCAAGCTGGCCAAAAGTTCTTTTGGGCCGAACGAGCCGTCCGGTGCGAACGAGCCGGGAATCACGTGACGCCGGCGTCACTCGACGTGCCGCCGACGTCACTCGACGTGCCGCCGACGTCACATGCTTCTCGCCAAGGATTGCAGAAATGGCGTCCTCACTCCTCGCTCGATCACCAGGGAGTTGTGGTAAGTCTGGGGGGGGGATTAAGGAGGGTGAGGGGGTTTAAATTTTTATTTTGGCTCAACAATCGCGATTTCCCACATATCGAACATATCTATGTTCGATATGTGGGAAATCCGATCGTTTATGTCGAATCAATTTTTTAAGTAAAAAAAAAATATGAGTTGCGTTTTACTAATGCGGTCAATCCGAATGCACACCCCTAATGTGCGTGCGGGTCCCAGCATGCGCACATGGACGCGCCAATTTTATAACATGTGCGCGCTGGCGCAGGCATGTTATAAAATCGGATGGCAGAACAAATGTGCATGAGCATGTGCAGGCAGCATGCACAGGGGAGGCAAATTTTCCCTACATACAATTGGCAACGCAATTGGGCCTCTCCCAGTTCCCTCCCAGTCCGCTCGAATTAAGGGGAAGGAAGGTTAGGCAGGGGGATAGGGAAGTTCCCTCCCAGTCCGCGGATTTACGCTCGTAACCTTTTTAAAATCTGGCCCTATGCATACAAGACCCGGCCTCATGCATAAAGCCCATATTTTATGCAGCGAGCCTTTGAAAATTTGGGCAATTGTGTTTGTCAGTCTTGAAAAGGCATATGTTGGTACCTAGAGAACTAATCTGGTGATACATGAAGAAGAGTATATCAGAAATTTACATTCTGTTTATTTCTTTATGAAGATGTGGCCTTTGGAACTGTTATAGTATTTCAAATGAGGTTTCACTAGGGACTTATATAAGGTCAGTCACCTCCTTTTTTTCTGTCAACCATTCCTCTTCCTATGCACCCAAGCATCTTTCTGGCTTTAGCCGTTGCCTTTTCCAGCTATTTGGCCACCTTGAGATCATCAGATACAATCATCCCCAGATTCTGCTCTTGTCTTCTGCTGAGAAGAATTTCATCCCCTTGACTGTACCATTCTCCTGGATTTTTGCAGCCTCAGCTCCCTATTCAGAAGAATAGCCCTAGATTCATTATATTGGTAGAAAATTTCCAGTGAAGATGTCTGCTACAGCTAGCTGCTACATTGGTTAGCAGTTTGCCAATGCATCAAAAAAAAAGGGAATACAAACTAATTCTGCTTTTTCTGATCAAGCTGATCCAGTCCTGGTTTTTACTTTAATGCAGCTAAAACAGTGACCTAATGTAAGTGCATTTGATACTAGGGATATATATTCATGTAAAATAAAATGGGTATCTTGAAACAAACTGGGTCCAATTTGTTTCTTTCAGTAGTCCCCAAAACAAATTGAGAGGAACCTCCAAATTAAACAAATCCTTTTTGTGTCATTCATTTTATCCCATATTCATTTCAATGGCCATTATAGTCTATGGAGAAGAACAGATGCTATGCAAATAGTTTGTAATTGTTACAGCATAGCAGCCAAGCAGCCCAGTGAGTCATGTGTGACCTCACTACCTTGTCAGACCTATGAAAGACATGTTGTCAAGGAGAAAAGAGATAACCTATCACATTCAAACATTTTTCTAAAAAATATTGCTGCTGCTCTATGGATACAGTGTTGCTGATCTTGAAGACTGAGCATGTCTGAGACGTACTGTACAAACTGCAAAATGTGCATTCCTTTTGTAGTCATTGTTTTGGAAGGATGCCGGTGCTTTGAATTCTGTCAGAGTTAAACAACTTAGTTTGCCAGTCAGTCAGAAGAGAAAGACAGCCAGGCAGGCAGGTACTGGCAGTAGCTCTGAGTAGCATTTATTTTTCCCTTGAGAAAGGGTGGCTGGTGGAAGCATGTGGGGAGATTAACTGCACTGCTACTGATTTTGTGACTGTCTGCCTGGGTACTAGGTAAGCACTGGCAGTACAGAGACTGAAACATACCAGGTTGCTTTCTGGAGCCTGTCACTGTCATCTTAGGAGGAGAAAATGCAGTATGGCCCAAGAACAGTCCTCCCGCGGGACTTAGGCCCATCCGTTTCCCGGACGAACAGGGCATGTAGAAACCTCATGGCCAGGCTGACCACAGTACATGCATAGGCCATGCTTCTTCCGGAATCTTCTCTCCTTTGAGGTCAAGTGACCATGACCAAGTTGCATCGGAGCCAGAGTCAATTACAGTACCACTAAGAAGAGAAACATTTAGATGTTCTGAGCGTGATAGAAGTATCACTAAAGCAAAGAAGACTAATGCAAAACCAGAAAATGTGGAAATGGAACAGCCAGAGTATTGCTATAGAATATGAGAAAAGGAATCTAAACAAAGCCACCCTCACAAATTGCCAGAAAAGCACACTACACTCATTTGAGAAACCATTTAGATTTTATGCCTGTAATAATAGGCTCCTTCAGAAAGCAAAATTCCACCCAGCAGCTAGATCATGTTCCTGCAGGGAATGCAATTGAAGCTTATTTCCAGAAAATTATACTTATCACAGTTTATTCTCTTGTACTGAATCTGACATTTGACAAGTGCACTTCAACAGAAATGAGTGCATCTCCCATGCCACTCTGCCTTGCTGCTATACCCCGCATGCTATAGCTTGGGAGTCTTTGTGCCACTCAGCCTTGCTTCCGTGTCCAGATTTTATACACTGGGGTTCTTTCTGCCTCCGTGGCTTGCTGCCCTACCACAGACCCTTACCCCTGAGGTGTTCCTGCCACTCTGGGGGGCTGCGTTGCACCTCTCATGATGTTTTGGTATCTTGATTACAGTCTTTGTGCTGCTTGGTCCCTTTATCAATGCCTTAGGGTTTCCCTGCTACCTTTTCTGCTTTGTTCCCCTTTCATGATACCTTAGGATGCTAGTGCCATTTTTGGGGCCATTTGGCCTCTCATATTGCCTTTTAAGGGTTCATGTCACTGTTGCTAGTGTCCTCTTTTGGAGCCTTGTGGTGTTCTTTCCACATTTGATTTTTTCTTGGTTTGCTATACTGGGATGATTTTTAACCCAGAATAACATTTTGAAAAAAGTAAACAAAAAAAACCACAGCCACTACCTCTTTTTTGAACTCTCCTTGCCTTCTATTTGCTGCTTCTCTCCTTCACTTTTCAATCTCTTCATCTTCCTGGCTTCCCCTTATCTCCCTTTTCATCCAAACCCACTTCTCCTTCTTCCAACCTTTCCATCTCCCTCACCTTTCATACCTCCTTACTTTTAATTCTCCCTCCTCTCTTCTACTTCCAACCTTCCTTACCTTTCAACACTTCTCCCCTCCAACTATCTCTTCTCTTTCAACGTTCAACCCCCACATTTAATCTTCCTCTCTTCCTCAACTTCTTTTACACCTCCTTTATCCTTCACCTTTCAATGGCCGCATCTTCCATCCTTTCCCATCTCTCGCCCTCCTTCCAAAGCCCCTCATCTCCTTAACTTCCAAGCCCCTATTACTTCCATAACCCTCTCAAATCTCTTACCTTTCAACCCTCTTCATCTTCCATCCTCCCCCTCATCTGTTTCACCTTCTAATTCACATCCCCCACGATGGACAGACAGGAGAGTGGAGCCAGTGGGTGGCACTTTTGACTTTCTCCTGGTGCAGATCAGCTTTTCAACTTCATTCAAGGTAGAATTGAGCAACAAGAGGAGGAAGTTAAAATAATTGGTTGTCAGTTCTGCTGTATTGCGAGTCAGGCCACAAGGGATGGGAGCATGAATGTTAATCTTCACCCAATTGCCTCTCTGAGTTAGGGATTGGTTGGAGTAGTAAAATGTTTTTCAGCTCCAAATACCATAAGAAAGTGTATTAGCCATTTCAAACAGGGTTTGGATAACAGAAGCTATCATTCTACCTGGTCCCTGGGGGGCAGCAGCTTTCCAGCCCTGGGAACTATACTGGAAAGAGTGAAAACTGTTCTTCTCAGCAACAAGTGCTGGCTACTTCTAGTGGGTGGTACCTTTGACTGAAGCCATATTTACCATAGTAAAGCTGCAGCTCTGCTTAATACTATTTTGCCCAATAATCTGTTAAACTCAAACCTGGTTTTCAGGCAGATACCTCTGAATCCAGTATATTAATGATTTGTTAGTTTTTAGGAAACATCACATTTTGTTTTTTTCCTGACAGTTTGGGCAGTAGGAATGGTATTGCATTAATTAACCCAATTTATTTATATATTATTTTTGAATTATACTTTTTTCTTCTTGTGGTGGTTGCTTTTTATTTTGGCCTAGATTTAACAAAATGCTATAAATATAGCAGAAATAGTGCCCAGAATAAAAAAGAGGGCATGGCTAAGCTAATCTCCCTGCTCCCACATAGGTAATTTCTGCAAGATGCAATGCATTTACCACACCTGTGCTATTTTTTGCTTTATGCCCTGATTAATGCACCTCAGAGTCACAAAGTGCATTATTGGGAAAAGGTTTTTATCACACATGCTGAGAGAGAGAGCGCCTCTGTAGAGAATACCATGTCGCTCTACTATTTATAACCATATGTGAGCAGTATAGTGCTAAAAGTTCTAGGATCCTTGTAAATGTGATGAGAATCAAGACTCAGTGAGGAGTATTTCCAAATCATTTATTGAAAGAAACAGTTGATCTTGGTCCCTCAACATGGACAGTTTTTCGCCACAAGGGCTGCATTGGTAAGGACCTAAGAACAAAGCTAATCACATGGCATCAATGGACTACTCAAATGAGACAGCTCCAAACTCACATGAAAAAATTGCAGACAGAATTGAGATGCCCAAAACAGCAGATGCAATAATAACTGAAATTCCAGAGGGCAAATACAGTATAGGTTGGGAGAAACATGCTAATTTTTGAATTGTTTGTAGCGACGAGTGTTGGGCACAGTAACACTAAGGGGCGGATTTTAAAAGGCCCGTGCGCGCCGGCGCGCCTATTTTGCATAGGCTGCCGGCGTGCGTAAAGCCCTGGGATGCGCGTAAGTCCCGGGGCTTTCGAAAAGGGGAGGGAGGAGGTGTGTCCGGGGGCGTTCCCAAAACGACGCGGCGTTTCGGGGGCAGGCCCGGGGGCCTGGTGCCGGCCCGGGGGTGTGGTCAAGGCCTCCGGACCAGCCCCCGGGACCAGAGGACGGAGCGGGGCTGCCGGCGACGCGCACAAAGTTACGCCTGCTTTCAGCAGGCGTAACTTTGCCAACAAAGGTAAGGGGGGGGGTTAGATAGGGCCGGGGGGAGGGTGGGTTAGGTAGGGGAAGGGAGGGGAAGGTGGGGGTAGGGCGAAGAAAAGTTCCCTCCGAGGCCGCTCCGATTTCGGAGGGAACATGTGTTATTACTGTTTTGCTTGTTGACTACTGTACCTCACCCTGAGTATCTAAGCATTAAGAAATATTGGAAATAAATATGAAATTTCTGAGTTAATTTAAAGAATTATTGTGACATTTCAAATTTTGGAATATTTTATTAAGTATTTTAAGTTGTATATATTATAAATATATTGCTTAAAAGTTAATTTGTTTTTAAACAGATGCTCTGTAATCCACACAAAGAAAAACATTTTTAAGTGGTAAAATAGCAGAGTACCTATAGTGTAGCCATATTTTACTGGACCATTTTTTTACTTTTGTAAAACAAAACCTGGCTGAAGAAAATGAGATGAGATCACATGAAAATAGATACATTTCAAATGCATTGTTGGAGTACAATAATTGATATTTGTAGAGCTTCAATTATAGTAAATATGATTCAGTTTGGCCCTTGCTTTAGTTAGAAGGCTTTATTTTTACAGAATCATATAGGGTGGGTAAAAATATCACTTTTCAACAAGAACAATGTAACATTTTAGTATTGACGAAGATAGCCATGTCTTTAAACACTGGCACAAGTAACATTTGGAGGATCAACAACTGATTTTAGGACAACTCTTGGAATACAACTCAGTTATGTTGTTTGTGTGGCACATGTGAGGTCTACCAGAAACGCTCTGTGTTCATTTGCTTTTTATAAAAAAAACAAACAAACAAGGCTTTTCTGGCTTATTAAATCATTGATATTGGTGGAAGAAACAAAAGCCTTTTGACTGGTTTGTACAGAAAGGAGAAACATGACTGCATGCTGAAGATATATATATATATATATATATATATATATATATATATTAGGGATGTGAATCGTGTCCTCGATCGTCTTAACGATCGATTTCGGCTGGGAGGGGGAGGGAATCGTATTGTTGCCGTTTGGGGGGGTAAAATATCGTGAAAAATCGTGAAAAATCGTGAAAAATCTAAAAATCTAAAAATCGCAAAACCGGCACATTAAAACCCCCTAAAACCCACCCCCGACCCTTTAAATTAAATCCCCCACCCTCCCGAACCCCCCCCCCAAATGAGTTAAATAACCTGCGGGTCCTGCAGTCGATCTCCTGCCGGCGCCATTTTCCGTACGAAAACGATTCGCGGCGGGAAATCGCTCCCTGACCCCCGCTGGACCTCCAGGAACTTTTGGCCAGCTTGTGGGGGGCCTCCTGACCCCCACGAGACTTGCCAAAAGTCCAGCGGGGGTCCGGAAGGACCTCCTACCGTCCAATCGTGTTCGTCTATGGCCGCCGCCATTTTTCGCCGCCATTTTGGAAAATGGCGCCGGCTGAAGACAACAAGATTGAGGAGCAGGAGCCCGTTCCGGACCACTGCCGTTCCGGACCGCCGCTGGACCCGCAGGTTATTTAACTCATTTGGGGGGGGGTTCGGGAGGGTGGGGGATTTAATTTAAAGGGTCGGGGGTGGGTTTTAGGGGGTTTTAGTGTGCCGGCTCACGATTCTAACGATTTATAACGATAAATCGTTAGAATCTCTATTGTATTGTGTTCCATAATGGTTTAAGACGATATTAAAATTATCGGACGATAATTTTAATCGTCCTAAAACGATTCACATCCCTAATATATATATATATAGAGAGAGAGAGAGATAGATAGATAGATATACAGATAGATATAAAATCCACAGGTATGTTTAGAAATTCAATCATTTCTCCTCCTCCTTCTCCTCATCTGGGAATACCTCCATTTAATCTGATTAAATTTAGGTTCATATAGTATATAAGCAAGTATATTCACCTCATATCAGGCATGAAATTTTTTGATAAGCCATTTCTATGGGTAAAGCACCTTTGACTAATAGAATCTTCTTTTGAAAATTGCCTTTCCTATGTATACAATGCTGGGTTCCATATTAGGAGTAATGTTATTAGAAAATGGTCCATCCTGTCTGCCCAGCAATTTTCTTATGGTAGTAACTGCTGCTTCATGCAGGTTACCCCCATGTTTTGCACAAGCCTATATTCAAGTGCATATGCTATACCAAAGTGAAACAGGAGATACTGTTCTTTATAATCAAGGAGGGCACAGATGATATAAAGAACAGATACAGCAAAGGGTAATTTAGTAATATGCCCGTCTTCTTTCTTTATTTAAAATGTTGAGATTCCAGACCAATTTCATTCCTTTTGCATGCACATGTGCAAAAATGTTATATGATAAGTGCAAAATTGTGTGCATGATATAAAATATACATAACTTTTATCAGCAGGGGCACACATACCCACTAACTGCCCCATCCCCTCGACGCAAGCAAAATCCAATCCCATAAACCACACATAAATCGTTATTCGATTTGGAACAAATATGGCTGCAGCTTTATTAATAAACAAATTACAAACAGGGCTAGGTGTTGAGTCTCCTAACTCATCCTTCTCACTCCCCTACCCACCTGCCTTACTGGGGTCCTGCACCAGCCCTACATCCAGGAGCTGATCACCAGGGTCATCTAGCAACGCTCCCTGTGGGCTGCTCCCATAGCCCCATCACCAAGGCCCAACATGAATCGCAAGGTCTTATACTGGGCTATAGCTGGGATTGGGAGATGACATCCCGCCACTCCATGCCAGCAGGACCCACCCTACTTTCATGTTATCCAAGGCTTAGACACTCACTGCGACAATTATTCAACCCCAACATAGGCATCTCTACCTCTAACTTGCACTACATTCTATCTTAAGGGGAGGGAGGGAGGAAAATGTTCCCGCTAGCCAGGGGGATGCCGATCCAAAAGAGAGAGAGTTATGGGCTCTCTCCCTTTAAGGTCAGTATCGATGTCCCGTCCCCCGTCCCCCCCGGCATGACCCAGGTGGCTGGCCAGTGGAGCTCTGCATTGAGCCAGCTGCCCATGGATATCATCACATCCCAAGGTCCATCCCCCACTGAAGAGAGACCATGCCAATGGGTCAGTGTGCAGGCCCAGCCTGATGTCATCTCATGCCCCATGGCAGGCCAGACTTAAGGCTGAGCAGCGTGGCAACCATGATGCCATCATGTTGGGCAGCCATGCGGGAGGACATCAGGTGGTCCCAAGAACCCAGCCAGTAACAGGAAATGGATTCCCCCCCCCCCCCCCACACACACACCCCCCAGGACTAGTAATGAGTCCCCACAGAGGGATAATAGGGGAGAGAACATGTAACCCGATCGTGCCATGGGGGAATGGCCTTACCACCAAGGTGCCTATAGTTGGCAGTGGCAGAGCACAGGGCTGAGCCATCGCCCCCATGCATGTTGCATGTAGAAGTTGCATGTATTTTTGCGAGTGGTTTCCCTTTTGCATGCAAATTAGCATGTGTGTCATACATATGTTTCCACAATGCATAGCTCTAGGGAGAAATGCTGGACTGGATCTTAAAGTCCCTGAGAAGATGGATCCAGCTGTTATACCAAAATAATGGTATACAACAAGTTTTAATAGAATATACATGCATATGGTATACATATTTATGCAAGTAAAACACATGCATGCATATTTACTAGACTTTTTAATTATGCACAGTGTAATATTTACTTGCATAGACCCCCATCCCTTTACACATGCAAATATGTGCAATTTATGCATTTATGACGGTAAAAAGGGCTGGATCCCAGCGCATGTCTTCCTGCATGCAACATGTCCCAACAGAGTGGAGTATTAGTGAGACAACCCAACTTCCTAGTTCGGGAGGTGGAATTTCTTGTCCGTCACATCATGAAAGTCCAGCATCTCCTGTATGGTCCCCAGTCCAGGAGAATGGGCTCATACAGGAAGTAGATACTGTGGAAGAAGATTTGCTATCATCTGAATGCAGTCTATCATCATAACCGCAGTTTGAAAGATCCTAGCCACAAGTGGTGGAACCTCTAACATCTCATCAAGAGGAAGCAAGTTCAGATGAGAGCTGAGGGGCCTACTAGCCAGGTCACCTTCACTACAGCAGAATGGATGGTACTTTGGATGCAGCAGTGGGAGGGGTTGGCCAGCAAGGTGACTGTTTAACATAGGAACATCAGATAAAGTGCATGAGTGGATCTACTTACGCGTGTACTACATATGACAATTTTTACATGCAAAACATTTTGAAAATTCACCTTTAAGCTAGTGGAAGCATGAGAGCTGTATATCCATCATTAATACTGAAAAATGTTCTTTACCACAAATCTTCTTAAACTGCTTATGCTTTACTGTCTTTTAGTAACATAGCCAATTTGATTAATGCTATACCAAAGTGAAACAGGAGATAGTGTTCTTTATAATCAAAGAGGGCACAGAAGATGTGAAGAACAGATAGAGCAAAGGGTAATTTAGTAATCTGCCAGTCTTCTTTCTTCTTTATATAAAATAATGAGAATCCAGACCAGTTTCATACCTTTTCTCAGCTCTGTGATTTAATCAGCTAATATCAAGAAACAAAGCAACTGGTAACGTCCTTTTTTTTATCTCCCTTTCTGGAATGTAATACATCACATACATTTTTAGTCACTTTTAAAATGATTTGAATCTGAAAAGTTTCATGTTCAGACATAAGATATTTGTTTAAATAAATTGCCAGATATTTTCATATAATGCACTGATCAGAGAATCAACAGGCTAGTAAGTCTATAGCTTTTCCTCATGTTAGAACAATATTAAAATATTTCTAATAATATTTCTCCTCAACATTGCCAAATAGATCTGTAAAAGGTTACTCTTGCATACGTGGGCTGACCACACCTTAAAGCCCAAAAAACTGGGAGGTAAAACATTGGCTAGGAAGCTTGATCTTACAGAGGATTCTGCCTTGGAAGAGGACTTGCATCTTGATCTCCTCTGAAGTAGCTACAATTAGATGTGCAAGCACACAAATATATTTGTGCATGTGTGTGAGCCCAGAGACGTGGCAATTTTATAACATACATGTGCATATGCACAAATGTTATAAAATAGTCTAGATGTGTGCACCCAATTTTGCCACTGGGGGTTCGCAGTCACATAAAGTCGGGTTTGAGCCGCGCAAGTGGGGGAATTTTATAACAGGCGCGCATCCACACCATGACCAGTTTAACCAGTTTATCCACCAGTGCTCCCAGTCAGCGCTAGGTCCTCCAAACCCCCAGCTCTGTAGTCTGCACGCCCCCCAGTTACCCCAGATCATTTAAATCACTCAGGGATGCCTGTTTTTTTTAACTTCTACCTACTTCATAGCAGAAGTAAACTTGCACGGCACTGGACCCAGGTGCATAGGTATTTATATGTACATCATTTGGCCACACCCAATAATGCCTATGCCTTGCCAACACCATGCCCTTCTTTTCCCAATGTGAGATGTGCACACATCGGCACATGAGCGCATCTTCCCTCAGTTTATAAAATTATGTGGATATGCACATGTGCTAGATGTGCACCCAACTTCCGATTTTGGCACACAGATCTCTTTTAAAATTTGCCTCTTAGTGTATTTCTAAAAGTATTGATTAGAAATAAGAAATTGTTGTGGATAAAGCACCACAATGTATATCAGCAATAGAGGGCAAAGCAGTCAAAGTGATATGACTGTTCTGCAAGATTGCCTGACAATTCAAGCAAACAAAATAATCATCAGAGAGGTAACCAATCATGTTACTATGGTGCAGAAGTCAAGTAGTACCTTATAGACTAATCAATTTATTGAAGCATGAGCTTTTGAGGACTGAATCCATTTCTGTCCTCAAACTCATGCTTTAATAAATTGGTTAGTCTATAAGGTGCCACTTGACTCCTGTCATTTTAGGCAAAAATATAGATTCTGAAGAGTAAAGTTTAAACTTCTCAATGAAAGTCTGGAAGATCTTGAAAACCATGGCAGGTGGAATAATCTCACAATTGCTGGCCTTCAGAAAAATCTGAGGAAAGAGACTTAGGAATTAAGGGAAAAAAAGTAAAAAATGATTGTGGTTATTGAACACTTTATGGAATCTGTGGAATATAAGAATTAATAAATACATCAATTAAATATCAGTGCCATGTCCCAATGGTTGGCCATATGTTATTGCTGCCCAGCTTCATAATTTAATGGACACATATGCATAATAAAGGGGTAGTCTAAGGATGTTCTGGGGTGGGGCCTACAGTTACATACCTAAGTTGCTATTTTAAAAGAGACATGCGTACATTTGACAACTTAGGACCTCATTTTCTAAAGTATCGCAGGCCTGCGATACTTTAGAAGATGAGAGGCGTGGGGCCGAAACGGGGGGCGGGCCTGCGCTAGCCAGCAGCGATCACACTGTCACGGTGCGATCGCTGCCGGTTTCGCACCCAATAACGCCACCATAGGAGGTGTAGCTATTGGGAGCGAAATAGGCAGCAAAAAGGCACTTACCTTTTCGCTGTCGGTGCAGAGTCGGCCCCGGTGACACACCCGACTCCTCCTCTTCCGGGGCCGACTCCGCCCCCATCCTGGTATCGCACGCGATAAGGGACTTTTCGCGTGCGAAAGGTCCCTTATCGCGTGCGAACGGCATGGAAAATGAGGACCTTATTTAGGTAACTTTACACCTGCTAATTATCCATAGTTCAGGTTGAATTATCAGGAGGGTATCAATGACCTGGAAAAGGACTGGATGAACTAGTGGAGTAATTGGTAAACTGGTTAATTTCAATTATGGGCGTATGTTTTAAAATATGACAACTTATGTATAAAAGCAGGTTTTGTGTGAGTTGTGAGTAAGTCCTATTTTATCTTCACATGAAAAATTATGGGCATTCAGTATATTGAAATATTCACTTTTGATGTGTTGCATGTATTCTCACGTAGGAATGCATATGCATATATGTTCTGGTATAAAGATACCATATTTTATAATATATATGTATATATGATATCCACAGGTTATAAAATACTATCATAGATCTATGCATGGCCATATATGTGCATTTATGCTTCCCTGCATAGTTGTTTGAATGTTATCCACTTGGCATATCTGGTTTTAGAGATTTATAATCTGGAGTAATTACTGGTCCTAGCAGTGTAATATTTAATATTTAGATTTATATTCCACTTTTTGCACTTTTTTCAGCACTTCAAAGTAGATTACATTCAGGTACCGTAGGTACAGTGTCTCTTTCTTTTGTACTGATGCAATATCTGGTTTGTAGCTTTTCATATAAATAACTTGATGACCCCTCTCTGCATGTCTCTAAAAAGGAGAGGCAAAAGAAAAAAAAATTAAATTGCCAGACTGAGGGGTGCTGCTGATTTTATGTTATAAATGAGTGCTTAAGATACTGTATATATGATGATATACTTTGATTTATTTTTCACCTTAATCTTGGGGGTAAGCAAAAGTAGCAATTGAAAACTGGTATTTTGTAAGAGAGTACAGTATGAAAGTCATATTCAGAAGGTGAATTAGCTGTACACAGTCAATATTGCTGTTTTGTACCTGGCTACTATTGATTATACCTCCTGTAAAAGAAAAAAATGTGCTGTAGGTTTACTGCCAAATTCTATCACTGTTTAACTCCAACCTTCAGAACATATGATCTCGAGCCCTGCGTACATTTCTACCATATGTTAAGCAATTTGTGAGATGAATTATTGTGGCCAGCTTCTGATCTGAAAAATCAATTATTGTGGTGATTTGCCGTGCCAAAAATTTTCTTGGATGAGGGCTGCCTGAACCAGGGCCCAAATGGCGTAGGCTATTTTGCTGAATTTATCTATTTTGCTGATAAATCTAGACTCTAAATAAATGAAAATTATAATAATAATAAAAAGTCTGCTCATTTTTTAAAACACTTTTTAAAGTTAGAATTCAAGACCTTTAATTCAACCTGAATATTGTACCACTGCATATTTCATTTAAATGAGAGTACAGGGAAAGCTTTGCAGGGAAATTCCAATTCTCATTTCAAATGAACTATTGTGATTGATTTATTTCTTAACTTTATTTCACATTCGTATAATCTTAAAATCTAGATCAGTCAAAAATGATTGATCATAGATTATTAGGGCATTATCAGTTAGCCACAAATGACTGAAGTCCTACAACATGGAGTATGTTTTCAAAGGAATTATGACCGTAAACATAGCATACATTGTAGCAGTTTTCAAAAGCCCATGCACATGCAAAAAAACATGTTGAAAATGACTTCCTAGGAGAACTTCAGGAACATAACTATGTGGTAATAACTATTGACCCCGGTAAAAGAACTTTTTCAAACCCACCTTTTTTATGTGACTAAAAGCTTGCACTATGCATGCACTTTTACCAGCATTTTTGTGGAGGCATTTCCAAAGTGGCGCTAGGTCAGGCAGGCAGGAAGGCACCAGTGCGCATAGCAGCAAATTTTCAAAGGCATTATTCACATAAAAATAGCATGTATTGTAGCTATTTTCAAAATCCCATTTACATGCATAAAGTCTTTTGAGAATTCTATGAAATTTCAAAGGAGTTATATGCATAAAATTAGCAATTTTCAAAAGCCCGTTTTAGCACATAAAATCCATTGACATACTATATATCAAACCCAGTTTTATGAGTGTAAATCCTTCTGAAAATTAAACCCAAAGTTTAGATTTTCAACACTATACACATTGCTTTGATTAGATAAAGTCTCAACAAATAAAGTAGGTGAAAATCTCTGTGGTTGCTTTTTCCTTAGACAGTTTTCAAAGGAAAAGCATGCACATACTTTCTCTTTGAAAACTGGTGCACAATTGCAGCCAAATTACCCATGGGCATTTCATCAGCTTATACAGTTTTGAAAATTGCTGCTTATATGATTTTAAATATCATACTACTTTGGTGAGTTGAATCTTTTAAAAGGCTCAAAGATATTCTACTCAAAAAGTTAGAGCCCTACAGGAATTTGTACAAATGGAAATACAATTATCTGTGCAATTCCAAGGGGAAATAATCTTTTACCCCAGTGTGTTATGCAGCTGTAGACCCATATCCCATTTATCATTTGTGGGTAAGCTAATGGAAAGGACGGTGGCACTGCCGTCAATCCAATACCTGGAAGAGAATAAGCTCTTGTGTCCAAGACAATCAGGTTTCTATGCTGGGTTCACTATGGAGACCACACTTTATAATCCTTAGTAGATGTCTTTCATAAAGTCCTTGATAAAGGTTCAAGTTTTGTTTTCATTCTGCTGGACCTTATGACAGCCTTCATTACCAAGGACCATAGTATTTTGCTGTTAAGATTACAGGTCTGTGCTATTGAAAGTGAGGAATGTAATGGTCCTTATCCTTTCTGTTTGGTAGATTACAAAGGATATGTTTGAGTAATGAGCTGTTGATGCTTTGGGACTTAGTTTTGAACCACCACAGGACTTCATATTGTCCCCAGTCTGATTCAGTGTATATACTGAGCCACTTGTTCAGATTATCAGCAGATCAGTATGATGATAAAGTTTATGATGCATGCTAATGACCTACAAATATACTGTGACCTGGAGAATGGATGCCAGAAAAAAGTGGAAACTGAAAGAAGTGGAGACATCGCTGACAGGGAATAAATTATGCCTAAAATGCTTAAAAACAAAAAACTTTGTGGATGTGGAGGCTTTCAGTGACAGCTCTTTTCCGATAGGTACAATTAGAGTTATAAAACAGGAAGCAATAATTGTGGGAGTTGTTCTAGACTCACACTTGACACAATGCACACACAAACTAGCAAGGCTTTTCCTACTTATAGAATATTAATAATCTATGACCATTCCTAGAAAAAAGGATTTAATTACAGTAATCCATGAACTAATCAAAACAAACATGGACTCCTAAGTCTTTGTACTTAGTGCCTCAGTGACCTGTACTTGGACCGGTGCTTTTCAATATATATATATGATCTGGAAAAGAATGCGAGTGAGGTTAACAAATTTGCGGATGACACAAAATTATTCAGAGTAGTTAAATCACAAGCGGACTGTGATACATTATAGGAGGACCTTGCAAGACTGGAAGATTGGGCATCCAAATGGCAAATGAAATTTAATGTGGACAAGTACAGGGTGTTGCATATAGGGAAAAATAACCCTTGCTGTAGTTACACAATGTCAGGTTCCATAATAGGAGCTACTACCCAGGAAAAAGATCTAGGCAACATAGTGGATAATACTTTAAAATTGTTGGCTCAGTGTGCTGCAACAGTCAAAAAAGCAAACATAATGTTAGGAATTATTAGGAAGGGGATGGTTAATAAAACGGAAAATGCCATAATGCCTCTATATCGCTCCATGGTGAGACCACACCTTGAATACTGTGTACAATTCTGGTCACCGTGCCTCAAAAAAGATATAGTTGCGATGGAGAAGGTATAGAAAAGGTCAACCAAAATAATAAAGGGGATGGAACAGCTCCCCTATGAGGAAAGGCTGAAGAGGTTAGGGCTGTTCAGCTTGGAGAAGAGATGGCTGAGGGGGGATATGATAGAGGTCTTTAAGATTATGAGAGGTCTTGAACAAGTAGATGTGACTCGGTTATTTACACTTTTGAATAATAGAAGGACTAGGGGGCATTCCATGAAGTTAGCAAGTAGCACATTTATGACTAATCAGAGAAAATTCTTTTTCACTCAACGCACAATAAAGCTCTGGAATTTGTTGCCAGAGGATGTTGTTAGTGCAATTAGTGTAGTTGGGTTCAAAAAAGGTTTGGATAAGTTCTTGGAGGAGAAGTCCATTAACGGCTATTAATCAAGTTTACTTAGGGAATAGCCACTGCTATTAATTGCATCAGTAGCATGGGATCTTCTTAGTGTTTGGGTATTTGCCAGGTTCTTGTGGCCTGGTTTGGCCTCTGTTGGAAACAGGATGCTGGGCTTGATGGACCCTTGGTCTGACACAGCATGGCAATTTTTTATGTTCCTATGTCTTATGCTTAGGAATTAGCTAAGTAGACTGGTTTCAGGAACAAGATGACCACATCCTGCCGATCCATGAGGCTTCACATTGGCTTCCAATTAGCCAGATGATTGAAAATAAAATAATATTGATGTATTAAAAATCTTAAACAGCCATTCTTTATAATATCTTACGTTCTATGTACTATGTTATGGCCAGGGTGAACTTTATGGTCCTCACAATTCTTGCTTCACAACATCACAAATAAAATTAGAATAGCAGATAGTACTAAGAAGTCATTTTCTGCGCAGGAATTCCATCCCACAGGATCTTAAATTAGTAAGAGATTTAGCGAATTTAAACAAACTAAAGAAGGCATGGTTGTTTGTGACCACCTTTTGATCGTTTCCGATTACAGCATAGCTAATGTGTTCATCTGAATTTTGATCTGATTTTTATTTTAACATTTTCAGGAGGTTCTTTATTATTTTTAATTGACCTAGACCCTGTTTGACTTAGAGATCTTGTTATGTAAGTTTGAAATTTAATTAGGCTATGAGATTTACATTTTTTATTTTGCTGTATGGTTAGTCTTCTACTTAAAATCATTGTTCACTGCTTTGTTGCCCATTTTTGAGTGAAGCTGTCTAGAATTGTGAAAATAAATAAAGAGAATAAAGAAATGTCATGTTTCTCAAAAATGCTTTGGGGACCATTTAGTGCCAAGTTTTTATTGTATTAAAGCAAGAGCTCTTTTGAACAAGTTCTTGATTGTTAAAGAAAGAATATCTTTCAATCTGTTTCAGCAAAGACACCAGTTCTGCTATCAAAGGAGAATGTTTCCTGCAGATACAAATTGAGACTGCTGCTCTCAAGGCATGGTTCTAAGAGAAGCTTTTATGAATGCGGTATAGTTCCGTAAGAACACAGGTGTCTTGTATAATATTTGAGCTGTCTGTCTAGAGGACTTGGGAACAGAGGTGTGCTTTCTATGGGACTTGACAACTGTAATTGATTTCAAGTTTTCTGATGTTTTGCTCATCATCGGATGATTTAGAAAAGACAAACAGTTCTGAGCAGAATATCAATATACCTTGGAACTTTCAAGATGGAATTTGCCAGTAAAACTATACAGACATGAAGACTTCTCTTGTTTACCTTACAAACAAGAAACCCTTAAATAAATTCATATATATATATATATATATATATATATATATATATTAGGGATGTGAATCGTTTTAGGACGATTAAAATTATCGTCCGATAATTTTAATATCGTCTTAAACCGTTATGGAACACAATACAATAGAGATTCTAACGATTTATCGTTATAAATCGTTAGAATCGTGAGCCGGCACACTAAAACCCCCTAAAACCCACCCCCGACCCTTTAAATTAAATCCCCCACCCTCCCGAACCCCCCCCCCCAATGACTTAAATAACCTGCGGGTCCGGAACGGGCTCCTGCTACTGAATCTTGTTGTCTTCAGCCGGCGCCATTTTCCAAAATGGCGCCGAAAAATGGCGGCGGCCATAGACGAACACGATTGGACGGCAGGAGGTCCTTCCGGACCCCCGCTGGACTTTTGGCAAGTCTTGTGGGGGTCAGGAGGCCCCCCCCCAAGCTGACCAAAAGTTCCTGGAGGTCCAGCGGGGGTCAGGGAGCGATTTCCCGCCGCGAATCGTTTTCGTACGGAAAATGGCGCCGGCAGGAGATCGACTGCAGGAGGTCGTTCAGCGAGGGTTCCGGCGCCTCGCTGAACGACCTCCTGCAGTCGATCTCCTGCCGGCGCCATTTTCCGTACGAAAACGATTTGCGGCGGGAAATCGCTCCCTGACCCCCGCTGGACCTCCAGGAACTTTTGGCCAGCTTGGGGGGGGCCTCCTGACCCCCACAAGACTTGCCAAAAGTCCAGCGGGGGTCCGGAAGGACCTCCTGCCGTCCAATCGTGTTCGTCTATGGCCGCCGCCATTTTTCGGCGCCATTTTGGAAAATGGCGCCGGCTGAAGACAACAAGATTCAGTAGCAGGAGCCCATTCCGGACCGCTGCCGTTCCAGACCGCCGCTGGACCCACAGGTTATTTAAGTCATTTGGGGGGGGTTCGAGAGGGTGGGGGATTTAATTTAAAGGGTCGGGGGTGGGTTTTAGGGGGTTTTGCGATTTTACGTTTTTTTTATTTTTCACGATTTTTCACGATTTTTCACGATATTTTACCCCCCCAAACGGCAACAATACGATTCCCTCCCCCTCCCAGCCGAAATCGATCGTTAAGACGATCGAGGACACGATTCACATCCCTAATATATATATATATATATATATATATATATACACACAAACACTGTTGATGGATGTAGAATCAGAATGATACCAGTAAGTAATTCAGCAATTCAGAACAGGATACGTGTAAAAATGAGTCAGCCAGTAAGCTTCAGATTTATTGTTCAATTAAATAAAAATGAATTGAATATTGTCTACACACAGATCTGATGTTCACTTGGATTAACTGTAGTAATCTGCCTTTAGGTAAACTGAGTATCCAGAGTATTTTTACTCTAATTATGTGATGATAATAGCATTTATTCTCTTCACATTTACTCCTCCCCCTCCCTTTTAAGTTGCCATATATATCAATCATCACAGCTGATAGCCAGAGTAAAATTGTATGATTTATTTTTTTTTTTTTTTGTAAATCTATAATTGTAAAAACTTTTTGAGTTCTTGTTGGTAACAAGGTGTTTTAGAAATTCAAATTTCCATTATTATGATTGTGATCCTGTATCTATATATTTGCGGTATAAAAATAGCTAGCACACAGACAGAGAAAAATCATTCAATGCTGTTACAATTAATCTAATTCAATACTGAATTTTCTTGTTTTGGAAATGAAAAAAAGAGCATTTAGCCTACCTTCTATAGTTTAGAATAAAATAGCATGTAATATTTCTCAAAATATCTAAGCTATCTATTTCTACTTGCTTACCAGTTTTGCTAACAACATCTTCAACAAGAGACTGACTTGGCTACCAAATTGAAATAAAAATTATACTGCACCTAGAAAAAAAAACAGGCTTGCAGCATTGATTGCCAGTTTGGGACTTTGATATCAATTTGTGAGGCACTTCATTCTGTTTGGAAGTAAACTTGATTAGTGTTTTCCCTGAAAAATATTTAAGCAATGGCTTTGACTAATCAAGAAAAATCAAGCCCTGTGGAGCTCTGGAAGGAAAAAGAGATTATTTTCTGTCTGGCCTGGGTTCTTTGAGCTGATGATGTTGATACAAACATGGCAGATTACTGCATTGTATTGTACTGTGCTTAGTTTTACTTCAGCAAATGCCAATTAGAATTAGCTTCAAACGAACTCATTTGGAAAAAAAACAGTTCACGGAGGGTAAAGTTGGGAACATGCTGCTTCGGAAATGAAGAAACCATTTCACACAGTCTTGTCATCCTTGAAGCAAGCATGGCTTATGAATATATGCAGGCTGTCCGAATTTCAAACCCAAGTGGGGGTTGCTAGATGTTTGTGTTCAGCAGTTAGTGACAGAGCATGAACATCCATTAATGCTCCCACATTAAACACAAATTTAATTGCAGTTTTAAAGATCTGCTGTTGTTGCCTTTTAGAGGTTTGGGGTTGATTAATAAAATCTTAATAAAAAGCTTAATAGTGCATTAAATTAAAAAAAAAGTTTCTTCTTATTATAGGACAGCAATTTTACTTGGTAGCTCTCTAAACAGAAGAATAAAAAATCTGCTCTGCTGTTTGAAAATCTGGTGCCTGCTTGTGGTGTGGTGTAATGACATCAGTTTTCAGAGATTAAATTGACACTCAGTGGTAGCACTATAAATGTTGCAGAACATATGCCTGGGTAATCAAAATACAAGCCCTTGGAGGATATAATCCTGAAGGAGAGGTAACTCATTTTCTTGGACATGTAATAACTCTGCTTTTTATGAAAAGTTGCATAAGATTAGAAGAGAGAAGTTACAGAGAAGGGAGACCAAAATGATAAAGGTGATAGAATAATTCCCCTACAAAGAAAGGCTAAAGAAGTTAGGACACTTCAGCTGGGAGAAGAGATGGCTGAGGGGAAATATGATAGAGGTCTATAAAATAATGAGTGGAGTGAAGCAGGTAAATGTGAATCAGTTGTTTTGTCTTTCAAAAAGTACAAAGATGAGGGGACATGCCATGAAGTTACTAAGTAATACATTTAAAATATAGGAGAAAATACTTATTTTGCCCAATGCATAATTAAACTTTGGAATTCATTGCCAGAGGATGTGATGGAAGCTGTTAGTGTGGCTTGATTTAAAAAAGGTTTAAACATGTTCCTGAAGGAAAAGTCAATAAACCATTATTAAGGTGGATGTGGAGTAATCCATGGCTTATCTCTGAGATAAACAGCATAGAATATATTTACCTTCTGGGATCCTTTCAGGTGACCTAGATTGGCCACCTTTGGAAACAGGATAGTGGGCTTGATGGACCTTTGGTCTGACCAAGTATGGTATGTTCTTATGATCTAATCTGATTGCTCATTTTTACAAAGACAATCCAGGTCACAGGTACCTGGCAGATTCTCAAAAGTAGACCTATTTCTTGTTACTCATTCCTAGGGATAGTAATCGTTCCTACAGAAACTATTCCAAACCTCTTTTAAACCCCACTGTGCTATTTATGTTCACCATGTCTTCTGGCAGCAGATTCCATGGCCTGATTATGGATTGCATGAAAATTACTTTCTACAATTTGTTTTAAATATTTTGGTTGTTAGTTTCATGGTATATCCCATTGTTTTAGTATTTTTTGAGAGGATAAATAACCGTTCTTTATATACCTGTTTCACCCCATTTATGATTTTATAATCTTCCATTCTGTCCATCTCAGTTGTCTCTTTTCCAAGTTGGAGTCCTAACCTGTGCATCCCATTCCTAGTATCATTTTCAATTTTTTATTGATCTCCTTACCACCTTTTCTTGTTCTACTTTTTCTTTTTTAAGATGGGGTAACCAGAACTGTACACAATGCTCAAGGTGTGGCTGTACCATGGCTTGATAGAGAAGCAATATGATATTTTCTATTTTATTCTCCATTCTTTTTTGGATTATTTCTAACATTCTATATTTTATTTTTCTGAAGACCAGCATACACTGAACTGAGGCTTTCAATGCACTGTTCACGAGGACCTCATAGTCCTTTTCCTGCATAGTGACTCCTAATGCAGAACCCAGTATTGTGTGCCTGCCCAGTTTTGCAAGATACTTCTGCAGCTCCTCATAATCTATTGCTATTTTAACATCTTTATTTATTTAAAAATGTATATATTATTTAGGCTAAGTTCAAGGTGATTTACAACTTTGTAAATATAAAATATCAACAGAATAAAAATATATAAAAACTACTAAAAACTATAAAAAGAAAATGACAAAATCAACAGAAAAATAAAAGAAACAATGAGAGTTCTCAGGTGATCTGAGGCACAAATGCTCAGTGAAACAAATGTTTTCAATAATTTCTTAAAGGACTTAATACTAATATTATTCTTAATTGTTCAGAAGGACTGTTCAAATAGACTGGTCCTGCTATCGAGAACACCCTTTCCTGAGTTTTATCTAGATGCACTAATTTGATAGAAGAGGCAACTAACAATTGTGACCGAGAAAAGCAAAATGCATGAGGAAGATTATAGATATTCAATAGAGCACACATCCAGGGGGAATTAACATTCTCTAAAAGCGTATGAATAATTGTGGCAGTTTTATATTTGATTCTTGCAGCAATTGGAAGCCAATGCATCTGATATGAAATAAGTATAATATGTTGCCTAACACCCATGCTCGTCAAAATGCAGGCAGCCAAGTTCTGTGCAATCTGCAGTGTTCATAATATAGACAACAGTACCTTAAGATAAAGGAAATTAAAATAATCTGTCCCTTTGAAAACCAGCACTTCCAATATAGTTCAAAAATTGGTTGGTCTAACAATGGTTTTAGTTTATGAAGCCTCCTACATAAAACAGGTAGCCTTTAAAACTGAACTTAGTTGAAGATGCATAGTTAATCTAGAGTCTAAAATGAGTGAACAATTAAATTCACAATTTTATTACAAATTGCAAAAAATATCTAAAGATTTTTATCAAAAACCCTCATCCCTTGGGACATACCAATACAATATTTAGAATAAAAGGATCCTAATTTAATAAAACCTACATAGCGCACACACACATAAAATCATAACGCACTACAACCATACTGACAAAATTCATTTATTCCTACAACCTAAGGCACCCTTATAGAAACAGATATGTACAGAAACATTTTCTTTTTTATAAATTATAAATTTATAAATAGTTCATAAATTTGTTACATTTGGTAGCCCACAGACTACTCCCATGAACCACTGCACTCATCTCCCTAGCCGGGCTCCTCCTGCCTGCTCCTGACATGTTGCCCGGGTTCTATGTGGAGTTCACCATGCTCCAATGGGGCAAAACCTGCCAACTTTTCACACAGCTCAACGCCGTTGGCCCCAGATGATGTAATTCTCCCTAGGCGCATGTGCACCCTACCTCTTAATTTAATGGGGCAGTGGTGTGAAAGCCCATGGTGATGGATGATGATAATGTTACTACTAAAATGCTATATAGGCCTTAATTTCTCCTGCCCTTATTGCCTCAGCAACAGGTTCCCCTATTCCTGCAGTAGAGCGTGTTGCTCCAGCATCTTCGGTTCCAGCGTCTTGTCTTCTGTACCAGCTTTGTCTTCAGTTCTCCTTATCTGTCTGTGCTTCTCCTTGCCTGACCTATCCTGCATATCCATTCCTTCTTCCCTTTCAGATGGATACTCAATTTGACCTCAGCATGATCTCAGATACGCTTGACTGCTGCCTGCCATTGACCACTGCTCACCACAAATATGCTTGACTGCTGCCTGCCACTGGATATACCTGATTGCTGCCTGTCTCTGACCATTACTCAGATCTTGGATTCATCTAGTCTTCATCTGCTTTGACCCAGCTACCCTAGGACGACCACCTCCACCATCAGTAGAGGCCCCTGCCTATCTGTTGGCCCCGACACTCAAAGACATAAGAACATGCCATGCTGGGTCTAACCAAGGTTCCATCAAGTCCAACATCCTGTTTCTAACAGTGGCCAATCCTGGCTATAAGTACCTGGCAAGTACCCCAAAACTAAGTCTATCTCATGCAACTAATGCTAATAGCAGTGGCTAATTTCTAAGTCAATTTGATTAATAGCAGGTAATGGACTTCTCCTCCAAGAACGTATCCAAACCTTTTTTAAACCCAGCTACACTAACTGCACTAACCACATCCCCTGGCAACAAATTCCAGAGTTTAATTGTGATTTGAGTAAAAAAGAACTTTCTCCGATTAGTTTTAAATGTTCTACATGCTAACTTCATAGAGTGCCCCCTAGTCCTTCTATTATCCAAAAGAGTAAATAACCGATTCACATTTGCCTGTTCTCATGATTTTAAACACCACTATCATATCCCCCTGAAAGGAATAAGAGCTGATATAGGCGAAGCTCCAACTGGGTCTCAGCTTTATCTGGGTCCACCTGCTATTGGTGGGAACCTGCAGGGCTTCTCCCTTCAAGTTGCACCTATCCTGCCTCAGCCCAAGGGACTACTAACACAAAAACCAATGTCTTCATAGCCTCAAAAGAGGCCCCCATTTTAGTAAAAACAGCTTCTTCGGGGGATTTGTTTAAAAAATTGCAACATTCCAAAGCATTTTTTACAAACATTTTATAATAATGGCATGTCCAAAAATAATTGGTACTCTAAAAGGCATCTGAAATTTAAAGTGGTTCTGACAACTGTTTCATCTCATAAAGCTCATTGGAAGTTCTAATTGATTTCAGTTTTCTGAAAAAGAAAAAAACAAAAGCTACTTTGACTAAGGAAATAGTTTTTAAATTAGTATTTTCTCAAACGACAAAACCAACACTTACTGCAGTGATACCAAGCCAATGAATTCTAACAGGAAATGAAACTTCTTCACAATTATGAAGATACAGTGTAAAATCCGTTGAAATACAATTGATAGGATCTTAAACTGTACCCGATACTTCACTGTAATGTTTTTAAAATCAAAGTTATCTGATCATTAATCTTAGTTCAAGTTAACGTGGCTGCTGTGTTTTGCGGATATTGTAAATACTGCAAACTATAAGCAGGGAAGCCTGAATTATCCAGTTGACTGGTCATTAAGGCATGGATCACTGTAGCCAAATTCTGTCTATCAAGAAAAAAGAAGGTTTGTTGAATGTAATGCAACTGACAAAATACACTTTTTACCTGCACTGAAATTTGTACATGCAATGACTTGTTCCAACATGCATCTTTGGAGGTCAGAGAGGCCCCAGGAATAACTGGCAGTTTCTAAAATCTTCCCTCTTCTGCTCAATCATAAAGCTTCAGATTTGATAGGATTAACCTGGAATTTGGCTTTCTGCAGCCATTCAGCAACCTTCTCTAAACTGTCATTGTAATTATATATTAAAGATTCCTGATTCTATTTGAAAAAGGCTATCAATGTCATTTGAATAGAACATAGTGTTGCGATCCCGGTCGCGGCTCCCGCGACCGGGTCCTTACCTGCTCCACCAGCCCCGATGGCCTGCTGGTCCCCCCGACATGATTCTAGGCCGGCACGGACCTCTGAACGCTGCGGAGTCTCCATGAGGGAGACGCCGTCAAGTTCCCGGACATGGCCTCGCCCACCGCACATGTGAAGAGGCAGCTTTTAAAGCTGCAGGCGCGGGTAACCTCGGCCGGCCCCCAGAGTGGCATCAGATGCCAGCAGGGTATATATACCCAGGCCCTGCACCAGGAAACTGCCTTGCAATGAGGTTCACTCCTGTGTGAGTATCTAGTTTCTGTTCCGTTCCTGTTCCAGCCTTGATCCTGCTTCAGTTCCTGCTCCAGCCTTGATCCAGCTTCCATTCCTGATCCAGCCTCTGCTCCTGACCAGCCTCCGTTCCAATTCAATCCTTGCCTTGCCCTCGGACTGTCTTCCTGGTTCCTGACTCTGGTTCATCTATTGGTTTCCCTTGTCTGCTGCCAGCCCTGTACTTGGACCGTCATTCACGCTGCTGATCCTTCATTCCAGGAGACCTCTCCTGTCCCAGCAGTCTGGGTCCTCATGGGCTCCTCCCGGGGGGACCTCGGGCTTCCAGGGCGAAGCTCCAGTTTGGTCTCCCGGCTCTGTGCCGCCTCTCGGCCATTCCATCTCTGCAGAGTCTCCTTCACGTTCCGCCATCACTCCGCAAGGCCAGCCCAAGGGTCCACTACCCCAGTCATAACACGTAGTAACATAGTAATGACTGAAAAAAAAAGACCAAAACGGTCCATCTAGTCTACCCAGCACATTCCAACCCAATACTTTCTATCATAACTGTGAATGGTGTTAGAAAGCAGCAGCTTTAACTGATTTTTAACATATGCTCTGTTTGCGGTATCCAAGAAATAATAAATAAATAAATAAATAAATAAATAAATAAATAGATGTCATCTGCTTCTTACAAGAATATTATTGATTCCATAGAAAGCCTCAATACTGCTCATGCATGAGTGAAATCTACCACTACAATTTTGTCCCTTGAAAACCCAATCAATTAGTCATTTCTCTAATAATTTATTAGCATTGGTCAAGGGACAATACCAGGACATCTACCCCACTATATGCCTACATTTGAACACCATCCATCAGTGGCAGCAATAATAGTTTGATATTGTGTCCTTTCCAAAATCCCAACTGCTGATCTCTCTCCCATAATGTAAAGTCCTGTATCTGTTGGAAAACCATGGTCTCCAGAATCTTCCCAGAAATGACAAATGTGACACAGGTCAATAATTCTGCATCAATAAAGAATTGACATATGATTTCTTTAACTGACAGCATAGCACAGCTTTTATTTTTTTAAGGGGTAATGGCACCATTCCTTTTCTTAAGTTTCTTTGAATAAAGATGGCTATAAAATGGGATACATCCAGCTCCTGATTTTTCATGAAAATGAAGGTAAAGGGTCAAGAAGACATGTGTTTTCCCTCATATTAGATATTACTTTTTTAACTTCATAAACTGAAACTAACCTAAACTCTTCAAACTTCATCTCAATTCCTAATCCTCACTATCCTTTTCCATGGAGTTACTCTGTTCCTTATGGAGTGACTTATTCCCTCCTTCTGAATCCTTCATTAATGATGAAAATCCAACTTTCCCAAGGGAGTCCAACATACTGTCATCCCTAACATCTCCTACTCCAGGACCTTATTTAGCTCCCCCCACTGAAAAACTGGCTTCTTTTATACTAATCCCAAACAGGAACAGATAAAAGACTGCCCTTACTGTGGTCAAACAGCAAATAGAGAGAAGTGCAGACAAAAGTTAGAGTCCCGGCATTTCAAACCATATTTCAAAATCAATTTTTTATTGTGAAATATGGCAACTCTACTGTGTCATAACTTGAATAATGCTGTTAGATGGGTCTCCCAACATGGATCCCATGTTTCGCCGCAAGGCTGCATCGGGATGGACAGGGATACAAGAGTATTGTATCTAGAAATTAAACAGATTAAAAGTTTTACATAAGGACCTGATAATAATGGGATACTGATACAGGAATAGACCGAACAGAAACATACCTTAGCCAATGTAGACAACAGTGAACATGGAGTGCAAAATTGTACAGGTACAAGAAGCCATTTAAAAACTGTCAAAAAGTCCCGAAACCAAGCATCAAATCAGACAAATGTAGCAGAAGAAAACTGGGCAATCAAGTCTCAATGGGATGAAAGGAAACACCATAGCATGAAGGGGGTCAAGTGAAGTACCCCATTCAATTTCTATATTAAGACCATTAGAAGTGAGACTATTGAGGGAATAAATCCATTTTTGTTCTTTGCTGATTAGCATTTCTGAAAAGTCCCCCCCCCCCCCCCCGAGGAGGAGGAGATAACACGTCAATCACAAAGAATCTGAGATCGAGAACGGAGTGAGACCAAGAGTCCCAATTGTGTAACCAATGGAGCATTTTCATGGTGGTTGTTAATACTGGAATACTGTTCAATTGGACGTGTCTTAATCATGCAAGTAGTTTTACCAACATATAACATATGGCATGGGCAAATAATAATATAAATAACTCCGGTAGAGAGACATGTGGTGGAAAAATGCAAGGGATATATCTTCTTGGTAATTGGGTGTTCAAATGATGTAAGTGTGAGAGAGAGGGGGCAGACAGAACACAGTCCACAGGGTTGATGACCACCAGACAAGGAGGATAATGGAGGGAGCACCTGTAACTCAGAATGGACCAAGTGGTCCCGAAGGTTTTTACTAAGATGGAAAGTAAATCTGACTGGCTTAACAGTTGTAATCATCATTTACAATTTAACTTCTATATACATCATTCACAAATTTCATTTTTGGACATTCTTTTTTCCTGTAACCCTCATGGTTTTAACACTTCTATCTGGTCTATACAGTATTTTTTTTTTCAAGTTGATATACTCTGTGTCAAGGGATAATTGTGGCAAAAAAATTGGACAAAGAAGTATGTAGAGACAGAGATAGGGAAGGGTGGTATCTTTGTCTCTTTCCCTTTCTCTCTGTACCCCTATTTTTCAATCTTTTTTCCTCCCTCCCTGCCTTACTAAAGAACCTGATGTTTCTGGCCTTATCTCACGGTAGCTTCTACTCCTAGCCCTATCCTTTTGTGGCTGGTTCACTTTTGGCACCTTTTGGCTCCCAGTGCTCCAGGCCCCTAAGTTTGGCTTTAGCTGTTCATTTTCTCCTCTTAGTGGCTATTTGAACATTGAACCCCTATGTTGTCCATTTCCATTCTGTTTACAGTTGGCAGTATAAGTTTTAGTGTTGCTTTGTGATGAGTGGGCTCTTCCATTACTTGCTTGCTTGAGAAAGTCTTCTTGTAAGGATTCCAGTACCCCAGAATTCTAGTTGACCAGAAGTAGACACTCTCCAATCTAAATCTATCAGATTTTGCAAATACCCTCTCCCATCAGGGTTTCTTCTCCTTCAAGCTCTGATATATCTATCTGAGGCCTTACCTTTTCCTTTCTGTAGGATTTAGCTGACTTATTTGAAAATTATTTTTGCCTAAATTTGTTCATAAACCATACCCTCATGCCTTGTTATTTAAGCAGGGTTTGTTTGTGATTTGCATCTGCATTGATAATGATTGCTATAATGACACCTGTAGATCTCTTCATGCACAGTCACTGATGAGCATCCTGCCATCATGTGACTCCTTTTCATTTTCCATTTTTTATTATTTTTCATTCTTTAGATTTAACATTCATGAGTGGTCTCCATTGCAAAACTTATTTACAACTGTAAAAGTTTTTATTATTTTCCTTGTATATTTTGCATTTTGGACTAAAGTAAGTACAATTTTAATACAATTTTCCCAACCATATTTTCAAATGACATGTATCAGGTTACTTGGCAATGCCCTTATTTCCTCAGATGATGGCATGCTTGCAATAACTATAGTATGCCATCATGAAAGATCCTTATAGAACTCTTCTGAGAAGAATAACAGAGGATGCCACTATGTATTACTTATGCATTGGTGGTTTCAGCTCAATGGAAAAATTGGGCCAAGTAATGTATATTGCTGTTTTAAATGAGCCTATTAAACTGAAGCATCAATTAAATACAACAGAATATTGTTATTTGCAATCAAATGAGAAAAGGCACTTGGTATTGACTTTTAAAGGAAAAGTCAGGCAAAATTCTTGGAATAAATTCTCACAGGATCACAAAGCACGTCCCAGGTTAGTCTACATCTCTTGGACCTGGACATACTCTGTTTCATTTAATGTGAGCTTATTGCTGCTCTTTGTAGTGCAAAAGCATGTTTTATCTGATTTCTGTTAGTTTAGTACATTGTAAGTTATTTGACTGATAAAGAGTTTTTTCCTAGGTTAGTTATCTCTACTGTAATTCTCATTTCATTAGAAAGCTAAGATGTGTAATAGTTTTTGAAGAGAAAAGAGTTTACAGCATGTGTATATTTTATATAAACTTTTTAGCAGATTAATAAGGATGTCTAATATAAAAAAACTGGGTTGATTGATTGCGTATACTCAGTGTTGAAGCATTCTAAAATTGAAAATATATTAGAAAATCAAATGCCTGAATACTGAGCAATCTATTCCGATCATATCTGAATACCTGCTCATATTGTAATGAAAGGATATTAAAACAAATCTGGTGTTGGCCTTTTGACTCAGCAACAGTGCTATGCTTTGCAGCCATCGACACCTGAGTTTGATTTCTGAGCAAATCACTTGCTATATGAGTCAGGTGGGGATTTAAGGACTGAGAAAACTGGGAAGACAGCCCTTGGGAAAGAGAATGTTCCAAACCGCATGCAACAGTGATAACAAAACAGGGTATTATACTTTGTGCCCCTTTGCCCATGACTTTCACTGTGGTGTCTTGTCTATATGGGAAAAGATTAAAATAGTGAGAAAAAAAATTCCAGGGCAATTGCAAGTAGAGACTCATTGAATGGTGTCCCTAGAATGGGACTGGTTTTAATTGATCTGAAGGCCTTAAATTGCAGGAGAAATACTTGAGTTAAACCAATATGTTGCATCAAGAAATATAAATAAACCATCTCAGAGAAACCAATATTTGAACTTACAGCTTTGAATCCCTTTGATATCTTCCCAAATTCACAAACATACCGCATTAATATATTAATCTTATTTGAAATTCTGTTGAGAGGTTGCACACACTAGGAATAAGGGCAGAGTCAAGGCCCAAGCAGCAACAGCAGGATTTGAACACTGGTTTCTTGGGTTATAGTCAAATTCTCTAACTAGTAACTACTAGGCTCTTCCTCCACTCCATAGGTATACTTATATGTGTGCCTAATTTTCAGCTTGTGCATGCCCAGCAGTGAGACTTTATGGACATGCAACAGAGAGTATTTGTATTTATTATTTATTTATTTATTTATTTATTTATTTATTTAGTGTTTTTCTATACCGGCATTCGAGAAAAAAATCCCATCATGCTGGTTTACATTAAACAGGGGGTGTACAAAGAGAAAACACTGGAAATCTATAACAAGTGAACAGTGAATCTGAAGTTACAATAAAACAAGGATGTTCCAAACTTGGGAGAGGAAGGATAGTCTAAAGAAATTAACAGAAAGAACAATTATTTACAGTGTTCTAAGAATGTGTGTCCAGTAGATGACCAATTTCCCCAGTTTGTCCATCCAGTTTGCCCACTGTTCAGCTTGGTTTTCCAATCCCCCCTGGTTCTTTAGCATGTACTCTCCCCCACACACACACACATTACCCCAGAGCCCTCAAACACTTTGCAGATGCCAGTATAATTTTTTTTTTTTAGACTTACACCTTTTCTATTACAGAAGTAAAATTATGTCGCACTGGACCTGGGTGCACACCCAGGTAATGTAGGTACTTGTGTGCACATCTCTTGGCCTCACCCCAGAACACCTAAGCCTTACCGACACCACCCCCTTTTTTCTCTGACGCAAGATATTCACGCATCAGCACTTGTGCATGCATATGGGCAGTTTTTAAAATTGGGTGGACATGCACATGTCCTATATGTGCACCCATATTTTGATTTTGGCATGTGCCCAGCTTTTAAAATACACCTTAATGTGTGGTGGTCATCAAAGGGAGTACAGCTATTATTAAAGAGATTTCTAGTCACACCATCATTGGCAAGATAGTTTTTAAAGTAATGATTTTAAGCCCAAGTCACTTTGACTATATGAAGATTTGATTTGGATTTTACTATGTAATTTCATTGTGTACAATGTGATTGTGTGAAATAATATATGCTCAACAATGTCATCCCAGATCATATGATTACAACAGAGAACACTGAGCAGTGAAAATTATACTACAGTATAAGTATTAGAGATGTGAATCGGAACCGGAATCGGTTCCGATTCACATCGTGAATTTTTTTTTGTATGGCCCAATCGGGTTTTTTTTTATCAGCTGCGCCTGAGCCGATAAACAAAAAACCCACCCTGACCCTTTAAAACAGCTCCCTTAGCTTCCCCCACCATCCCGCCCCCCCCCCCCAAAAAAAAAAAAAAAAATTAAAATTACTTGGTGGTCCAGTGGGGGTCCCGGGAGCGATCTCCCGCTCTCGGGCCATCAGCTGCCACTAATAAAAATGGCGCCGAAGGCCCTTTGCCCTTACCATGTGACAGGGTATCTGTACCATTGGCCGGCCCCTGTCACATGGTAGGAGCACTGGATGGCCCGTGCCATTTTTAAAGATGGCGCCGGCCATCCAATCGTCAGAAAAACGATTCACATCCCTAATAAGTATATGTCCTGTTTTGATGGTCTATAATATTTAAATGACTTTTTTCCATAGAAGTGAATTGTTAGTGAACATATGAGGTAGATTTTAAAAGCCTTGCATGTGCAAAAATGGCCACCTATGTGAATTTTAAATAGCTGGGAAGGGTGCATGTACATTGGGGGGAGAGAGAAAGCCTCTTTGTAAGGGTCAGCTGATACTCTATATATGGACCATTGTAAGGGGGCACTTTGATTCGGGGTGAGTTTTTGGGAGGTGGGTTGGGGTGGGGTGGGGCGGGTGTTACAGACATATTCAGAGGTATCCATTGTAAAATTGACATCAGTAAAGAACTTTTGACTTTATAAGTGATGAAAAGGAGGTGATTTGTACAATGCAACTAGTAGACATTGCAGCGTTCAAATCAACTCCTCTTTTTAGAATTTTCATTACTTATAAGGTCAAAAATTCTTACTGATGTCAATTTTACAATGGATACCTCTGTGTCTTTAGCAACACCTCCCCCCCCAACCCCAACCCTCCTCCCGAAAACTCACTCCGAATAAAAGTGCTCCCTTACAAGGTTCCATATATAGAGTATCAGACATCTTTAAAAGAGTTTCTCTCTCTCTCTCTCCAGACTCTTGTGCCTACTAAGGAACTGTAACAAAATCTACCCATAAGCTGGCTTGGAATGCCCATTAGTTTAGGGTACCAGATTGTAGTATTGCTCCGCATATTTTGGAAAGGATTTAAAGTTCAACCTACTCCACTAGCTATTCTATTTTTTTTTAATAGAAATTCTTATGATGTCTCTCTCCTTGTAGCTTATTCAATTAGTTACTCAGCTCTCAATAAATCCCACCTGTCTCACTGTTTTAACCCAAAGCCATTATTTTTATTTTGTTTGTGAGTCATCTAGATTGTTAGTTCCAAGGAGCAGGGACTATCTTTTATGTGTCTCTGTACAGCAGTGCACATGGCTGGTATCACTATATAAAAAGACAATAATAATCTAATGCAGGCTCACAACAGTGTGATTTCTTTGCTAGAAAATATCCAGCACCAGGTCCTGAACAGCGTTATGGGAAGTCTGTGAGATAGGAGTCCCTAGGGTATTACTTCCAGTCTACTTTTATCAAATGCTCTAAATGTAACCTGATTAAGGCCCTGATTCACTAATTTTTTTTTCCATAGACACAAAATGTATTTATTTATTTATTTGAAGAATTTTGTATACCGATATTAGTAGGGACATCATATCGGTTTACATCAATTGGATGCACAGAGTGTGCAGCTCCTGTCTCACAGTTTATAAAATATTCCCTGTATTTTCATCTCTGTGCATCCAATTATATGTGCAAATACTAGACCATGGATAGGTTTGAAAGGTGGATCACTGTGAATCAGGATATGATAGGGTTTGATTTATGTTTTAAATTTTTGGCTTAGTAATTTCTTCCAGCTCCTTTAGGTAACCATCTCGATTAGAATCTATTTTGAATTGGCTATAGTTGCTCACACCTCTCCAAAGTTTTCTCCATTTTGTAATGCCCCTCCCATCTAGCTCAATATTGAAGGGACATTCTTTAACAATGAGCCACAGAACTCTTTCTATTTTTCTATTTCAGGATCCCTGGACTATCAGGTACTTGCTCCTCGAGGGCCTATCAGTCTGTGTAAAAAAACCAGTAAACAGCACGGATTCTTAATTCTTTATTAAGCATCAGAACAGCCTGACTCAGGCCGAGTTTTGCTCAAAGTGCTGCTTCAGGGGCTATTAAACACACATATAAAACATATATAAACAAATAAATACATATAAATACATTTAAAAACATTTAAGATGTATGAAGCCATATATACCAACATAAATTGAAATAATAAAAAATGATAAATAGTAAATTAAATAATAAAGACATACTGAAATGTAGCCATATACTTAAAAACACAGAAATACATCAATTTACATTCTCTTTTAGAGTTTATATATATGAATTCAATCTATGAGAAAGTGTGATTAAATGACAGAATTAAAAATTGAAAACTACCCAAAGGAGAGCAAAATGGAAACGAAGGTTCATCTTAAAAATATCAATAAATACCTATAACGCAGGATGCACAGATAACTGCATCCAGTAGATGGACTTCACTGTGTATGCTAAAAATCATAAAAATCAAGAAAACAAACAAAAAATAAATGAGTATGTATGACCAGAAATATGTATTAATGAATTTTGCATAAAAAGCGACCATCATCTCAATACAGTTGTGTGACCATTGTGACCAAGGTGATAATGAAACCATATATGACAAAAAACTATCAAAAATAATGACGATGGTATAAAAGTGAAAGGACCAAATCCAAAACCCTAAAGTGAACAATTGTTCGTGATCATATTCGGATAGACCTATTCTCTTAAAACATAAACAAGGCATGAGAAAAAACAAAAGATGAAACTGCACGGTATGTAACTGCTAGATTGTGAAGTCACTCAAACTCGCTAAGGTTGAAAAAACTAAGAGACTGACCCAACTAAAGGGACTTACCCACGCTCAGACACTTTAAACAAAATTTTCCGAAGGTAGCCAGCTAATGTAGAGTTGAAACTGCCATAGCATTGCCCATACAAAGATGCAGAGATATTAGACCGGCTGGACATAGACCATGTGGTAGATGCAGTGTATGTAGAATAGGTCTATCCGAATATGATCACAAATTGTTTTCCAAGTAACACCGTATCTTTTTTTAACGTTTAGTTGTTTTTTTGTGTTATGCCTCAGCTAGCCGTGGGAGCTACTTCTGGCTGTGCGGTCACGTCACCACATCTAAATACTGTGTATTTTAGTTCTCTCATGATTTGCTTAATAAAGAATTAAGAATCCGTGGTGTTTACCGGTTCTTTTTTCTTAGTTGCTACTGCAATATTGGACTGGTTTCCGGTGTGTTTTTTTGGACCTATCAGTCTGCATATCCTGCACCTCAGAACTTCGGTCCCACCATCTTCATTACCAGGAAGACACCTACACTATGCTCCTATGAGTACATCTATGATCTGGGGCTCCAACTCCACCCACCAGGCTCAGCATTACCAGCACTAATGGTTCCCACCTATCGGAACATCTGGGTGAGACTCCAACATCAGAGACTGTTGAATGTATTGTCACCTCGCAGACCGCAGTGCCTTATCTTCTTGCTTCTTACCATCTATCTACAGCAGTACAATAAAGCCTTCCATCTACGACGTATCTGCTATTTGAGTTTAGCCTATCGCCGTGGTTCCCCACAAGGCCCCTCCCCATGGGAGGAGTCATCTCCACAGTGACCAAGGGTCCAAACAAATACAACAGCAGGTGCATCATCAGGGGGGTGTCATGGTGTGTGTCGGGGGGCGTGTCTAGGGGGCGTGACGAAGCCAGCTCGTCATCCAGGAGCGTTCTAGGGACATGGCTACAGCCTCCGGACCAGCCCCCAGACCGGAACATGGCGCGCGACAGCCGGCCAGGCACGCACAAAGCTACGCCTGCCTCGAGTAGGCGTAACTTGTTCAACAAAGGTAGGGGAGGTGTAGATAGGGCCAGGGGGTGGATTAGGTAGGGGAAGGGAGGGGAAGTGAGGGGAAGGTAGGGGGAGGCTGAAATAAAGTTCCCTCCAAGGCTGCTCCGATTTCGGAGTGGCCTCGAAGGGAATGGAGGCTGTGTACCAGGACTGGAGGAGTGCAGCATGGAGGACGGTGACCATGACTGGAAAGTGCAACATGGAGGTTGAGGACAAGGACTGGAGAGTACAGTGTGGAGGCCAAGGACCAGGCAAAGGCACTGCATCATGGAGACAGCAGCTCCAGGAAAAGATATCGCAGCATGGAGTCAAGTACCCCAGGAGAAGACACCACAGCATGGAGGCAGGAGCCCCAGGAGAAGACATAGCAGCATGAAGTAGCTGCCCCAGGAGATGAGATGAAACATGGCAGCATGGAGATAGCAGCAACAGCAAGATGAAGCACAACAGCATGGAGGTAGCAGGAGGATGAGCTGAGATGAGAAGAACACTGGCATGGAGGCAGCAGCTGGATGAACTAAGATGTGATGAAACACAAGCATGGAGACAGCAGCAGGATGAGATGAAATGTAATGAGACAGACACCAGCATCAGGAGCAGGAGATGAAACATGATGAGAAGAGGCAGCAGCTGGACCATGACTGGAGACCATATCAAGGAGGCTGGAGAATGGAAAGAGCATCAAGGAGGGCTTTAGAACTAGGCATCAGGACAACAGTGACAGACAGCATCCCCTTCAGCAAGCTGGCACAAGAACCTTTTAGTGAGGATGGGCCCAGCATTCTTATTCCATCTAGTCAACACAATACCTCTATAGTGAAGATGGACCCAAAAGTCTTCTTCCATCTGGCCAGTAAAGGAATTCTCTCCAGAGGCCCAGCCAGGCTTGTTCAACAAATATTATTTCTAATTTCTTATTTCTAGGCATTACACATCTGCTCACACATTGAGGCCTCACTTGGTGCCAGTGCTGGTGCTAGTGCTATGCTGGACATGGGCAGAGTGGAGATTTTAGCCTCCAGAAGTGGCATGAGGGGGTTGGTGGGCTGCTCTGGCTCCTTATGTGCTGCCTCATGCTGGCCATTTGTTGTGCTGGAGCGAGGTTGTGCTGGCTCAATTGTGTGCCACTGCAGGCTGGTGTTGCAGAGGTGGACCCTTGGCCCCATCATCAAGAGGTGGACAGAATGGGAAGCAGAGGCTGACTGGAGCTTCGCTGATACCAGCTCTTCTTCCCTGCAGGTTAAACCTTTGGGTACCGGGGCCGACTGGTTTTAGGCAGGCCTCCATGTGGTTGATCCCGAGAAAGACGTTCAAGACAGGGAGCCAGGAAGCAACGGAGGCACAGAGTCCAAAGGAGCTGAGTTCAAGCAGGGCCTGCAGCCAGAAGCCCAGACAGGCTGAAGCAGGCTAGAGTACAGGAACAAATTAAGTCTGGGCTTGTAAGTAGTCAAGAGCCTAAGTAAGGCCAAGTCCAAACAATCAGCTGGAGGCAAAGTCAGTTTCAAGCTGGAGTCGGGGCAGATGGCTGAAGACAAGGTCAAGTACAAGCTGAAGTCAGGGCAGGCAGCTGGAGACAAGGTTAGGTGCGAGCAAGGGTCAAAGCCAAAGAATCCATCCAAGGCATGGTCAGGAACAAGCGAGGGTCAAAGCCAGGAATCTGTCCAAGGCATGGTCATGAACAAGCGAGGGTTAAAGCCAGGAATCCGTCCAAAGCATGGTCAAGAACAAGCGAGGTCAAAACATAAATCTGTCCAAAGCATGGTCAGGAACAAGCGAGGGTCAAATCCAGGAATCCGTCCAAAGTGTGGTCAGGAACAAGTGATGGTCAAAGCCAGGAATCCATCCAAAAGGTAAACATGAACAAGCGAAGGTCAAGAACAGGAAACAGGTACTGGAAATTGGGAACTGGAACAGGAATACAGGACTGGAACAAACGAGCACAGGAGCAGGAACAGGAACATGAAGGAGTAGCAATTAAGCACATGACAACATGGAGACCTATTGCCAAGGCAAAGACCAGATGGTGGGGCCTGCCTTAAATAGCTGGGCCTGGTGATGTCAACATCCTGGGCTGCAGGAAGGTTTCCCGCCGCGGTCCCTTTAAATTCGGGGAAGGTGCATGCACGTGCGCCTAAGGCAAGATGACTGAAACTACATTGTGGCAGCGTTTCAACTCCACGCACATGGGGAGACCTATCTGAAACCGGAGGAAACTGCAGAGCAGCCGGAGGAACCTGGGGACGTGGTAGCAATGAGAGCGCATAGGCGGCTAGCAGCAGAGTACTAGGCATGAGCTATGGAAACAAATATGAAGACATAAGTACCAAAGCCAAGAGGTACACACATGGACCATTTGATATAAGATGAGCACTTTGCATGGCAATCAATGTGAGCATCTTGTGCCAAATGATGTGCACAACTGTAGCAGCCTTGCCATTTACAGGTGAGGTGAACTTACTGGCTCAGGCTCACATGGCTCAGCTGCTCAGGCATGCCCTCAAACACATCCAGTCCCAGTTGTTGGACAAGGCTTTCCTCCGTGGGCATCAGCACAATTGGATAAGGGGCTCCTCCGCCGGTCTGCTGGATGTACCTATTGTGATTCACCACCTTGGTCTTTTACTGGGCCTTTATATCCTGGTACCTATAGACCACCTGCTCCCCACTGCATCTCATGCCACTGCGCCTTGAGATTGCCTGGGCAATGGTGCTCTAGATCTGGCTCTTGGGTGCCCTCGAAGTCTTGGCCACACGTTGACAAACAGCATGGCATAATGTTCCAGGATCCCAGCAATGATCATCTCGTTCTCTGGGCTGAACTTCAATGCCCTAATATAAATGCATCCTGCTTCCTGAAGGGGGTGACACTTTCACTTTCCTTACTCTCACTCTCACTCTCACTCCCACTCCTTTCTCCCCTCCTTTTCTCCATCCCTCCCTCCTGCATCTGCCCTCTCTGTCTATCCCTAGCCTGTCGTCTTCCTCCTACCAGACTCACTTGCCTATTCCCTTCCTCCCCACCTCCTCCTATCCCTTGCCCCCTATCTCTACTCCTTTTCCTGTCTCTACTCCTCCATCTCCTCCTCCTTCCCCTAACACTCCTACCCTTGTCCTCCCTCCTTTTCTCCTCATACCTCTTCTCTCCTTTTTCCCCGTGCCCCTCAGGCTTCTTCCTCTCCACTCAGCATTGTGAATCTGTGTGTGAATGTGTGTGTGTGTGTGTGTGTGTGTGTATAAGAATGTGAGACTGGGATGTGAGAGACATAGCATTTGTGAGGGTACATGGGTGTGGGTGCCAGAGAGAGGGAGCTTATGTGAGGTGATTGTGAAGGAGTCTATATATGTATGAGAGATTGGGTGCTGGTGTGTATGTGAGGGTGCTTGTTTGTGAGAGAGGGAGGCTGTGTGAGATTGTATGTATGTGTAAGAAAGGGAGCCTATGTGAAAGGATGTGTGTGTGTGTGAGAGAGAGAGAGAGAGAGGGAGTCTGTATGAGGGTGTGTGTGTGTGTGTGTGTGTGTGTGTGTGTGTGCAAGAGAGAGAGAGAGAGAGAGAGAAGAGAGACTGTATGAGGGGGTGTGTATGTACACTAGAGAAAGGGAGCCTGTGTGTATGTAAGAGAAGGAGAGAGAGAGGGATAGAGGGGTAGTACTAAGAGAGGGATCAAACTCTGGAGATAGAGTGGAAGGGATTGAGTTTAGAGGGGGAGGGGAAAGATAGTGGCAGGTGGGGGGCCTGAGAGGGCAAAGTGAAAGGAGATTGGCCAGGGGAGTAGGGAGAGAGGGTGGAAGAGTCACTCTTTCAGTGAACTTCTAGGGAAATTCTGCTCAAAATATTTAAAACTCTGCATCTTTAAGTAATAACTTTTTTCTGTATTACATTTTAAATTAATTACATAAAGACTGTCATGTATATTATGTTATTTTGACCAATATAAAGTATGCAGAATTTTGCAGAATTTAAATTTTTTGCACACAAAATTTTAATTTATTTGTGCAGAATTCCCCCAGGAGTAACTATTGTGCCATGACTGAGACTCCCTGTCCCTTGCCCTCCCCTAGACTCTGAATGCTATTTTAGCAGCATCCCCAGCCTTGTCCAGCCATAGGAGTATAAGCCAAGCTTGAGAATGAAATCCATGTTTTCTATATGTTAATACGTACCACTGCCACTGAGCAAGCAGGCTAGCCCTTGTATGACTTGTTAATTGTGAGAAATGTTCAATATTAATAAAGTGTAAATACTAATATATCTTAAACTGGTAATACTTATAAGAGGAAAAGAGTCTTTAGGATTAATTGCCAACTATTTTAAAATAGATTAGCTATGACTGTTCCTTTAACAAAGCCTATTAATCTAATACATGTGATTGCCTTATGAAAAGATACTCTTACAAAAAGAAAGAAATGTAAAGACTTGTATAGCTCCTATATATGCAATGAAAACATGACCCATATCTTGCTCCTGAAGGGATTAACTTTTATTTAGAAATCACTGAAAGACATTTTATGTTGTCTACTTAATAGGGTTGCTCTGTACTTTACAGCTGAGAAGAAAATATTGACGTTTTTGTTTTTTTTCGCTTTCTAAATATGAACATGTTATGCACCTAGTAATGTACTATCTGCATCTTCAGTGGGCTGGGTTAGATTGCTAGGCCTGCGATGATTTTAAACATTTTAATCAGCTAAAAGAAATTCAAGAAGAATATTTTAGAGCTTGACCTGGGATTAGAGCAATTTATAAAGTGTCAATTATTTTGACTCTGATCAACTAAAGAATCAATATAAGAATCAATCCATCAATGATTGACATCTTTACTCCAATCCTCCTTAATTAGATTTGTGCAATGTACCATTCTGATCTGTGACTCGCCCCTTAGTTTTTGAACCTCCCCTTGGGGACTTCCCAGCTGTTTTACACGCTTGTTGTAATTGAAATCAAACTTGTTCTAGCCCATAATTGATAGTGAATCCAACCATTTTATGTTTGTCATGAGGCAGATGTACAGAAGGAGCATGGGAAATAGCATATGGAATTAGAGAACCCTACAGGGGGTGTTCTGCCAGCATGCCAGAACAATTTATTTATTGAGTACACATGCCAATTTTTATGTCTTGTATGCACACATATGTATATGTGTGAGTTTGTATTTATATACAGGAAAGCCATTTCATTAAGACCATTTCTTGGCTAGACATTTCTCTTAAGGGAGATTTGGCCATATTACATGAAATCCACTTATACGCTTTTAATGTTTTGGTAAATATTAACAGAACTGATGCTCCTTTGCTTTTTCATGTAAGAGCAAGGACTAGGAGTTACAGGATTTGTCACCTAGGGGTGAGATACAAGAACTTGAATATTATTATTATACTAGACACTCATTCAGTTACCATGCAGGGCTCATCTGTATATTAATAACCACCTACTTAGTTGAATTTTATGGCAAAATTCTAGAAAAGCAGGCAATCTAATTTGCATATAGCAGAATTGGAATATTTTACAGCTCATTAGATGAGGGCTTGAGTGTCACTGTTTACTTGGGAGATGAGGCGTTTGCCTATCTATCATGATTTTAGCTCTTGAGTAACTGGACAACTACGATGTATCATTTATGCAGGTATTTTCTATATGTACAGAGCATAGTAACACATTGATATATTTTCTTGCTTTATCTTGCTAATTCATTCCATAATCAAGCAATTGTGTTACACTGTATAAATATGCTTATTAAGCATAATACCAATTCCTTCTCATCAATAAAATTAAAAAAGCCACTTTTTAAAAATGGTTAACTGCCCAGGTAAGTACAGCAATTATTTGGCTAAATGCCTCTGATTGCAAATAGTCCTTCTCAGTGCAGTTAAAACTATGTGTATGAAGTAGGTTCCATGCACTGACTGGCAGCTGGTGCATGCTTCACCGGGACAGCCTAAAATGGTGCAGTCCTGGCCCGACCCCGCCCTGCCCCTCAGCCCATCCCTGGCCCACTCCTTTTTAAATTCCAGACACTTCTGCACATACCGGGAGGTATGCACATGAACTGGCCATTTAAAAAATGCACTCAACGCGTGCACGGCCTGGCAACGCCCGCATCTCCCAGGATGTCTGCATGCAGGGGATTGAAAATTCCCCTGAAATTGTGCCAATGCTATCCTCACACAGAAAGACAGGAAAGCAGACATACCAGCCTTATTTGAATTAGGAGAAGACCAACGATGGCTAGTTCTCATTCTTCCAATATATACACATACACACTTTAAATATTAGAACAAGAAAATGTGGATTCCTTAAAAAGACATGGGTATTTTTAAGATGTATTTATACATATTTTTCCTGTTCTGTTTGTGCTGTGTGCTGTGATTTGAAAATATATCTGCACACCTTCTATTTTGTACATTTCATGCTTATGATTCATTTGGTTAACCTTTTAGTTTTCATGCAGATATATGTTTGGCATCTTTTAGGAATTCTCTAATCTATTCCTAATCTTGTTCGTATGGATATAGCAGATATGTACGCATATCTGCTTTATTAAAGTGGTAATAGAGAGGATGTTGGAAATTACAGTCCTGTTAGTCTGACTTCTCTGTTGGGAATATTAATGGAGACTTTTACAAAGTAAAAGATAGTGAAGCATTTTGAAAATTGGCAGACTGTGGGCTCAGATACAGCACTGGTTTACCAGAAGGAGATTGCATCAGATGAATCTGATCAATTTCTTTGAGTGGGTGACTAGAAAATTAGATCATGGGCAGGCACTGGATGTGGTTTACTTGGATTTCAGCAAAGGTTTTGATTCTGCCCTGCCTAGGAGGTTAAAAAATAAACTGAGCAATCCAGGATTTGGACCCAAGGTAGTAGACTGGCTTAGAAACTACTTGTTATAGACAGGCAGTTATGGCAAATGGAATTCACTCTGAGGAAAGAAAAGTGATTAGTGGCATGCCTCAGCTGAGGTCCAGGTGCTGATCCTGTTCAACATTTTTAAGGGCTATATTGTAGAGGGATTAGGAAGAGGATGTTTTCTTTTTGCAGATGCTAAGATTTCAAACAGTGGGCACATCTGAGGAAATAGATGGAATGAGAAGTGATTTAAAGAAACTTGAAAAGTGTTCAATTAATTGGCAGCTATTTTTCAGTACAAAAAAATGCAAACATATGTATTTTAGGCGCAGAAATTCAAAGGAAGGGGTAAAGCAATGTCCAAGAAGCAGGAGAGAGACCTGAGGGAGATTCTATCTGTAGGTACGGAAACACAATAATGGCCAGAGCAGAAGGGATGCTAGATTATATAGAGAGGAGCATAACTAATTGTACAGGTCATTAGTGAGACCTCACTTGGACTATGGTATTCAGTTGTGGAGGCTTTATTTTGAAACAATATAGAAAAAAACTGAGTCAGTTCAGAGAAGGGCTAAAAAAATGATGTGGGGTCTACATCAGAAGTCTAATAATAAAAGCCCAATGAACGAGACTTAGAAATCTAAATATGCATATCCTAGAGGAGATATGACAAAGGCACTTAAATTCTTGAAAAAGCAGAAGAAGTAAATGTGATTCAAAGGAAAAGATGTTCTAAAACAAGGGGACATAATATGAAGCTTTGATAAGGTAGACTAAAGGGAAATTTCAAGAAACATGAGAGATTTCCCAGAGTAGATAGTGGCATCCGAAACAATTCTGTAACAGGGTTTATGAGGGCATGGGAAAAAGCACAGAAGACCCTTAGCTACTACAAATGAAGAGAGCTGAAAGCACAAACACGGAACACATTTTTTAAGCTTTCACAGCATTGCACTCACTTGTTTTAGTAATGGGAAATGGGGTTGCCAGAATGTATGGCGATATGTTAGAAATAGGGTTGCCAACTTGTCCAGAGACCAAAACTGGACAGTTGAGGACTCTGGAGGGGGAGGGAGGGGGGAGAGAAATCACAAGGAAGCATGTTTGTTCCCCCCTCATTTGCATTAATTTGCATATATTTCAGGTCATCCACCTTGATCTCATGGTATCAGGCCTATTATAACCTGCATTGTTTGTAGGCTTGGCCCTCAAAAAGCCATGAATAAACTGAATTACTATTACAATATGGTAAACTTCCCAGTAAAAACAGGATGAACTGCCAGCACTCAAATAGTAACAACCTTACTCATCAAAAGGCAGAACTGCAAATATTACAACCAGACCCTAAAACACCAATACACTTCCTATTATGGAAAAAGAACAAACCAAACTTCAATACATTCTACACAAAAGCTGCATGCTAGCTACCTCACCTAAGTCACACATGCAGAGTCAGACACTTGCCAAAAACAGAATAGAGCATAGTATAAATAAAAACATATGACAAGTACTGAACTGGAAACTGCAACTCTATATGCAGTGCAATAACAGAAAAACAGAAACATCACAATTTCTCATAAACTAATAATTCCAGAAATATAAAACAGCAATTATAATAGTAAAACCATATTAATAAATAGAGTACATAATTCAAAACATCTGATGAACATAACATCTGATGAAAGTTCATTTAAACTTGAAAACCTCTTTATAAACTTTCCCAACCACCAATAAAATATTTAAAAACAGCAGACTAATCAAATAACATCCAACAGTTAAGGATTTAAAGATCTTCAGCTCTCTATACCTGGGAACTTTTGATTTTTCAGTCACTCTGAGATTGTCATGGATTATTGAGGAGTGGAGGGAGGAGAGGGGGATGCATAAACTTTCTTCTCTCTCATATACACACACGTTCATTCTCTCATACACACACTCCCTCTCTCTCAGTGGATGCACTGACACACAGACTTGCTCTATCACAGTTGGTCACCCTACCCCATACAGGCTCCCTCTGTCCTTCTCTCAAACACACACACCCTTACAGGCTCCCTCTCTCACACACACACACACACATGAACCCTCACATAGACACCCTCTCTCTATTGCACACACACCTCCCCCCTCAAATAGGCTTTATATATTTCTGGCAAACACACACTCACACAGGTTCCTTCTCTCTTTTGCACACTCATATACCCCTGCACATAGGTTCTCTGTCTCAGTCAAAGACACCCCTTCACATGTGTTCCATCTCACACACAAACACCCTCACAAAATCCATCATTCACACACACTCTCACTCAGACACAAAGGCTCTAAATCATACACACACACTCCTGTGCCTGTCATTCTGCGTGTGCACACACACACACACACACACTCACAGGCCACATGGATGTCATAAGCTGCTTACTGCTCCTCAGCTGTGGGCCACTGGTGCCTTGTCTTCAGCCATGAGCGGGATGGGCTCGGCTCATGGCACACTGGGGTCTCCTTCCACTTTGTGGTATTCTGCTCGTGGCATATCTGGAGACTCCCCCCATCTTCAGCTGCAAACGAGATGGGCTCCGTTCGCAACCTAGTGGGTCTGGTTCTGTTTGTGGCCACCAGGCAGCTTAAAATCCTATCTGCTGGCACAGGCTTCTCTCCTTTCTCTTTTGCAGTTGCACCAGCCACCAAAATCAAGTAAGCAGGCAACTGATTGGTGCTATGCAGCCACCATTGATTGGTAAGTAGTCAGGGATAGACCACTATTTGCTCGACCAGACACTGTCAACAGGTTGCAAAACTGGGTTGTCTGGTCCAAAACCAAGCAGGTCACCCTAGTTAGATAGGTCACCCGAGTTAGTTATCCTAGCACTAATACAGACATCCATTTGGCTGGGTTGTCTGACAGTTGTCTATTCTATCAGCACTGTTTGTGCTGATAGAATAGACTGGCAGCCAGGTTTATCTCAACAAACAAAATTGCATTCACATAATCATTTAACTTTGAGAATATAAACATAGGTACAAACGAAAAAAATGTATTACAATGGAACAAAGATGGATTTTTAAAATGAACTCCATGTTCGCTCAAGGCTTAAATAGCGATATTAAATGGAATTTTTGCATTTGATGCATATTTAGCTGGCATTTTCCATGTCATTGTTTGCACTATTCTTTGACAGCTTGACAAAAACAGCTGATGTGCACAAACGTCAGAAGTGAAGTCATTTCAGGTGTACGCCAGACTCTTTAAGAACTGTTCCATTTTGGTGTGAAAGCACACACGATCCTGGCTTAAGTAATCAGAGACATTTGTGATGCCAGTAAGGATATTTATCGCAGTGTGGGTGAGATGATTCTATGGAGGGAATGATGACTACTACCTAGTGATTAATACCCTTATTCAATAAATGTTCACATGGTTAATGAGACTCCTACATTGCTCTATGCTTCAACAGCAAGAGGAAATGTGGAAAAGAGGATTTGCATTCAGGCAGCAACCAACAAGGTAGCACAGTCTGGGTAAACAAATAAGCATGGGATTAGCTTGCTTATTGCAGTGGTTACTACCCCTAACAAATTAAGGCCTGGATTTATCAAAATGCGGTAAGTACCGCATGCAATAGCAAAAGGGGTGTGTTTTATGCTAATATAGCATTTATCGCTAATTACCTGTGCGAAGAGCTAAGTTATCATAAATTGTGATAAGTGTCAGACCTGTTGTATTTCCTGCATTCAACCACTGGGGGACCATTTTGAATGGTGTGAGAGAGAGAGAGAGAGAGAGAGAGAGAGAGAGAGAGAGACTGGCATTAATATTGTGGCCCATAGGCAGGTTTTTGTATCCCTATGGTAGGCCCACCTAGTAATTCGAGGTGGGGATTAGGTAAGAGTGTAGGGGGTTAGGGGCCACTTTGACATGCTACGTGACACCTACGAACAGAACAGTGGTCTCTTGTGAAGATTTGCTGGCCTTCGGAGTGAGGAAACTCACTCCAAGATGAGATTTGGGCAAGGTTCTCTCAACCTAGCTTGATGTTACCTAGATAGAGAGTCCATCAAGCTAGGTTGATGGACAAAGTGAGGGTGATGTGACAAAGTGAGGGCAAAGGCGATCGGCGCCATACTAGCAGTCGATCGCCTTTGCCCTCACTTTGTCACAGGGAGCGACGGTCACTCCCTGTGACATAGTGAGGGCAAAGGCGATCGGCGCCATTTTGATACCAGTCCAGCACCGGCACCGGCACCAAGGGTATGATTGAAGGGATGGCTCCCAGACCCCCCGCTAGACCACCAGGTACATGTAAAAGTTTTTTGGGGGGCTCGGGAGGGTGGGAGAAGCAAAGGGGTAATTTGTAAAGGGTTGGGGTGGGTTATTTTTTATCGGGCCATCGGCGCCATTTTTATCAGTGGTAGCCAAAATGGCGCCGAGAGCGGGAGATCGTGCCGGGACACCCCCCCCCCCCACACACACTGGACCACCAGGTAATTTAACATTTTGGGGGGGTTCGGGAGGGTGGGGGAGGGTAAAGGATTGGTTTTAAAGGGTCGGAGTGGGTTTAGGGGTTGTTTTGGTGTGCCGGTTTTCCCGCCCTCCCCACAAATAATTCCCATACTCGATTTAACGATTTTTCACGATAAATCGAGGGAATTCCTATTGTATCGAGTCCCTTACCGATTAATGACGATTTTAAAATTATCGGATGATAATTTAAATCATTAAAAAACGATTAACATCCCTACTAGGCAGACTGGATGGGCCTATTAGTCTTCTTCTGCCGTCATTTCTATGTTTCTATGTCATTTCTATGTTTCTATGGAGTACATGTTGTTTATAATCTTTCTCCTATATTTCCTTTCAGTTTAATGAGATACACGTAATGAACGTTATCATGCGTTAAGAGTTGCCCCTGAGGCAGAAAATTTGAAATATAGTGTTATGTTTTTTAAGATAATCCTTGTACCTATGTTTATATTCTCAAAGTTAAATGATTAGCCATTTTGTTGATTGATACTATTTTGAATTTCATATGGACTCTTTTTGGTGGTTTTTAGCCAGGTCTGTCTGACAGGATGCATGTTCTATAATAATTAGAAGTCCTAGTAGAAGCAATGCATTCTTGTATCTCAGTCTGTCTAGCAGGCTTTGTAAGGTATTTGAGAAACTCATTATTAAGGGGAGCTATTTTGATCATACTGGGATGACAACATCAAACTAGCAGCAGGTTCTGTCTGGCAGGCTGCAAATTCTGCAATTAACTGGAAGTCCTAGTGGAAATGCAGGTACTTATGCAGCCAGATCTCTTTGGCAGGCTACAAAGGGAACCAAGGAAGCCAAATATTTGGGCAGTGGCTATGTAAGTACTGCAGTCTACTGTGTTTATTAGAGTCTTGTGGTTAGGCATGGGAAAGATGGGAACTGGAGTAAACTAAGTGGGGATATATATGCACTCCTAACCAAGCTGGTAGAGTACAAAGGTGAAGGACAAAAAAAGACTGTCCTGGACATGGAGAAATATTTGAAGGTTTTCATGTTCCATTGCTTGCAGATTGAAATGCATCCTTTGTGTGGACATAACAAGTGGGCTGACTGGATGGGCTGTATGGGCTTTTTATCTGTCATTTGCTGTGCTACATGGTGGTATAATTCAACTGGCATGCCTGTATTAATTTAATTTAATATAACAATATATAAATTACCTTTACTGACACTGTCAAAACAAGGAGGCAAACAATAGGAACATTAAAAAAAAACAAAAAAAAAACATGACAAACAAAAGCTAAAATAACAAAACACATTCATTTTTAAACACCCTGTGAAGAATGGCAAAATATTTGGCAGGGTGCTAAAAAGCCAGGTCTTCAAACCCTTTCTAAAAGTGGTAATCCAGTTCCCACTTCAGAACACGAGGGTAGCTGGTTCAAAGAGTGGGAAAGACAAATAAATGGGCCCTGGACTCGATTCTAGCATGAAAGTGGGAACTGCAGGAAGGAATGTGAAAGAATGCCTCCTGAATATGTCCGGGTTTGCTCTAGGCTAACCTTTCCTTTAAATAAGGGGAGCCCAAACCTAACATTCCCTTAAGGGGATAATTGTGTCGCAGCCCAGGTAAGACAGTTGGCAAATACTTGTATAATTTCCAAAGTGAGCTTATGTACATATATTCACTTTGACAATTAGCATACTACCCATACGCAATTACACCTGCTAATATGTGTGCAAGAAATATTAAATAAAAACTATGCACTTAGTTTTGAAAATCTAAACATGTACACCAAAATGGAAACCCCTCCTCTCTGTCCCTGGAATGCCTCTGCTCAGTCTAGGTAAACATATGTTCATGAGGCACACAAGCGAGCAAGTTTACCTGCATATCAAGTGGACAATTTAATAATTGGTAGGAATGTGCATTTGTTTTGAAAGAATGCGCAATCCGCAACGTATAGGTCCCTATTCGTTGCATTCATGGGTTCCCGAAATGTATGGAAAACCCCCACGAATGCAACGTATCATTAACAAATAAAACTCCCACCCTCTCCACCCCCCCCAAGACTTTTCAAATTCCCTGGTGGTCCAGCGGGGGTCCTGGAGTGATCTCCTGCACTCGTGCCGTCGGCTGCCAGTATTCAAAATGGCACAGATAGCCTTTGCCCTTACTATGTCACAGGGGCTACTGGTGCCATTGGTCAGCCCCTGTCACATAGTAGTAGCAGAAGATGGCGCCGGCCGTCCATTGCCCATACCATGTGACAGGGGCCAACCAATGGCACCGGTAACCCCTGTGACATAGTAAGGGCAAAGGCTATCGGCGCCATTTTGAATACCGGCAGCCGGCAGCCTGAGTGCAGGAGATCGCTCCAGGACCCCTGCTGGACCACCAGGCACATTTGGCAAGTCTTGGGGGGGTCAGGAGGGTGGGGGGTTGTAGTTAATTAAATTTAAAGGGTTGGGAAGGTTTTTTTTTTTTGTTTTTCCAACTTTAATGGAAAACAAATACCAAATTCAACTAATGGATGAATCGGGTTTCCCCTTATGAAAACGAACGCAACATATTTGGATCCCGACGAATACAAATACCGAATCGGATGAATCCGTCCCTTCTGCACATCCCTAATAATTGGCCATTTCTGTGGATCAAGTCCATTTTACCCTCTAAACATAATGGTGTAGATTTTATAAATCTACGCCCATGTGTACTTTTGTTCACGCACCAGGCGCAAACAAAAGTACGCGGGATTTTATAAGCTACACGCGGATCCGGGGTCGGCACGCGCAAGGGGGTGCACATTTGTGCACCTTGCATGCGCTGAGCCCTGCACGTGCTGCCCTTTCCCTCCGAGGCCGCTCCAAAATCGGAGCGGCCTCAGAGGGAACTTTCCTTCCACCCCCCCCCCCGCACCTTCCCCTCCCTTCCCCTACCTAACCCACCCCCCCCCCCCCCGGTCCTATCTAACCCCCCCTACCTGTGTTTTAAAAGTTACGCCTGCCCCTGGGCTGGCACCACGCCCCCTGACATGCCCCCCGGAACGCCCCGAATGTTGCGTCGGCCACGACACACACGCCCCCGACACGCCCCCTTAGCAAAGCCCCGGGACTTACGCACGTCCCAGGGCTTGCGCGTACCGCCGAGCCTATGCAAAATAGGCTCGGCGCACGCAGGGGGGTTTTAAAAGGGTTACGCGCATAACTTATGCACGTAACCCTTTTAAAATCTACCTCATTGTGAATATTTTGAACATAGGACTGGCAAAAACAGACAAATATAAAGTTTCCTCAATAATAGTTTGGCCCTCTCTTTGCAAGACTTTACCCAAAATCAGATGCACAGTGGCGTTTGTACAATTTACAGGTTTTTGATAAGCGTGCATGAAGGGCCTTTGGAGATGACATTGTAATAGTCCAATTGATAAATCACTAAAGTCATTTTCTTCAAGGCATCCATTAAAAGTTGAATTAGCATTACCAACCTGAGCATTACAAAGACTCTATTCAGGCAAAGTTTCATAGACTCGTTAAGATGACTTTTTCAAGTCATGTTTAGTTATTCTTTCCCTGTGGTTTACTTTATTTTTTCCTCATTTCTGCTTTTATGAAATAGTAGTTATTCAAGGAACTTGTTTCAATAAAGTCTGTTGCAATCAAATCTCAACCCAGGCAGTAGTAAACTTTGAGGTTGACCCATGGTAAGATGATATTCTACTGATGGACTTTTATAGAATTGGCCTTATGGCTTACTGTTTCCAGCTCCTTAATGAATTGTGGGGCAGGCCAGGTTGGACTAGGGATTTTTAGTGCTGTATTAAATGATTGATATAGTTCTGTAGCTTGTGTTATTAGGCTCAATATAACATGCATTGAGTGTGGGTTCATTGGCAAAAAGATGTGGGTAAACTAGCATTATATTACATTACTGCCAGAGGATCTGGATAGGATTTATGGGACAAGAGTCTATTCCTCAGAGCAGATAAAGCTTTTAGATATTGCAGATGCAGATTTCTAAGACAGATAAAGACATGCCTGGGAACTGAATTGTGGCCAGCCTGAGATTGCTGTTGATTGACTATGGGTGGGGAAGGGGAGAGGAATAATGCATATTAGCTTTCTTTTAATTCCATCCCTCCAGAATCCACACTTCTCCTCTCTTCCACGCTATTCTCACTTTTCCCACCTCTTGGAGTGACTGCAGGTTCTCTCCTCTTCCTCCCTCCCTGACCCCAGCACTCTTATGTCCCTCCCCCCCCCCCCCCCCCCCGAGACCTGGAAACACAGCTACAGATTGAGCTGTGTCGGTAGCAGCCACAGAGCTCCAATTCTGATTCAGTTAAAGGTACAGTGGAGTAGGAAGAGACTGCAGAGCCAAAAAATATATTAAAAATATATTAGTAATCAGAAAAAAATGTTCAGTATAAGCTCTATCAGGTAATAGGGGAAATAAGAATCAAATACTTTTAATTCTGTTAACTTTTAGCAATATGCATTGAAACATTGGATTGAGTAGGAAAATATTTAGTACCAGTTAATGACAGGGCAAAACATGGGACCATGTCAGGAGACATATTTCTTCTATAATTCACCTTGTTTGAAGCTCTAAAAAAACTAATTTTCACCATCTATGATTTGAAGATTTGAGTTTTTACCATATGCTCTCTCTATTTGTTTTTTCTAAAAATGACCCAAGGTGATTCATAAATATATATAAAGAAAACCAGAGGAAAGAAAGATACATAACATGACAGAATTTTGAAAACAAATAACCACACAAGTTATCACAATAAATACATGTATTGCTACACTATTCAGGGATCAAACTTCATTTTGCATAATATAGGGGGTCATTTTCCAAGTGGCTCACACGTGATAAGGGACGTTTTGCATGCGAAATGTCCCTTATCGCGTGCAATACCAGGATGGGGGCAGAGTCAGCCCCGGAAAAGGAGAAGTCGGGGCGTCACCGGGGCTGACTCCATGAAGACGCTGCGGACGACGAAAAGGTAAGGGCCTTTTCGCGTCCGAGTTCACGCCCAATAACTACACCTTCTATGGTGGCGCTATTGGGTGCGAAACCAGCAGCGATCGCACCGCGGCAGTGCGATTGCTGCTGGCTAGCGCAGGACTGCCCCCCGGGTCAACCCCCCCGCCCCTCATTACTTAAAGTATCGCAGGCCTGCGATACTTTAGAAAATGAGGCCCATAGTTTGTCTGGGATCAATAGGGAGAGTTCTTTGAGAGCTTAGAAAATTATCTAATGAGGTTGATAATGATACAAAGATTTAGCAGGATTGCTAAATCTAAAACCACATATGGAGAGGCAATTTTCAATTTATCCAGGTAAATGGAGATCTACCTAGATAAACTGACCTAATTGAAAATTGTTCTACTCAAATGCAGCTAAGTGTGTGCACATAGTTCACAATGTGTGCAGTTTTACCTGCTTTGAAAGTAGAGTTCTTTTTGGTGGATTTAGGTTGGGGAGCAAAATAGTTTATGCCCATGTCATTTTCAGATGTGCTATTTCCCCTCCATCCACATCTTCGCAATCCACACAAAAAAAAAAAAGTAGGATGAAACTTTGCAAGCATTTCTTTTTTCAATATATCTTTATTAAGGAATACAATTCAGAACAAAACATAATTTAATTTTTCCAACACATAAGTACTCCTATAGGTTTTTTTTATTTCTTCCCCCAACCCTACCCTCCTCTCCCCTAGCCCAAAAATCTCAGGAATGCCCACTTCTCCATTTAACTGGAAAAAGGCAACACAAAATACTATATTGCTCCATGTTTGCCTCTCTTTTTGATATGAATATTATTGCTCTGTTGAGTCAACTGAATAACCCTCAGATTAGTACTTTTGTATAACTGGTGAATAACTTTTAGACTACTGACTTGCAAGGTACTCCTGGGATGGCCTCTGGTTGAGCTATAACCTATTGATGTTGAAAGGGCCCCTAGGATGGTTGAGACACAACCTACTGATGATTCTCAGTTGGTTGAGTTTTCACAATTAAGTTGTTTTGGGTTGAGGCTGGTATTAGACAAGATGAGGCTTATTGGTAGCTTTTGGATCTCTGTTCTCCAATATTCATTAAATCTTTATCAGGAGATAAGCTGTTTTTGTTGTGTAAAACTGTGAATACATTATTTACAGAAGGACGACTGATCGCATGACTTAAGAAATCCATAGTGAAGCCCATTTTAAAAAAGCTACAACTGGATTTTTTATTATGTAAGAGCTATAGACCTAAAAATAACATTTCTGGTTAAGCATATTGAAAATGTAATAACTACACTGGTAGCAAATTTTCTGGCATTCTCAGGCAGGTTGACTAGTAGTCAGTCTGGGTTTTGACCTGTGCACATCACAGAATTGGTCATATTGTCTTAGACCATATTATGTGTGCTTTGGATTCAAGGGATTCTGCTTTGCTAGTCATGCGTTATCTATCCAGCACCGTTGACTTTGTAGATCATCACCTGCTGATTCAATGATGTCAGGAGCTGGGGACTGGGGAAAAAGTCTGGTTGGATTTCCTTCTTTTTGAGTAATTAGACCCAGATTGTGGAAATGGGAATTCATATTTTTTTCACCTATGGTAGTAAGAGCTGGAATTCCTCATAGTTCCTGTCTTTCACCTCTGAGGTTCAACATCTTTATTAGATTGTTATCTAGAATTTTTCAAGAACTTGAATTTGTTGGTCATATATATATAGAAATGATTTCCTGTTCTTGAACCCTGTTAGGGATGATGTTAAAAAAGTGGTGACTTTTTTGAACATCTGCCTAGCTGATTTGGCTTTTTGGCTGTAGAAGAATAATTTGGTTCTAAATAAAGTTAGTTTAATATCCTGTATGTAGGTACTGATAGTGGGTTGCTTTCAGCTATAACTGACCCTCCAATATTAGAGGGTCATATTATTATGGTTTCTTTTTGTTTTGGATTCTAGGTTTCTATGAACCCTTACATTGGGTTAGTGGTGCAAAGAGTTTATCTATAACAAGACAGTTTGCCTGCTTACTAGTGTTTTGAAAAGCGATACACGTGCCAAAGCCAGGAGATATGCACATGACTCAGCCTGGTGCACACCACATGGATTTTAAAAACCACGGGAGTATGTGTGTATCCCCTGACACGTGAAAAATGAAGTTAAAAAAGGGGCAGGGCATGGATGGGTCATGGGCAGGCCGAGTCTGTTACATGAAGTGTGCGCATAAGTATTTACGCACACAAATATGCACCAGTATCCCCTACCATGCATCTTCTACTATGGACGGTTGTGTAAGTAATAAAATAACAAAAACTAGGCTAGTCATTGGGGTTTCAAAGGGTCAGGGCTATTAGGGTAAAAGATAGACAAGTTAGCTAGGGAATTTAGAAAGTTTTCTCCTTTACTGGGGTAGATTGGGAATGAACTGGGTAAACAGTCAATTACGTTGGTGCGTGTATCTACTAAAATCGCCCCACTTGCATGCTTGAGGCGGGATTTGCGAGCAAATGCACATGTCAACATAAAGTTGCACGCACATGTATGTGCATATAGCTGATTTTATAACGCGCACGATTACGCTCATATACATGTTACAAAATCACTGCAAATGCTTACGGGTCTTTTCTTGACCCTCATACATTGAAAACTGTGGTATATGCCTTAGTATCGTGATTTTTGATTACTGCAACATTCTATATGTGGGTTTACCAGCAAAACTCAAGTATAGGATACAACTACTGCAGAACATGGCAGCATGACTGATTCTTGAAAATCAAGATTAGATGGAGTTTCTCATATGTTGCTGTCCCTTCTTTGTTTGCCAGTTGCAAAGAGAGTGAAGTTTAAGCTATTGGCCATTACCTTTTGGCCCATAAGGAACAATGGTCCTACATTTATTTATTTGAAAAGAAAGAATAGAAATGTCTAAAGAAATAAATATATAAGTCTGGGAAATGTTTAATTGGTACAGGCCTGGCTGGCTGTAGAGATAATCCTCTCAGGGCTGTTAGCTACTGCCCCATCTCAAAATTTGTGCCGTTAGCAACTTTCCGCTCAGGCCTTTTCTTCTGTGTCTCCTTGACTTTAGAAATGCCTGCCAGTGTTGGCTAGAGCAGTATTAAAATAACTAAGGTATTCCAAGCAGATGAAATCTTGGTTGTTTCCTAAGGTGATCTGAGTTTATATTGAATAGTTCTAAGTGGAGCTTTCTTTATATTATGGGTTTCAGCAGCATGTTTATGTTTTATGGTTTTGTTTTTAAGTTGAGAATATTTTGTTTTTATGATTATGGATGTTTAATTTGTAAACCACTTTCATTGTTTCTCAACTGATGCTATATAAATATGTTCAATAAAAATATTACAAGTAAACATACAGTATATGACAACATTACATTCAATTATTTAATGATGCACATTGATAATTTAGTCTCAGATTTCACACTCAGACTTTCACTCTCCTCATGTGATGTAACAAGAAACATCTAACTTCCTGAATTGATGTTATATTTTATTTCACATATAACTCATAGCTCTGTCATGTGTATTAGTTTGTCATAATTCATAGAAAACATATGTATGTGATACCCTGAAAAAATCTATTCACTGTTTTTGTATGTATATGTATATCTTTTTCTATATTTACATCTATATTTCTCTCTCTCGATATATATCAATATCTATTTATCTATTGACACATAGATACATAAACACATGCACATGCTTATTTCTATCACAAAAATTATGAAGAAATTTGTATTATATTAAATTATTTTTCACTGTAGTGTCTTTCCCTAATAGTTTGGGATTTTTTCAAATATTAATGTAAATTTATAGGTATGATGTATATATGTAGAAAATATTTTAAAAAGCCAGTAACACTAATGAGTATATTTTGCTTGTCCTCAGTGTAAAATAATTATTGGAAACTTTTACACTGCATAGGCCTGACATATGCTTAACTAATATTCTTCCTGCTTGCAAAGTATGAATATCCACAAGAAAAGATAAATACAGTTGTCTAAAAAAAAAAAAAAAAGGGCTGGAAGCCAGAAATATTGTTGTGAAGATGGTGTTTTGTTGCAGAATGTGACTGTTTTAACAAACACTATACAAGATATGCTTTGGCGGCATAAAAAAAATTATCTGGAGTGTATTATCAAAGAGGACCCCTAACGTTTATCCATACTATAAGGCAATATGCTACTCAATGTGATATGCTCACAATGTGAACAGATGGAGAATTATAAACATGCATAGCGGGAAGGGTAGTAAGAAGTGTACTGAATCAGCTTCCATGTCTTATAACTAAAAATACTAAGGGGCAGATCTTAAAACCTGCGCGCAGGCATAGATTTGTTCGCACAACCCGGCGCACCAAATCTACGCCCAATTTTATAACATGCGTGTGCAGCCGAGCGCATGTTATAAAATCCAGGGTCAGCATGCAAAAGGGGTACACAATTGTGCAACTTGCACGCCAAGCCACACAGCCTTCCTCAGTTGCCTCCGAGGCCGCTCCGAAATCGGAACGACCTCGGAGCGAACTTTCCTTCCGCCTCCCCCCACCTTCCCCCCCCTTTCCCCTACCTAACCCACCCCCCAGCCCTACCTAAACCCCCCCCTTTACATTTGTTCCAAAAGTTACACCTGCCTGAGTCAGGCGTAACTTACACGCACCGGCCAGCTGCCAGCGCGCCATGCCCCGGCACAGGCCACTGTGTTGGAGCACTCGTCCCCACCCTTGGACCGCCCCTGGACCGCAGTCCCACCCACGGCCCTGCCCCCCAGACCGACCCTTTTTCAAAGCCCCGGGACATACGCGCGTACTGGGGCTTGCGTGCGCCGCCAAGTCTATGCAAGATAGGCTCAGCGCGCGCAAGGGCAGCTTTTCGGGGGTTACAAGCGTATGTTACGCGAATAACCCTTTGAAAATCTGCCTCTGAGTCCTCAGAAGGGTCTGCTAATAACATAAATGTCGTGTTGGGTAAGACCAGTGATCCAATGAGCTCCAGCATCCTGTATTCAACAGTAGCTGGTCTGGGTAATTTGGAAGTACCTACAAGATTCCAATAGGAAACTCTGTTCCATATTTCTCACTCCCAGAAGTACATGTCCATCTCAAGAAACTTATCCAAATCTTTTTAAACAGGTCTTGACCACATTCTGTGGTAAGAAATTTAGTAGCTTAATTATGTGTAACCCCTGTGATGGTCGAATCTGAATATTAGTTCCAGTGGCCATATCTCACATTTCTATTTTTAGATGGAACAAAGCTAATTTGCCAAGAGATGTAATTCCAGGGTTTCCTGTGTGGGGGAGGGGGAGAATTTTCCTTTCAAGACCCTTCACATTGCTATTGGGTATTCCCATATTAAAGTCTTTGCACACAGCTTACATAACAGCATACATGAGCATTAAAGTCATTTCTCAATGAAATACATGAGAGTTTGGGTGGCTGCCAACATTACTCTTTACTGATAATGTGCAAAGTGATGATTTAAAGTCTTTACAGCTGATGTGTTCTCTTTTAAGATAGTACAAGTGCTTTTAGTAAATTTGTGATATTAAAGCCAATTGATGCAGTAAATTATTCATTTCTTCCCTCCCATTAGATACTGGGCAAGTTGATAGCTTTCCTCCCAATGTAGGTGAAGTATCAAAGATGAAATTTATATTACACAGTCATTTTGTCTCCTTCCTCCTCTTTGTCTCTTCTTACTCCTCAACCTCCTCAGTGTACTGGAATTGCACAAGTTCTTCTCCTTCTTCCCATTTTTATTCCTCCAAATCTCAGGCCTTCCAAATGAAGGCCCTGGATGGGTCCAACTCCTCTCCTCTCTCCCCTTTCTCCTTCATGCTCTCAGGAGGGCTGAAAGTCATCCTTCTCCTTGGATCTTGATGGTCACAGGTTCCTCTTGCATGAAGGTAACCTCTCCTATTGCAATGTAGAGCAGAAATTAAACTAGTTTAACTGAGTCCCAAATTACTGGGCATTCCAAACTTAAATAAATTAGTAGAAGATTACAGTGTGAATTGGGAGGGTGGAAAGAAACTCCCATACAAATAAAAGACTCAATGGAGGCACTAAATGAATAGAAAAATCAGTGACCAGCCAAGATATTCTGTCTCTGTAAAAATATACTAAAGGGGATCCACAAGGTAAAATGCTTGCTTCCACATGGAGGAGTTGCAAACTCACAAGGTTACCATTATGTCTGTCCTCACCCAAATGGTCTTTCCTGACTATCCTCTACTAGGAGAGTAACAGCATCCCTACATATGTGTTGACTGAAAAATTACTTTTTAAAAATGAATTTAAAATCTGCTGCAAATTAGTTTCACAGACACTCCCTGATCTTGGAACTATTTGAATGAGTAAATAACCACTCACTATTAACTTTATAAATGAATAAAACAAATTAAAAAACTAAAACTTGTTCCAAAACACACACAATTTCTAAACCTCTCTCATATCACTTCTCAGCGGTCTCTTCTCCAAGCTAAAGAGCCTTAACCTATTTAGCCTTTCTTTCATGAAGATGTCAATCCACCCCTTCATCATTTTTGTTGCCCTTCTCTTCACTTTTATTATTCTGCTCTGTCTTTTTTGAGATGGGGCAATCAGAGCTGCACACAATACTCAGTGTGGTTATACCATTGAGGGAATATTATATTCCTATTTTTTCTATTTCTTTCTAATCCTTTTAAAAGAATTCCTAACATTTTATTTGCTTTTTTGACCACCACTGAACTCTAAAGTCCTATTCCCAGGTAGTGCACACAGACATAAGAACATAAGAACATAAGAACATAAGAAAATGCCATACTGGGTCAGACCAAGGGTCCATCAAGCCCAGCATCCTGTTTCCAACAGTGGCCAATCCAGGCCATAAGAACCTGGCAAGTACCCAAAAACTAAGTCTATTCCATGTAACCATTGCTAATGGCAGTGGCTATTCTCTAAGTGAACTTAATAGCAGGTAATGGACTTCTCCTCCAAGAACTTATCCAATCCTTTTTTAAACATAGCTATACTAACTGCACGAACCACATTCTCTGGCAACAAATTCCAGAGTTTAATTGTGCGTTGAGTAAAAAAGAACTTTCTCCGATTAGTTTTAAATGTGCCCCATGCTAACTTCATGGAGTGTCCCCTAGTCTTTCTACTATCCGAAAGAGTAAATAACCGATTCACATCTACCCGTTCTAGACCTCTCATGATTTTAAACACCTCTATCATATCCCCCCTCAGTCGTCTCTTCTCCAAGCTGAAAAGTCCTAACCTCTTTAGTCTTTCCTCATAAAGGAATTGTTCCATTCCCCTTATCATTTTGGTAGCCCTTCTCTGTACCTTCTCCATCGCAATTATATCTTTTTTGAGATGCGGCGACCAGAATTGTACACAGTATTCAAGGTGTGGTCTCACCATGGAGCGATACAGAGGCATTATGACATTTTCCGTTTTATTCACCATTCCCTTTCTAATAATTCCCAACATTCTGTTTGCTTTTTTGACTGCCGCAGCACACTGAACCGACAGACTTAACTGAACATGCACAATTATAAAATTAGTCTCCTAATAACAGTAATTTTAAAATGAGCATGAGTGCGCCCATAGACACATATCAGCGCGCAATGAAGATATGCTGGAATTTTTAATTGTGTAAGCAATTGCATGCGTTTGTTTTAAAATACACCAACCACACATAAGTATGCTCCTAATTATGAAGTAAGTTACTCACAGCTAGTGCGTTTGTCTTATATAGGACTTTGTTATGTGTACATAAGCAGATTTTAAAACATGCTCGTGTGAGCCACTTTTCCAGTTAGTCCACCAGTTTGTCAAGTTAATATTAAGGTCTTTCAGACCCCTCTAGTTCTACATCCTACTTGCTGTCCAGTTGATCCAGACCCCTCACCCTGTTCTGTAACCCTAAAATTCAAAATGTACAGACTTTAGTGGTGTGCATTCGGTCCCTACGTATTGGCAATCCACAACGGATGTTGCCATATTCGTTGTATTTGTGGGGAAGTGAAACATATCGTGATTCCCTACGAATACACAAATCTTCGCCAAATTATTTGGCCAGCTAAATAAATCAATTTAAACAAACCCCCCACCCTCCTGACCCCCCCCCCCCCCAAGACTTACCAAAACTCCCTGGTGGTCCAGCGGAGGGTCCGGGAGCCATCCCCTGCACTCTCACACCCTCGGTGCCGGTTTCATCATGGCGCCTATAGCCTTTGACCTACTATGTCACAGGGGCTACTGGTGCCATTGGTCAGCCCCTGTCACATGGTAGGAGCACAAGATGGCGCCAATGGCCATGTGACAGGGGCTGACCAATGGCACCGGTAGCCCCTGTGACATAGTAGGTCAAAGACTATCGGCGCCATGATGAAACCAGCACCAAGGGTGTGAGCGTGCAGGGGATGGCTCCCGGACCCCCCGCTGGACCACCAGGGAGTTTTGGTAAGTCTTGGGGGGGTCAGGAGGGTGGGGGGTTGTAGTTAATTTTAATTTTAGCTGGGACACAAATAGAAATTGCTGTATTAACACATCGGGGCGCCATACGGCCGAATGCAACGTATCTGCTCCCCGATGAATCCGAATCCCGAATGCAATGTATGGCATCCCTCTGCACATCCCTAACAGACTTGCTCCTCACAGGAGCAGCAGTAAAATTATACTGATATCTCATGAATGCACACTACGTTTTTTGGTTTTAAAATACAGAGCTATGCATATACATGTTGGTCCTGCTCCAGAGCGCCTATGCCCTACCCCTTTTCCTCTCCTTTCTTCCTCACACATGCAAAGGTACATACATGCATAATTTGCATCTTTTAAAAATGTGTGTTGCTCGTGCATGGCCAACATACATGCGTAAGTAAGCATTTTTACACAAGCAATGCTTTTTAAATTGACCTCAGTTTGAGCTGCTATAGTGCACAGGCTACATATGTTACTATCTAGAGGTTAGAATACTGAACTATGATTCAGAAGAAGTCCTGGGACAGAGTTCAAGATTTTCCTCTTCTATTAGCCCTCTGATCTTGGGGGCAGTACATTTATCTCTCTCTCTGTTTCCAGGACCGAGTTAAAAACAATAAGGGTCAATCCACCCAATTTGAGGGCATTAAGGAAACTGTGGTGAATAGCTGCCTAAGAAGGCCAAAATCACTATTCAAATTTAGAGCAGAGATTCTATTGGAAGCTGAATGGGAACAAATTGGGTGATAATGAAGATATAGTGAAGCATTTGAGGTCCTCCAAGCTCTAAGCCATGAAATATATTAACTGCTTCATTACACTATGAAAAAGCCTGATCATCTGTTAGGACATGCAAAGTTGCTCAGGTGACATCAGTCCCTTATAAAAAATGGCAGGGAGACCACAATGAGTAGACATTAGAGATGTGAATCGGTCCCGGACTCATTTCCGGTATCGTGTTCGTAGAACCACCGTGGGAAACCTTCATTTCCTGTGGTTCTGAGCAGTTTTGTTCGGCTGTCCCGAGCCACAGAAAAAGAAAACCATACTGACCCTTTAAATTTAATTATTTAGAATCCCCCACCCTCCCGGCCCCTCTTTTCTAAAATACCTGGTGGCCCAGCAGGGGTCCCGGGAGCGATCTCCTGCTCTCGGGCCATCAGTTGCCAGTAAACAAAATGGCGCCGATGGCCCTTTGCCCTTACCATGTGACAGAGGCTATCAGTGCCATTGGCCGACACATGTCACATGGTAGGAGCAATGGATGGCTGGCACAATCTTAAAAAATTGGCGCAGGCCATCCATTGCGCCTACCATGTGACGGGGGCTGGCCAATGGCACCGATAGCCCCTGTCACATGATAAAGGCAAAGGGCTATTGGCGCCATTTTGATTAGTGGCAGTCGACAGCCCGAGAGCAGGAGATCGCTCCTGGGACCCTCGCTGGACCACCAGGTACTTTAGAAAAGTTTGGGGAGAGGGGTCGGGAGGGTGGGGGATTCTAACTAATTTGATTTAAAGGGTCGGGGTGGGTTTGGGGGTTGCTTTTCTGTGTGCCCTTTCTTCCCGCCCCCCCCAAAAAAAAAAACAAAACAATAAGAAAACCACACAAACATTTCGTGGTGTTTTCCTATCACTTTCGGGGACCCCCCGGGTTCCTGATGGATGAGAAAATATCGTAAGATGTTTTCATCCGTCAGAAAAATGATTCACATCCCTAGTAGACAATGACATGGACCATGAAATCAGTGCAGACTAAGCGGAAGAAACCCAAAAGGCCTGTACACATTTTGATCTCCATGACACTTTATTATCATACTCTCTGAATCACTTATTTTCCCATGGAAAAGGGTGGTGGATGCATGAAATGGTCTTCCAGTGCTAGGAGATAGAGACAAATTTAGTAAGATAATTCTAGAAAGCTCAGGATAAGCACAGATGCTCTTAATTGCTGAAAAATGAAGGGAAAACCAAAGGTCAACTGTGAAACTGAGCAGACCTGATGGACCTTTGGCCTTTATCTACCATCATATGCTCCATTTTTATATTTGCTCCAGCTTCATAAGATTCAATGGAGAAACACCCAATGCACAAATGCACAATGCACAATGCACACATGCACAAATCTGCTTGTTACAGCCAGATAGAAAATATGTTAATATCTTGGCAAGTTTATGGTCAGCATGTGTCTATTTGTGAAATCCCCTCCCCCCATTTTATTCATTAGAACATTTTTTTCCTCTATTCTTTACTCACATCTGTCCTTTTCTATGAAAAGATAGCATTCCAAGACTCTAGCCATAAACCTTTCCAGTACACACACCAGGCAATCCTGTGCCCCCACATTGCTGGAGTGGCCCCATTCCTCCTTACTCACATTATCACATACCAGCAAAGCTAGGGATGCTAGGAAATGGATTCTCATCTTTCATACTCAATGGCTCCATTACTCCATCTACTTTGTATGACCAGCAGTCATAGCATAATAAGGGGGTTCTACTTGCATACTTTTCATTTCTGCAAGCACCCTGCCACCTTATGCAGCATAGTGAGCCTACATATTGGCAGAATACTTTTTATCGTGGATTCCTGGAAAACCTCTTGTTGTCACTGCTCTGAATAGGTTTGCATGTCAGTATACATGGAGGCAACCATGCCATGTTCACGCTAATAGATGTATCTGAAGGCTGAAGTGTGATTCTTGCTATTCATGTCTCTTGTCTGTTCTCTATTTATGATCATTAAGCTAGGATCACAACTTACTGTCGTCACTTTAAATGGTAAATAATATGTATGCTAGTAATGGTGCTTGATAAAGTATGAACACGCAGACATCATTTGCTTATGCTCCTTGCCTGGCTGAGAACCATGATGGCATATTTGTAGAGTGAGAGAAAGAGATCTTTCAGAACTCTATCTTGGTATTTCAGCAGTCCTTGCAAAAATGTAAAGTTATCTCTCCAGCCTATGCTAAAGAGTACTATAGCAATGCTGCCTCATTTGGACTACACAATATTAGCTCAACTATACAAAGGTGCCAAAAAAGGTTCCACCCATGGCATCTCCCTGTTTCACAATCTTGAGTTTAACCAAGATGGACACAATAATTAAAATAGTATACAGAGCAACAGAACATGCAAAAATAAAAAAACAAAACAAAAAAACATGAAGAAGCCAGTGAGTCACATGTTATGGAAACAAATCTCCACTCACAATAAAATAGAAGGACCATTTTCAGAGTCAGCAGCATCTCGCACAGTACGAAAAGAAATAACAACCTGTAAGTTTTCAATATCCATGGGCTGTGCCTTTAGTACAGTGTAGTTAACATTAACTGCCGCAATAAGAATTACTTATAAAGCAAGCATTTTTTTGTATTCATGTTTTAAATAAATTAATAGACAGATCTAGCTGAAAGCATTACAGTCATAAAGCACTTTGCTATTCTATACATTTATTTTAAAAATGAGACAAATAAGTGCAGAAAACCCTTTCCCCCCCAAAAAATCAAGAAGAGCATCTCATTGTCTGTGTTTGTCACTTAAAATGTCTATAAAACAAAGGTAAGATCAGGGCCATTGGTAAAGGTAGATGAGATGGGGAGCCACTTGGAGTGCCAGACTTGTGGGGTGCTAGTGCTCCCTCAGTACCCCACACCTGCCATGGAGCTTACTTCTGTCACCCCAGAACTTCCATGCTACAATGAAAATGACAGAAATAAGTTCTGGCAAGGGTTTTCCTGCATGGCCTAGACTTTGGAGAGGGGCACCTCACTTCTGACCAATGACATCAAGGGGAGGAGACCCTTCTACCTGGGGCTTCAATTAGCCCCACAACTGTCCTGGGGGAAAAGCCACATTTGCTCATTAATGGTCTGTGGTCTGTGGAAAATCAACATAATCTGATGGGTTTGGGTGCATTTATTCCAGGGCTGCCGTGCTCATCACATGACCATCATTTCTAGCTTTTTCCCTTTATACTCAGCACTGCTCCTCCTCCTCCTCCAAGAGTCTAGGAAGTGGCATGTGCGGAAGCAGTGAGGACTCATTTGGCATTGTTGCAGAAATAGAGGTAACCTGCTAGGCAGAGTTTGTTTGAATGAACATGGAGTGAAATGTTGAAAGAGTTGGTGCTAGAGTGCCTAGCAGAAGAACTGACCCTGCAGTGTATGCAGAGGTATAATGAGCAGGCATCATTTTACTGATGTTGCTAAATTACTTGGAACTGACCATATATCTGTGTGTGTGTGTGTGGGGGGGGATATATATATATATAGGGGCGGATTTTAAAAGCCCTGCTCGTGTAAATCCGCCCGGATTTACGCGAGCAGGGCCTTGCGCGCCGGCGCGCCTATTTTCCATAGGCCTGCCGGCGCGCGCAGAGCCCCGGGACTCACGTAAGTCCTGGGGTTTTTCGAGGGGGGCGTGTCGGGGGCGGGTCCGGGGGCGTGGTTTCAGCCTGGGGCGGTCCGGGGGCGTGGCCGCGCCCTCCAGAACCACCCCCGGGTCGCATCTCGGCGCGCTAGCGGCCCGCTGGCGCGCGGGTATTTACTTCTCCCTCCGGGAGGCGTAAATCCCCTGACAAAGGTAGGGGGGGGTTTAGACAGGGCCGGGGGGGGTGGGTTAGGTAGAGGAAGGGAGGGGAAGGTGAGGGGAGGGCGAAAGAGAATTCCCTCCGAGGCTGCTCCGATTTTGGAGCGGCCTCGGAGGGAACAGAGGTAGGCTGCGCGGCTTGGCGCGCGGCAGCTACACGAAATCGGCAGCCTTGCGTGCGCCGATCCAGGATTTTAGCGGATATGCGCGGCTACGCGCGTATCTACTAAAATCCAGTGTACTTTTGTTTGCGCCTGATGCGCCAACAAAAGTACGCGAAGGCGCACTTTTTTAAAATCTACCCCATAAATTTTACCTAATTTCTCAGAATCATAGCCCAGTCATCCAACCATTAGATCATTCCTCCTCCCTAAATATTGATCTTTGGTAGAGTAGTAACTGTCAGAGGAGTCTCTTTCCTATAGTCAAATACTGGAGTCAATTTTACCTCTTAAGGTCAATATCCCTTTGCATAGGTAATCCTTCCAACAGTTAGGTAGCCAAAGAGGCACATCCTCTTAATCAACTATATGTATATTCCTTCTAAGTAGACTGAGTGTAATATGAAATTAGCATTGCCTACTCTGTTTTTATTTAGTTAATTAATAGGTAAATAAGTTAATTAAGTATAAATGAACTGTCAGTTGTTTAAGCATACATCACAGAAAATGTTTATGCTTCTTTTTTCTTTCTCTTGGCAAAACATCTTTTTCCTTTAAATAAAATAATTCAACATGAACAGCATCAAAGGGGAAAAAATAGAAGGAGCTTCATCAAGTTCTCTGGGCTTCATTAATCTCTCACTCTAGCATTAAATAGAACTGTAGAAAGTTTCAGGTACTGCTATATTTTAAAAATTAATTGCACATCATCATGAAAAAATGCACTTAAGTAGCTTTCTCAAATTTCTGTTAATATACCAGTGCTCAAGTGAAACTTACCACTGAATATTGTATTTCATCTTTTCTGCAACTGTAGTCAGATATCACTTTTCACTTTAGAGTCTTCTGTGATTACTGGAGTTGTTAATGTGTACTTTGTGAATTTAGTGAGTACTTACAGACACTCTGCGGTTCTGACACACTAAGTAGCATGGATGTAGTCTATGGATTTTGCATGAAACTATGAGGGCAAGCTTGCACACAAACCAGCAATGCATTAAAATATATGGCAGAATATTAATTTAGTACATATGACAAATATGGTCCAATTGGCCAATCCAGTCTTTCAGGCTGTTCTTTCCTATATTGCTCTAGCTATGATATATTCAGCTATCATGAGAGTTTGACTACCTAGAGGAGATTGCTGCTTATCCAAGTTGGTTTATTATCTCCTTTTTTTTTTCCTGTCCTACTATTCTAGATAGTCCAATAAGTTTCCATATCTAAACCAATACCCAGGCCACCTATATTTTTTATCAAGTCCAGGGGCAGATTGGCTTGGGCCATCCAGTGCACCTACCATGTGACAGGGGCCAACCAATGGCACCGATAGCCCCTGTCACATGGTAGGAGCAAAGGGCCATTGGCGCCATTTTGATTAGTGGCAGCTGACAACCCGAGCACGGGAGAATGCTCCCAGGACCCCTGCTGGATCACCAGGTATTTAATTTTTTTTTTTTTTTTTGGGGGGGGGGGTCTGCAGGGTGGGGGGATACTAACAAACTCATTTTAAAGGGTCAGGTTGTGTTTTTAGGTTGTGTCCTTTCTTCATGCCCCCCCCCCCATAACGATGAGAAAACCCACTAAATTAATCGTGGGGTTTCCTATCACTATCGGGTAGGGATGTGAATCGTTTTTTGACGATTTAAAATATCGTCCGATATATTTTAAACCGTCAAAAATCGTTAGGGCCACGATACAATACCAATTCCCCCGATTTATCGTCAAAAAATCGTAAATCGGGGGAAGGGGGAAGGGGGAGGGCAGGAAAACCGGCACACTAAAACCCCCTAAAACCCACCCCCGACCCTTTAAATTAAATCCCTCACCCTCCCGAACCCCCCCCAAATGCCTTAAATTACCTGGGGGTCCAGCGACACACTAAAACACGGCACACTAAAACCCCCTAAAACCCACCCCGATCCTTTAAATTAAATCCCCCACCCTCCCGAACCCCCCCCCCCAAATGCCTTAAATTACCTGGGGGTCCGTAGCGGCGGTCTGTAGCTTAAATTACCTCCGTAGCCTTAAATTACCTCCGTAGCGGTGGTCCGTAGCTAAATCGGGGGAAGGGGGAGAGCAGGAAACCGGCACACTAAATCGTGTAGTCTTCAGCCGGCGCCATTTTGCAAAATGGCCGCCGCAAAATGGCAGTGGCCATAGACCAAAACGATTCGACGCAGGAGGTCGTTCCGGACCCCCGCTGGACTTTTGGCAAGTCTTGTGGGGGTCAGGAGGCCCCCCAAAGCTGACCAAAATTTCCTGGGGGTCCAGCGGGGGTCCGGGAGTGATCTCCTGCTGCGAATTGTTTTCCGTACGGAAAATGGCGCCGGCAGGAGATCAACTGCAGGAGGTCGTTCAGCGAGGGTTCCGGACCCCCGCTGAACGACCTCCTGCAGTCGATCTCCTGCCGGCGCCATTTTCCGTATGGAAAACAATTCGCGGCAGGAGATCGCACCCGGACCCCCGCTGGACCCCCAGGAACTTTTGGCCAGCTTGGGGGGGCCTCCTGACCCCCACAAGACTTGCCAAAAGTCCAGCGGGGGTCCGGAACGACCTCCTGCGTCGAATCGTTTTGGTCTATGGCCGCCGCCATTTTGCGGCGGCCATTTTGCAAAATGGCGCCGGCTGAAGACTACACAATTTAGTGTGCCAGTTTCCTGCTCTCCCCCTTCCCCCGATTTAGCTACGGACCGCCGCTACGGAGGTAATTTAAGGCTAAGGAGGTAATTTAAGCTACGGACCGCCGCTACGGACCCCCAGGTAATTTAAGGCATTTGGGGGGGGGGGTTCGGGAGGGTGGGGGATTTAATTTAAAGGGTCGGGGTGGGTTTTAGGGGGTTTTAGTGTGCCGTGTTTTAGTGTGCCGCTGGACCCCCAGGTAATTTAAGGCATTTGTGGGGGGGTTCGGGAGGGTGGGGGATTTAATTTAAAGGGTCGGGGGTGGGTTTTAGGGTGTTTTAGTGTGCCGGCTCACGATTTTAACGATTTTCACGATACTTTACACACCCAAATGGCAACAATACGATTCCCTCCTCCTCCCAGCCGAAATCGAACGTTAAGACGATCGAGGACACGATTCACATCTCTACTATCGGGGACCCCCCCCCCCCCCCCCCCCGATATCTGATGATATTGAAAATATTGGACGATATTTTCAGTCGTCAGATAAACAATTCACATCCCAAGTGCCTAATGGTGCTATCCCGGCCCACCCACACCTCACCCCTTTTAGTCAAAACTGATCTTCTATGCATACATGCAGATACATGATTGGCTGTGGGCACTCGAAATGCCCATTTTGGCACGCTCCAGGTTTTTTAAATCGGGCCGATAGGAGATAATCTTCAAAGGAGTTACATGTGTAAATGTAACATATTATCATAGCAATTTTCAAAAGTCCATTTATGCACTTACAGTGCACTTATGCATCTAAGACCTATTGACAGTTCAATGACATATGTTGTAGCAATTTCAAAAGTCTACTTACAGGCATAAAGTGCATTTACATGTATAAATCCCAGTTTTAAGTATCTGAATCCTTTTTATGATTACCCCTCTAGTGAGTGCCCCCTGCATCATTATTTAAATTTCTTACTTGCTGCCTGCCCTTCACCAGCTTACAGCATCCCCTCCCTTTCCCACCCCTTCTCAGCATCCCCAGTTTCCAGGAGGCTCACTTGTTCCACAGCCATCTGCTCCTCTCAGAGCTCAACCTCACTAACAATGTACAATCATTTCCTCCTGCTCACCCCCACTCTTTCTGTGACTGTAGCTTGCCTCCAATTCTTCGCCTCCCCCCTCCCCTCCGCTACTCCAGTGCTTTCCCATTGACTGTATGCTACACAGTGTGCTGCTTTTACAGTTATAGCTCTCCATGCTCTGCTTCTCTTATTTACTCCTGGATAGAGAGGACAAGGATTCCTCTGGGATTACAACAACAAAAATTTAGCCATAGTGAAGACTGCACGTATCACTGCTGTGGCTGAGACTAGGGATAGCCACTGACACGAAGCTCGACATAGATTCCTGTTTTCCCACATGGAACCAGTACAGCCAGGGCCTGTGCATGGTATTAGGCCTTGCATCGCTACCCTCCCCGCACACAATTAAAAATTATGCATTTATAATTGATTTACATGAAAAGGGATATTCAAAGTAAAGTCTTCTGAGCTAAAACAATATTTATAACAACATGTATACCATATTTACATCACTATTGTGGTGTCAACCACAAAACCCTACAAACGACATTTGGAACCCTATTGTTTGATATGGACTTGGCTCTTGGAAAGTTTTGCATAAACTGAATTATAATATAGTAAATCTCCCATACCAAAATAGCACTAACTGCCAGCACTCAAACAGTCACAATCCTACTTATGAAAAGGCAACATCACAAATATTACACAAGGCTATAAAACACCAATATACCTCCTATTAGTAAAACAGAACAGCTTAGGTTGCTACTGATCCCTACACAGAAACTCCACACTAGTAGTATCCCGCACCTCAGTTACACATGTAGAACACAGACATACCCTCACCAAATATAGAGTAAAGAGACCATAAAGTAAAAATTGAAACATGCAGACAAAACTGAACTGGAAACCACACAAACCAGACTCTGTATATAGTCCAATAGTGGAAAAATAGATATATCACCATTTTTCATAAAACAACAAACAATAAAATCAATAAGTATAAAACATCAATCATAATAGAGAAAACCATATTAATAAAAAGAATACATATATGAATGGGCTTTACCAGTCACAAACAGTTTCCATAGTGATTTTTCTATGGAAACCTAATAAAAGAGGTTTTGCAAATAAGGATTCCTCCTATTGCTGTAACCCCACCTTTTGGGGGGAATGGCAACTCAGTACACAATCCCAGGGTGTACATAAGTTTAGGGGTGAAGGTACTTGTCTGTTACAGGATACTTCCAGTTACCCTCCCACTTTACTTCACATTCCTAAGTTCAGGAAAAAGACGTGTTCTCCTCAGAAATAGACTTTTATTTATCAGATTTGGCAGGATTTAGCATCAGAAGATAACAACAAGTCCTATCTCTAACATCCTGACCACTAAGCAATAATATATCCTAAAGAAAGTTCTGTACCATGGGTGGTTTCAAACATGCCATAAACCTTAGCCTGCTTAATATATTAATATTTATGACTAACTTACTTACCCTGATCCCAACTTCAGACGATATCCCTCTGTTCTCCTCTGAAGCAGATGCTGGCTCAAGGTCTAGAGAATGTGGGCAGGGGAGAAGGCTTGCTTCCTGGATTTGGTATTGGCAGAGCTGGCAAGCAATCTGGGAAGGAGGCCAACTTCTGGATTTGGTACTTTCTGGGCTATCTGGAGCTTGCTCTAGGCCCCTCACAGTCTCAGACTTTGTCACTCTCTGACCCTAAGCAGGGCATCTCCTCTCTATAGTCTCCTGGCCACACCAAGTCTTCTCCCTCCTCGATAGCAGGGGAGATGGACTACTTTGGGTTTGTTCTTGTTGTTGTATTTGTGGCATTGTGGACCCTTGGTTGCAATGGAGATGACTCCGCCCACGGGGAGGAGCCCCTTGGAGAACCACTGTGATAGGCTGACACAGATAGCAGACACAGTATGGATAGAGTCTTTATTGTTCTGCTGTAGATAGATGGTGAAAGCAGGAAGGTAAGGCACTGATCCACGAAGCGCCATTACATTCAACAGGCTCAGAAATATAGTCTCACCCAGATGTTCATGATAGGCGGGAGCCCGCAGTGTGGGTAACACCGTGGCTGGTGGGTGGAGTTGGAGCACCAGATCGTAAAGGTACTCACAGAATGAAGGAGTCTTCCTGGTGGTAGGAATGTGGGACTGAAGGTCCGTGGTACAGGATATAAAGGTAGATAGGCCCTCGAGGAGCGAGTACCCAAGGTCCAATATCCTGAAAGTAGAATAGAGAGAAAGACTCCCAAGGAGCGGTTGTCTTAGTTAGTGAGGAGCCCTGAAGGGAAGTTGGAAGTGAGAGACTCCCGAGGAGCAGGTGTCTAGAGCTTCTTGCTGGAGCAAGGCCCTTAGAGTGAAAGCGGCGTCTAAGCAAGCAGCTTAGAGCAGTCAGAGTAGAGAAGCAAAGTCTTACTAACTCAAGATAGTAGCGGAGGCAGAGGCTAGATATACCCAGAGGTTCTGACATCATGCTGTGGGGCCGCCCCCAAGGTTCCCACCATGATGTGCATTTGAGCGTAGGAGATGTACACTCTCGCACCCTAGGAGGCCACGGGAGTGAGCATGGCGGATGGGGATGCCCATGCTGGTTTGGAAATGCCAAGGTCCTCGGCACTCAGCACTGGAGGCAGCCATCTTGCCCAAAGAGAGTGAAAGGGTAGAAAAAGAGGTAAGGCAGAGCAGTCATAGCCATCTGCGACCAACGGACGCAACAGTTCTCTCCTGGTTTGCCTCCTTTTTGGTTCACTCTCTTTTTGGTTTGCTCCCCATTCTTATTTGCTCACTTATCATATACTTTCCAGCTGATAAATATGCATAATCATGTGGTGGGTGGAGGGTCTTTGCCACATTGTTGGTCTTTTTTTCCCTCCCCTTTTTTCAGGGGCTCCTTGCGGCATTGCAGATCTTTTTCCCCTCCCTCTTTCTTTGGGGGGCCTGCCACTTCAGTATGCCAAGCTTTATGCCATAATCAGCATTTTCTCTATCTCAGACTGCGCCCCCCCCCCCCCTTCATCCCTATCTTCAGGGGGTCCTTCTGACTTTGGAGTTCCCTTGGCCAGTCCATAACCTCTGCCTTGGATTTATTTACTAAGGCTCTTACAAACAGGTTTTATTTACTCAGGCTCTTACAAACAGGTAAATCTTAATAAATATCCTTCAGTGCTTGTTTACAGTTCTCATCCTGCCAAAGTTTCTTTTCTTGAGCTGTGACAGTGTTTTTGGGGCCTGTCAGCATGCTTGTCTGCCTCCTTGGTTATTATGATTCATATTAGATGCTTTTAGTGGTAAAATATTTGATATCTACCTATAAGGGAACATGCTCAGTGCTTCCGTGGATAAGGAGAAGGATTGGAGAGAGAGACTGAAGAGAGTGAGGGAGCTAGAGATTTCCCCAAAATTTCAAGATAGTTGTTGGAAAAGTAGGAGATCCCCCCAGGATTTCAACTTGGGAGAAAGAGATCCCTTCAGGATTTCAGCTACTTTTGAATAGTTTGGATTGGAAGGAGAGTGGAATTTGAGATTCTTCTCAGGGTGTCGAGGAAATTGACTGGTACTTTTTGGTGGGCCTCTGCTCATCACTTTTTGGTGGGCCTCTGATCCTCACTTTCATAATGCACACTGAATGAATTTTGGTAGAAATTTTTAGATTCTGAACTTGACCAGTCTGAAGGGAAGGGCATATTTCTAGTATCTCAAAGGAATGGGGTAAGGGTCTTGTTATCTGAGCTATCTGAAGAAGCAATGGTAAGAAGAATGTTGATACTTTTGAAATAAGGACTCAAGGGGCTAAACCCTTTTGAGATTTTCTAAGTTGAGAAAGAAGTTCAGGATTTTTGCCCATAGGGGAATTTTGATATTTTTTTACTTGGAGACTGTTTCCCTGCAGGTTTTGCATCTGAGGATATTTCTCTGGTGATTGACTTTATGCTACAACCCCATTCTAGTTATCCTGCATTGCATGGGGAGGACATTTTATGCATGGATAATGTTGGAAGGGAAGTGAGAAGGGAGCTAATACCCATGATGGACAACTTGACAATAATTTTCATTGCCATTATATTTTTTTATGTTTTGAATTTTTTGAATTGTAGCTTGGATCATTCTATTTAAATTATAGTAAAGGTTTTTATTTGAACACCATCCTTGGACTCCAAATGATTTTTTCTCTGCTGATTATTTTACCCAGTGAGGGAACTGTATGGTTAAATACTAGTATGAATCATTCTATATACTCTTGCTGTTATTGGCTTCTTTGTTCTTTCAATGGACAGTTTGGCACCTTTTGGAGGTGCTCTATCTCCAGTATAATTCTGGAGTGTGACTAGATTTTGAAACACCAGAGGCCCTGGAAGATTATTCTTCCTCCCTGACTGGACTGAACCCAGACCCATAGAATCCCTAGTTAAGGCTAAAACACAGAGAACTGGGAACCCGCTACACATATTTCAAACAGTTGATGAATAATATATCCTATAATTAAAATTTCATATAAAATGTTTTAAAAATTTACCAAACACCAATAAAATATTTCAAAATGGCAGATACATCAAACACCCAACAATTAAAACCATTAAAGATAAACAATTCCCTACTCTTAAATTAATATATAAGTAAAAGGCCTCCAAACTTTTTCTTTTGATTCCAAAAGCCTTGAGATGGCCAGGCATGAGTGCACAGACTTTCTCCACTCTCATTCATATACCCACATTTAACACATTCCTACTCTCTTACATGCTCACTGACACAAATGTTCAGACACACACAGTCATACACACTGACTGACTCATTCATACATACACCCAGTCATGCACACACACTATCACACATTGCTCACTGATTGACATTTTCTCACATACTGCTACACACAAATGCTCAGACTCACATACTTTTTCTGATACTCATTATTACATAAACGCTCAGTCTCACTTCTTAGTCGCTGACACAAATGCTCAATCTCACACACACTTTTTCACAAATTCACTGACACAATTATGCTCAGTCACACAAACACACCTTCTCACATGCTGACACACAAATGCTCACACATTTTCTCACACACTGAGTCACACATTCTTACTCACATATAGTCACACACACACACTTACAGGCTCTGACTGGATCACTTATATACTCTCTTTCCTCCCCTCCACCCCCACCCCATCCCCAAAAAAATGCAGGAGCAGTAGTAGCAGCCTTTTTTCTTTAAAAAAAAATATATTCACATTGGTTGTTAGGAGGATGCAGACAAAGCCCCAGGTAACCAGGGACCCAGTGAGATGCCTGCCTGTTGCTATGGGTGGAGGCATTCCTTACCTTAGGGAGGGGCAGGCTGCAAGCCTCAATTTTTTTTTTGGCCCGAGGACTAGTGGGACCCATGGCAGAAGAGCAGAAGGCTTGCAGCATGGAGCTGGTGGTGAGGAAGCAGTGTGAAGCTTCCCAAAGGGAGAGACACAACCCGAAATGGCTATACTGTTTCCTGCCTGCACAGCGAAAGTCGGGAGCAATTTGAGTCTCTAAGATAGAAGCGGGAAGAGGAGTAGAAAGCTGCCACTATGTGAAACTTCAGTAATGGAAAGCAGAGGCATTGCTAGGTACTTCAAAGATCTGGGGCATGGACTCATTGATCCTTTCATTCTCCCCACACTCCCCACCACCCACATCCATCATAATTCTATATAAAACATCAAAAATAAAGCATCATAATAATAAAACCAAACTCAGAGAAAGAATAAACATTTCAAAAACAGCCGGCAAAAAAATATCCAATATTTAAAAACTCATATAAAACTTTAAAAAATTTCCCAAGCACCAATAATATATTTAAAACAGCAGACAACAAATAAGGATTAAAAACAATTGCTTGCTCTCCATACCTGGGAAATGTTGATTTCCAGTCAGCTTTGGATTGTCATGAATTAGTAGGGAAAGGGAGCACACAAACTTTCTTCTTTCTCTCTCTGTCACATACACACACTCAAAAAAAGAAATGCAAGCCTATGCTGCAATCCCCTAAAAATAATCACCACCAAACAAAATAAACGGATTAATTGTATACTTGTCAAGAACTTTGATGTCTGGTACCCCTACCCGGGGCTTAAATCACAATATGAGTTACTCCCATGGAGCCAAGTACCCGTTTTACTTTATTCGAAGACCTAGTGATATACTTATTAACCTTTATATTTGTGTGCTTTTTTTTAAATTTTATTACATTATAAAAACCTTTTGTGCCCCATGGATACGGTCTGTATCTACTCTCCTTTGAATGGCTCTACTAGATAAACTTAACAAACTTATCTTATTTTCACCCGGCAATTCCGGGCTCTCATTCTTCTTTTTTTCTTTTTTGAGTAGAGCTGCTAGCCCACCCGACACCGTCAGTGTTTTGACGCCAGTGCGTCTGCTTCAGGGGATAGAGAGTTTGCAGCATTTCAAGTTTCCCTTGCTGCCAGCCCCTGAAGCAGACGCACTGGTGTCAAAACACTGACAGTGTCGGGTGGGCTAGCAGCTCTAATCGAAAAAGAAAAAAGAAGATTGAGAGCCCGGAATTGCCGGATGAAAATAAGATAAGTTTGTTAAGTTTATCTAGTAGAGCCATTCAAAGGAGAGTAGATACGGACAGTATCTATGGGGCACAAAAGGTTTTTATAATGTAATACAATTTTAAAAAGCACAAAAAATAAAGGATAATAAGTATATCACTGTGTCTTTGAATAAAGTAAAACTGGTACTTGGCTCCATGGGAGTAAATCATATTGTGATTTAAATCCTGGGCAAGGGTACTGGACATCAGAGTTCTTGTCAAGTATACAATACATACACACAATCTCCAACTTGCACACACTGATACACACGTACATGTTCTCTCTCCCTCTCAAATATACAGGCAACAGCAGCATCTTCCTTGGACTCGCACAGCATCTCTCTCTCTCTCACACACACACACACATGTTCTCTCTCTTACACATACACACATGCTGCCTTACACACATACTCTGTCTCTCATATACACACATGTTCTCTCACACATACTGTCATGCTCTTGCACACAAACATGCACACTCATGCTGTCTCTCACACACACATACACACTTATACTTTCTCACATGCACAAACATACCTACATGCACACTTATGCTCTTTGCCTGTCATTCACACACATGCACACTCATACTGTCTCTTATACATGTTCTCTGTCTCTTTCACACACACAAGCACAAATGCTCTCTTTCCTTCAGAGTGTTCAGGGTGCAGGCAGGAACAGCCTTCTTTCTTCTGTCCCACAGGGTGGCCAACACAAAAGTTTTCGCCTGGGCTGCACGGTCCCAGTCTTTACAGCAGCTGATTCCTCTTTGGGCCACTCGGTAACGGTCGACACAACCTCAGCCTCTCCTCCTCAGGCTGCGCAGCCTCTTCCTCCACCTTGGGCCAAGTGGCATTGCCAACACAGCTGCAGCCCTGCCTATGTGGCATGACCAACAACTCCTCCTCCTCAGGCCCTGTGGGCCCCACTGACCCAACTACAAACCTCTTCCTTGGGCCTCCGGCCAACAGTAACCTCCAATTGGTTCTGCCCTGGCTTTTTCCAGTGAGTAACAGTGTCATTTCAGTGAGCAATACAACTCAACACAGCTCAACTAGCAGGTCAAAAGCTATCTTCCACACCTGCACTTATAGAAATCAAGCCGGTTTCATCTGCTGACATCTCTACGAGTGAAATACTACTGTGAAATGATACCGTTCTGAGAAACCAAAACACTGACACAGTGCTGGCAGTATCAGGCAGCTCTCTTTTAAGAACAAGAGGAATTTCAAGTTAAGTTCTTTATTTATTTTTCCGCAAAAAATTGTATATTGAAAAATTCTTCAAAAATCATATTTGTATGACCAATGATTATAACTTAAGATGAGGTCTGGGCAAGACCAGCTTGACTTTCTACTAACAAGTAGACATTTCCATCCTTTATATGATGGTCATATATGTTTCTGTCATAACGGTGTGTCTATGAAGTACAGGTGAATTTTGAATTTCACTATCGTTAGAAGAAAGAGAGTCAAGTACATATGAGGTTTTGCTGTGGTAGAATTAAGATCATGAGTCAGCAAAAGAACAGCTTTCAAAGCCAATTGCTTGGATAAATCGGCTTATGTCCTCATCTGCCAGGCTTTTACTGTGCATGTAATTTTAGCCAGATTGGGAGGAGGTGTTGGTGAGATAAGGACACATCGGGCATAGATTATATTTTCAAATGTACACACATTGATTTCCAGCAAAGATCTGGACTTTGCAGGTGCAAAGTCCATGGGTATTTTAAACTCACGGATCCACAAGCAATTTTCCAAGGGAAACTGCATAGCTTCCCTCTGAAAAATAGCTCTAAGGCCAATGAGTTAAAAGTAGCTCAAAATCTGTTGCTTGGTGAGCCATTCACTTCCTAATACTTAAATATACCCTTTGTCATCTGACAAGCAGGATATTGAAATTGATTAAAATAAGCCCCTAGAAACAAATAATGAGTCAGATCTTAAATTCAGAAAGTCTAAAACCTGCCATTTGGGTTTATAGTTTATACTTTCTTGTTATATTTTCCAATACATAATATATAGATATTATGATCTAAAAAGTTAGTCATATTCTTTTAAATTATGTATGTACCATATATGAAATCCTGATGAGAAAAATCAATGACAAGCTAACAAAAGCCTGCATATGCTGTTAACCTGATTAAAGGTTCATAAATTGTGTTGTATTGACCTTCTAAAAATTGTCTAGTTGTCTGATCCTTGTATATTGAATTACTTTTACTTTCCAGTGCACTGCATTTTGATAAAAAATGTTTGCAAAATATTTGCAAGCTTATTTTAGTTATACTACATTACCCTTCATTACTGTATTATATGTATAAAAAGATAAAAAAAATAAAATTGCAGTTTAATTTCTTATAAACAATTAGAACTGATACCCAGGTAAGCAAATGATGTCATTGATTATTATCTTTGTAAACAGAAAAATAAAAAACAAGAGGCATACCCTAGTTGGATTCCTAGCTTGATGGCATGTTTTGGTTTGTGATGCCATAAAACTTTGCTGATCAATCATTATACACATTGGATAGCCATTCATGCTGATTGCTCTTATTCAGTGAATCAACAGTGGAGATGGTTTCTTTTGTAAATGCGCTCACACACGCACACACACATATACATGTAAACATACATACCATTAAGCACCAGGCTGCACACATGCAACATCCAGACACATACAAACACCCATACAAGCACATCTTATATACACAGACATACATTCACAAATTCTCTGTTACATACAAACACACACATACATAAACGTATATCCACAAATTCTAAGCCACACATATAGAAAACCTGCACATATATCAATACATACAAAAGTACATAAACACACACAAATATACAATAAATAAGCAAACAACACACATCCACAAACATAAATAAATACAAGTACTAAAAAAAAACCCAACATATCACAATGTCCTCAGTCTCCTCCCTCACCTATCCAATTCCAGAATTCCTATTCTTATTCCACAGCTTACTACACCCTCCTCCCAAAACCCAATATAACCCAATAAGCAGAAGAATAGAGCTAGAGCACTGTATGGTTCAAACAACTGATCTATGAACCGTGCATGAAGCAAAAATGTTGGAATTGGGAGGAGTAAGTTATACACGCATGAGGCTTTTTTATCCAATGTATCTTCACTCCTGCTGGTTGGTTTTGGTCAGTCCAGGTCACTCTTGGGGGGAGGGGGGTAGGAAAGGTTGTGAAGTATGGGGGAGTATGGGAACTTGGAGATTGAATAGATGGAGAGACAGAATGGTTTAGTTGGTTAGGGAGCTGAGGTGTTTCAGGAGAGCAGGTGGAGAACGAGTGGTTAAAAGGGATGAGTGATGACTCACTGATTGTAAAAGTACTGTAGTGTTAAAATTAGTTGTAAGCTTAACCAATGGTAAATGTGTGCATTTAATGCATTTACATTGTAAGAGATAGGACCAAAATACACATGTATTGTCTTTTCCACTTGTGAGCACTTCCTGTATTGACATTACAACTATTAATGTCTACCACTTTCTCTTTAGAAGTAAATTAAATAATTAACTCCAGAAAGCTGGAATGAGGTCTGTGGAAATGTTGATCTGAGTTTTTTTAAATGCCAAATTATATATGCAGGAAAACAGAGATATTTAATTAGGGTCGCGAGCTTCCTGTTATACTCTGAAAACGGAATCTAACTCTTGTGGCATTCCAGCAAAATGGAGCTTCTTTGTGTTTCTTCTGTTACAGGTATGCCCCCCTTCCTGCCGTCCCAGCTAAGGTACCCAGAAGGGATAAACTCTCCAAGAGACAGGCCCACACCAAGACCCAATGTCACCATACAAAAAAAAAATTAAGATTCTAATGTCACCTTACTAATAGCCACACAAACATCTTTCACTGCCAGAAACTTTTTGAAGTAACACAAAATCCTTCAAAAAAGATATTCAGGACCTATATATAAAACCTACCAAACCATAAGAAATTTCTAGGATTTAAACAGCAGCAACTGTACCTGGGAAGTGACAACACTGTACATATTACTATAGGCCCTAGAGCACCAACACACCTTCTACTGGAAAAACAGAACAAGCCAGACACTACGGGCCAGTTGAATCCCTCACCTCAATCACACACAGAACTCAAACCAACCCTTACCTAATACAAAATAAGGGACCACAAATTAAAAACAGGAAAATGCAGACAAAAATACCTACAGTACCTGAATGTAATCCGCTCTGAAGTGCCAAAAAAGTAGAATATAAATTTAAAACAAAACAAAACTGAAATGAAATGAAAGCCCAAGAATCCCAAATCTGCATGCAGTGCAACACCAGAGAAAAGCAAACAGAAATACATTTCCTCCTGAACTGAGAAAAATGCGAAGATATAAGAAATGCACATTCCCAAAGCTGACATATTCCACTCTCTAAAAATATTTTCTATTTCTGTTGCTGGTCCCCTCAGCCCCCTCCTGCTACACTGCAATTCTGCTTTTGAAACAAGAAGTGTGCCTGCAGCAGGAGGGGAGGGGAGGATCAGTGAAGGGGCAATAGATGATGGGAATGGGGCTGGGGAGGTGGTGAAAGAAGAAACCGGTAGGGGGTAAGAGACAGGAGAATGGGATGCAGGCTAGGGAAGGAGCAGAGGCTGGTGAGGGAATGAAAGCATAGGGAAGTGGATGAGGATAGGATGAGAACAGAGGGAGGCAGAAATGGGGAATTATTAGGGAATGAGTGAAAGAGAAAGGGGAATAGGATGCTGGAAAAAGAATGAGAGACTGGGAATGGGAGGGCTAGAAGGTGGTTGGGGTAGGAGATGGAAAACTGGTAGATAGGTGAGGGATGAAAAGAGGGAAACTGAGAAGTGGAGATTTAGAGAGAGAAAAAGAGGGATGAAATTTAATTATGAGTGGATAGAAAGACAAAGAAGAGAGAAATGGAGAAAAGAGTGAAAGGGAAAGAACAGTGTCTGAGGCAGATGTAGGGAAGGAAGGGAAGAAGACAGGAGGAGAGAAAAAAGGGAAAGTGGAATGAAGAAGACTCAATCACAAAAATAAAATGCCCAGACGCATTACTGGCAGCCGATGGCCCGAGTGCAGGAGATTGCTCCTGGACCCCCGCTAGACTTTTGGCAAGTCTTGTGGGGTCAGGAGGGTCCCCCAAGACTTTCCAAAAGTCTCTGGTGGTCCAGCGGGGGTCTGGAAGTGATCTCCTGCACTCGGGCCGTCAGCTGCCAGTAATCAAAATGGCGCCAATAGCCTTTGCCCTTACAATGTCACAGGGGCTACCGGTGCCATTGGTCAGCCCCTGTCACATAGTAGGAGCACAAGATGGTGCCGGCCATCCATTGCCGGCAGCCGAGGGTGTGAGTGCAGGAGATGACTCCCGGACACCCTGCTGGACCACCAGGGAGTTTTGGTAAGTCTTGGGGGGGGTCAGGAGGGTGGGGGGTTGTTTAAATTGGCTCCTTTAGGTGGCCAAATAATTTGGCGATTTGTTGTATTCGTGGGGAATCGCGATACGTTTCGCTTCCCCACGAATACAATGAATATGGCCCTATATGTTGCGGATTACTAATTCGTAGGGAACAAATGCACACCCCTAAAGGACACCACTGGTTGGTCGTGCACAGTGCACCCATTTTTAAAGTTGTGGTGCCTGTGCACCACTGTGCACTATGGAAGCTATGTCCCTAGTTATGATAACTAGGGGCATGTCTTTCTGGCAGGCTGTAAGTTCTGAATTTAACTAGAAGTCCCAGTAGAATGTTTGCACTTACATAGCTGGGCCTATCTGGAAGGCTTCACGGTGGACATAGGATGCCTTATGCCTGGGCATAGACAATACTAGTATTGCTGGCTATTAGATTATTGCAGAGTTTAGGCATGGGGAAGGCTGGGACAGATCCTTGAGTAAGATCCCTTACTCAAGGATCTGTCCCAGACGCATTAAAAACAGCCTCTCTAAAACCACTACTAAAAAAACCTAATTTGGATCCAGCCAACCCGGTAAACTTCCGCCCCATCGCCAACTTACCATTTATTGCCAAGCTTATGGAAAAACTGGTCAACAACAGACTCATAGATTACCTTGACTCCCATAGCATTCTTTACCCCTCTCAATTCGGTTTCCGGAAACGCTTAAACACGGAATCACTTTTACTCTCGTTAACAGACAAAATCCTGATGGGACTTGACAAAGGCCAATCGTACCTACTGGCTCTTCTCGACATCTCAGCAGCATTCGACACAGTAAATCACTCAATCCTCATCAACCGGCTAGCAGAAATCGGTATCTCAGGATCATCACTCATCTGGCTGAAATCCTTCCTCAACAACCACCACTACAAAGTCAGAATAAATGATAAAGAATCCCACCCCATCCACTCCAATCAAGGAGTGCCACAGGGTTCCTCTCTATCCCCTACCCTGTTTAATATCTATTTGCAACCTCTATGCCAGCTACTAGAGAGTCTCAACCTTACACACTTTATCTACATGGATGATGTACAGATCTTAATCCCCATCATGGACCCCCTCTCCAGCACCCTAAAACTCTGGAACAGCTGCCTCCACTCCATCAACCTCCTACTCTCTAGTCTCAACCTGGTTCTTAATACTTACAAAACTGAAATCCTCATCATCACTCCTACTGATAACAACCCCCTCGTCTGCAATCCAACTCTTCCATCAATATCGCAAGTGAGAGACCTCGGGACTATTCTGGACACCAGAATGAACTTCAAAAAATTCATTCACAACACCACAAAGGAATGCTTCTTTAAGCTACATGTCCTAAAACAGCTAAGACCTCTCCTACACTTTCATGATTACCGTTCAGTCCTCCAAGCCATACTATTTTCAAAGACTGACTACTGCAACACACTACTGCTCAGCCTCCCCGCCTCCACAACCAAACCTCTACAGATGCTGCAAAATGCTGCAGCCAGGATCCTCACAAATTCTCGATGTAAAGACCACATCACACCAATACTAAAAAACCTACATTGGCTTCCCATCCACTTTAGAATAATGTTCAAGACTCTGACCATCATCCATTAAACCATCTATCATAATACCTCACTTCAACTCACAATCCCACTCGAACTCCATACTTCCAACAGGCCGATTAGAGCCGCACCAAAGGAACTCTCCAGGCGCCCCCTTATAAATCCATTTGTCACAAGTCCCTCCAAAAAAGGGCACTGTCCTCCGCGGGACCGCAGCTATGGAACACACTTCCCTCAGACCTCCACCAGGAACATTGTCTGCTCTCCTTTAGAAAGAAATTGAAAACCTGGTTGTTCTCACAAGCCTTCCCCTGACAAATCCTCTCCCCAACCACTATCGAAAGGAACTGCTATGTTTGAACCACTCAGTCAATTATCCATGCTAATCAATGGTGTTCTATATTGTTTTTACTCTTAGGTGAGCTTTGTTAAACTAATTCTTCCACTTTCAATTGTCCTGTATTGTAATCCCTGTTCATTGTAACTTTCTTTCTTCTAGTTATTGTTCTTCCCCTGGTTATACTGTAAACCGGTACGATAAGACTTTGTTTTGAGCATCGGTATACTAAAATAATTTAAATAAATAAATAAATAAATAAATAAAGTGGAGATCTGCTATGCTCTTCTACCCATAATGGAGGAATCCAAAAGACTATCCTGGATAAGGACAAATATTGTAGGTAGTCACTCTATTGTTGGCAGCAGGAATGTATCCTAAGGAGAATGGAAAGGATAACTGTGTAGACTGGATGGACCAGATGTTTTTTTCTGTATTACTTTGAGTAGTACTAGAAAATATTTCTTCACAAAAATAGTGGTAGATGGATAGGCTAGTCTCTCAGTGGAAGTGGTAGAGATAAAATCCACAACAAAGTACACGGATATATGGGATATGCACAAAAGATCCTTAGGTGTTGTCATGGACTGGCAAGCTTGTGTCATGGAGCACCCCCTCAGAGGCAGTACAGGACTATAGGACAGGATTGGAGCTGGTCTTCTGCCTAAACAACACCCTCCTCCGCAGGTTGAGCCCTTGGGTCCTGGAAGCAAATAGGACTTGCCTTCTATGAAACTTCAAGACATGGACTGGGATCTGAGTGCAGGCTGGTAGCTGAGGTTAGGCATACGCTGGACAAGGCAGGGCTGACTGAACAGGGCAAGCATAGACTGAGAGCTGGATATGGAGACTGGCTTAGGAATGGATATAGGTACTGCCTGGAGCTGGCTATAGGTACTGCCTGGAGATGGATACAGATGGCTGGAGATGGATACAGATGGCTGGAGATGGATACAGATGGCTGGATCTGAGGTAAAGGACAATGGCAAGGCCTGGGTAATAGACAAGGGACTGAACTGGATTGGGCAGGACAAGGACCAGGCAAGGACAGGGTTTAGACAAGGACTGAACTAGATAGAACAGGTAGCAATAACAGGGAAACCCAACAGGGCACAGGGGTGGCTAAGAGAACCTAGCAGGCCTGGAGGCCATAAGGTAAGGCAGAGAGGCCCAGGGGGCTACAGAGCAAGGCAAGGTGGCCTAGA